>NW_028277125.1:26032500-26355000 GCF_059951505.1 Python bivittatus | reverse complement strand
GGAAACTTTTTGAAGCAATTCTTACGCAAAAGCAAAGGTACCAGACAGTCTGGCACTGAGCTTCCATACTTCTTGAAGGAGAATGCCTTGCAATAGGAGGCCAGTGCCTTCTGCAGGTTGATGTAATCACACTTTCATTCACTTCCAAAGGAAATTTCAATCATTTATAATGGATGGGGCAGAAGGGAATGATCCCTATAACCAGTTGTCTGTATTCTTGCAACCTGTTGCATTTCATGAGAGGAATATAACTTATTTAGAGTGGAATGGAATAATCTTCAAATATTTAACTATTTCTTTTGCAATCCAGGCTATAACAATGACCAAGTCCTTGGGGGTAAAATGTAATTTCTTTCCAGATGCAATTAAATGCGTGATAACATATGGGAAAAATCCACTGTAACCAGAATTTTCTTGCTCTGGTTTGTCAGTTGGTGCAAAAAGTGACTAGACCTCATAATGTTATTTAAAAATCCATTTCATATAAGTTATTATGAACTGCAACTAATTCTGCCTGGCCCTGTATAGTATAGATTATTAAACAGGCCTATGCATTCTATATATCCAAAAGTGAAACTATGATTAATAACCAAACAATTTGTTTACTATAAGGACAATCAAATAATAAGCAGCTGAGAATGTAGCACAAATACTATTTAATACTAACCTAGACAAATAAGAGTATTTTGTTCAATTCAAGAAGAGCAAAGCAAGGAATACAGAGAGTAGCTCATTTGTTTCAATGAGAGAAAGGCAGGTCAAGAAAATAATATTGGATTCAAGAGAGAAAAGCATGGTTTGGAGAGAAACTAGATTTAATGAGATAAAAGCAAGGAGTTGAGAGGGGTGGCAAGGGAAATGGGGAAGTTTAAAGAAGGAATTCACTTGGTACAGTGTTCAGCTATAGAAGAAGGTAAAAAGAAAGGATAGAGACTTGTGCTGCAACAAAGCAAGCCAGAGTTTCGGAAGCTTCTTGCTACAGCAAAGAGGGAGGGTAATTTACAAGATAGAGCATTCATATAGGCATGTGTGAAAGAGAACACCTTTTGCACAGGTGTCGCTTTGTTCAGAAATGGAGAGTAAAATAGCAGTGATGTTTCTGGATTGAAGACAGGGAAAGGGGTGAAGAATCTTACACAGCTGATGCACAGGGTTCTGGTCCTGAAAAGTCAGTGTTAGATGGCTCCTCCAACAGTTTCAAGGGAAGAAAGATAGGGATCCTATCAGTAACCAAACTAGCAATCCAGTTGTCTAGTGTTACACAATCTGGAAATATACTGTCATACCATGGAGCTGACGCCACTCCTTATTCCCCACATATAGTGAAAATACCGGTTTTGTGGAAAAGGCAGAAATGTTTCTGTCTTTTTCTTCACATTTTGGCATTCATTAGTGCCTTTTTTCCTCGTCCATGAAGGGAGCTGATAATCTGGATCAGTGTTTCTTAAACCTTTTGCTCTCAGGAGCTCTTCCCATTTTTAAAAATTATGGAGGACCCCAAAAGAGCTTTTGTTTGTTTATTTATTTTATTTATTTATGTCAATTTCAAATTTAGTCACTGCCCATCTCATTCAAAAAGCAACTCTGGGTGGTTTACAATAAAAACAAGAATAAATACTAATTAAAATACAATAAAACAGTGTTCTTAAATAAATAATGTATTCCAAGGAATAGATGGTAAATGAAAAGTTATTAGTCTATGGGACCCTCTTCAGGGTGCTAACTACCTCCAGGGTTGGTTACCCCTCCTTGCGCCCCACACGAATTGGCACCCCTTTCCAGAAGGCCGGGAGAGTAGGAGTCCACCTCCCTCTGGGGGCAAAAGTATTCCATAGAACAAGGGAAACAGCAGAGAAGGCTCTCTTCCTGGGCCCTACTAGTCGACATTCTTTCATGGACAGGGTCTGCAACATACCTTCTGTGCCTGACAGGGTGGGACAGGTCAATATAATGGGGATGAGGCAGTCCCCGAGTTAACCTGCTCCCATGCCATGTAGGGCTTTAAAGGTAATGACCAACAACTTGAATTGGAGCTGGAAGCAAACTGGTACCCAATTCAGCTCCCCTATCAAAGGTGTTATATGTGCCATCCTTGGGGCACTCAAAATTGACCATGTGGCCACATTCTGGACCAGCTGTAGCTTCAGGATACTCTTCACGGGTAGCTCCATATAGAGTGCATTGCAATAGTGTATACAGGAGATGACTAGGGCATGAGTGACTGATCAGAGGGCTTCCCAGAGGGACCGCCTCTCCCCCACGATTTCAACCCGTCCCACCCAATCACACAGGGCATGCTTCGGACCCCCTCGGCAAAAGAACTCTGACTAGTGGGGTCCAGAAGGTGGGCCTTCTCTGCTGTAGCCCCCGCCCTTTGGAACATCTTGCCCTCAGAGGTTAGATAGGCCCCCTCACTCCAGGCCTTTCAGAGGGACTTGAAGACCTGGCTCTGCCATCTGGCCCGGGGTGGGGAGGGAGGTCATCAGATATGAGGTTGGCTAACCCCCTGGAGGCCTGGTGTTGCTTCCATCGGCCTCCTGGATTTTTCCTCTTCATTTTATTCTGTGTAAATGTGTTTTCTTATAAATTTTAACTGTATATTTATTTATTGTTTTAATATGTTGTAAGCCACCCAGAGTCCCCCACTGGGGGGAGATGGGCAGGGATAAGTTTAATAAATAAATAAATAAAATAAAAAACTGGCACACAACATGAAGTTGAGCAAAAGCCCTCCTGGCCACAACTGCCACCTGCTCCTTGATATATATATAGATAGAGAGATATAGAGATAGAGATAGATACAGATAGATAAAGATAGATATAGATATATGGGTTATATTATCAATATTTACCATATTAAAAATGAAAATGGATGCATTTGTAGAATATTTATTGAGTCATGTAAAAATAACAATATTAAACCCATTAGATATTAACATAAATAAAATATTTTCCAGCGGTCCTCAGACCACACTTTAAGAAACACTGATCTAGGTCTAAGAAGTCTGACCTTGAAAATTACTTGAACTCAAAATATGGTCAACCTTTCCAGAAATCAGATGAAGAAAGCACATGTTCTGTGTAATTTTTAAAATTTCTATTAGAAAATCTCTTACCCCCATAACAAGAATCAGAGTATGAAGCATTGAAAAATCATGAAAAAAGCACTAAAAAAGTACAGCAAATTCATACACACTTGTATCAGGACTAACCTATACCTACTCTCTGTTTACTTTCCGATTATATTCTCTGAGTTGATCTACAATTATACGTGTAGGATCTTTTAAAAGCTCATTTCAAAGATATTGGTAGATTTTGAAAGGCTTACCGCTTGTCCATATATACAATTCCATTTATAGCTGATGGTAGAAAAGCAAAGGTTCTTTGCAGTTATCACCCCTCTATTTGTTTATATATATAAATAAAGTGTTGGATAGTAAAAACTGGGAACTCCTCTACAATTGCAGATTTGTTCCCTAGATGACTCTTACTGTGCCAAGCATTGTCTGCTACCCTACTGGTAGCATTCTTGAGAAAAAATGTGATATCCATATAGGGTAATATTCTGTAAGAATCAGAATGATCCATGAAAATTTGTGATTCAGAATCTTGTTGTTGCATCACAGCCATGCCAGTAACGTACTAGATGCATTACATGAACATTCAGTCCACGTTCATTATAATGATCTACAATTTAGATGAAAAGTATTGCCTGGGAAATTTCTTTTTTCTTTTTATGAGAACTTTATTAAGTTTTAAAAAGCATAAGGATAAAAACAAACAAGAACTAATAATCGAGAAGAAAAGTAGAGAGCAAGAAAGTTAAAAATAGAGAAAGAAAACAAAAGTGGTAGAAAATAGAGAAAAAGAAGAGAAGAAATACAAAAATTGTAATTTCTGACTTCTTATACAGAAGATGTAATGAATCATATAATAACCTCTAAAACTACTTCTTGACATATTTTGTATAATCTATTAATTTACCTGATCATCAAATCCATGTATCATACTTTCATTTTTTTCTGTCTCCTGCAAAAAGTCCAAAAGGGGCTTCCAACTGGCATTAAAGTTAATCAATGTTTTTCTTCCTAAGCAAAGCTGTCAATTTCACCATCTCAGTTAACTCCCATCAACTTTACTATCCATTCTTCCATTGTAGGTAATGTCGAATCTTTCTACCTTTGAGCATATAAAAGTTTAGCTGCAGTTACCATATATAAAAACAAAGGTCCATGAGCTTTTTCCAATTGTTTATCCATCAGTCCCAAAAGGAAAGTCTCTGGTTTTGACTGTATATTAACCTTCAAAATATTCTAGATTAATATATGTATTTGAGTCCAAATATTTTTAGCTTTATTACATGTCCACCAAAGATGATAAAAAATCCCTTTTTGTTGTTCACATTTCCAACATATATTTGAAATCCCTTTATCATACAATCTTTAACTCATTCATCTTCTGTTTCAAATCTCAACAAAAGCTTATACATTTTAGCAATAAGATGTTCATCATTAGAACACCAGTTCAGTTTCAAAACAGTTTTGTTTCATTCAAAACCATGTGTCTTTTTAACAACTTTAAATCTTTCTCCAAGTTGTACATGTGAAAACCAGTGACATGAATGTCCTTGTGATGTCAAATCCGCTCTTGATTTTATTTTAAATTCTCCTTGGTGAATATTGAAAATATTGTCATAAGTTGATCATTTCTGCTTAGTTACCATTTCTTTCCTATAAAATGCTTCTTGTGGAGATAACCATAAGGGTATTTTCAGACACAATACAAATGGGTTTATATCTATTCCAACTTCTCAAAATGGTACATCTAATAAAATGATTCTTAAAATCTACATTAACCTTAACTTGATCATACCATAAATAGCTGTGCCACCCAAATCTCAATTTGTGTCCTTCCAAATTCAATAATCTGGTATTTCTCAACAGCACCCATTTTTTCAACCAAACCAGACAACAAGCAGCAAAGTACAATTTGAGATCAGGCAAGGCTAAACCTCCTCTTTCTGTAGTGACTTGCAACACTTTTTATATTTAACTCATGTTTTTTTACCTTGCCAGATAAATTTAGTTATATCCTTCTGCCATTGCTTAAATGGTAAATCAGTAGTCACAATCGGTATTGTCTGAAACAAAAATAGCATCCTAGGTAAGACATTCATTTTTATCACTGAGATTCTTCCCAACAATTTCTCCCATCTTAACATATCTTTCTTAATTTCATTCCATGTGTTAACATAGTTTATTCTGGAACAACATACAATTCATATTTGTCAGATTAATATCCAAACATTTAACCTTTTTTTCAATCTTGTCTTTTGTTTGTTAACCTTAAATCCAGGTAGTGCACCAAATTCTTTTAATTTTCTCATTAGTATCTCTATCCCTTTCAGAGGGTCTTCTAACACCAGCACCAGATCATCTTCAAAAGTTCTCCTTATATTTCTCTTTCTTGATTTTTACCCCCGTTATCCCCTTATCTTGTCTTGTATCTCTATTTAAAACTTCCAAGACCAAGATAAACAATTGTGGGGATAGTGGACATTCTGGTCTTGTAGCTTTTTGAATCTCACATGGTTTCATTAAATCTCCATTGATGATAATTTGTGCTTTCTGTGATATATATATTGATTTAACTGATGTTATAAAATTCTCACCAAAATCCATATCTTCTAAAACTTTAAACAGGAAAGGCCAGTTAAGATTGTCAACAGCTTTCTCTGCATACAAAAGCATCAGTGCAGCTTGTTTTTCATTGCGCTATTCCAGATATTCTATAATGTCCAGTACTGTTCTAACATTGTCTTTTAATTGTCTCTTAGGCAGAAATCCACATTGATCTTCATGAACCAAATCTTGTAAAATTATTTTTAGTTATTTGCCAAAATTGTTGTAAATAACTTATAGTCATTATTTAGAAATGATATTGGTCTTTAACTTTTGGTTAAGTTTAAGTCCTGTCCTTCTTTGGGTATTAAAGTAATATTAGCTTCTTTCCAAGACTGTGGCATCCCATCTCCTTGTAGAATAGAATTCACTGTATTCTGAAGTGGCTGCAAAAGTTCATCCTCAAAACATTTATAAGAAGACCCTGGTAATCCATCTGGCCCTGGATGCTTTTCCTAGTTTGAACTTTTTTATAGCTTCTGAAAGTTCCATTATTGCTATAGGTCCATTCATTATTTGTCTTTGTATATCTGTAAGCCATGATAAGTTTTGCAATTTTAGATAATCAACTATTTTTTCTAGAGAAATATCCTGTCTAAATTGGAATAATACTGATGAAAAGCTTTTCGTATCGTCAAATTATCTGTTAAAATGGTATTTCCTTCTTGGAGTTTCAATATCATCCTCTTTTCTTTCTCCTTCCTTAACTCATAGGCTAACCACTTTCCTGGTTTGTTTTTCAAATCCAAAATTCCTTTGTTTTACATAATTAATTTTAGTTTCCATTGCTCTTACTGTGAATATAGACAAATATTGCTGTAATAATTTGATTAGATACAAAATATTTGTCAGGGATGTCTTTAATTCTTCTTTTCTCTTAATTTCCTGTAAAATAGCTTATTTGTGGTTTTTTTTTTTTTCAATTCAGTATTATATTGAATAAAGTAACCTCTAATAAAAGTTTTACTTGTATCCCAAACTGTTTTTAAATGCGTGGCTTTATTTAAATTATTCTCAAAGAAGTCTAATAATATATTTCCAGTGGCTGACATGGTGGTTTCATTGTCTTTGAGTTGTGGAGACGGCTCCTCAGCTGTTTTTAGCGCCCAGTGGGATTGTGGGATGCCTTAAATTCCTCTGGATGAAGTTTGAAATCAACCTACATGGTCTCCAGACAGCCATTCCTCATGAGTAAGTTGCAAGAATGGAGGTTTTTGCAAGAAACCCACGAGTGGACGGACTGGGAGGCACAGGCTGCTTAAAGGACTGAAACCAATTGACCTTAATTTCTAATGCATGTTTGAATTGCAAATTATTCTTTCCTTTAAAAGAGGCATCTTTTTACAGCAGATTAGTATTCCTCTTGGTATTTTTCATTTTTGGGGGGAATTTTAAAATTAAGAAAGATTTGTAGATTTACAATATTTTTTTGGATTATTCACAAAAAGCTGACGACTAAAGTGGCATAAGAAAGTTAATAAAGGGGAAAGGGAGAGATTTTAATTTTGTTAAGGTTTTTTTTTTTTCTAGTTTACTTTTTCAAGAATTGGCTCTGTTAAAATCAGAGTTATTTTTACAGGGATCCATTTTTCCATGAGAAAGTTTTGTTGTTTAATGTAAACAATCAGGGGATTGGCTGGGATTATATATCAAAGAGGAATGACAAAGAGACACCTGCTGGCAATTGCCTGTAATTATCCTAATTTCCCTTTTTTCCTATTTTTTTCTTTTTTTTTTTAGTGGATTTCAGCTACAGAAGAGACATCTGCTGGCAATTGTTTGTAATTACATTTTAAGGAAATATTGGGTATTTTGGGGGGGGCGGGAGTTTTTTCCCTCTCATTCTTTTTTCTTTTCAGTGCTACATATAGCTTTTTGGGGGGCTTTTCATAATGGCAACATGAAGAACCCGTTTGGAAGCTAGAAGAACTTCTATGGAGCAACCAATGGAAAAGGATGATAAAGAAAGAGAAGATAAACCAATCTCTGATAATTTACTTAAATCAATGATTGATAAAATGGGAGCTAAACTAACTCAGTCACTAGATGTTAAATTGGATGCTAAATTTTTGACTTTTGAAAAAAAGATTGAACAAAGAATGGATGATATGGATAGTTTTGTAAAAGAAGTGACTGTAGATATGAAACAGATGTCTGAAGAAATAAACCAAACTAATTTATTTATTTTATTTATTAAATTTGTCCCCGCCCATCTCCCCCCAATGGGGGACTCTGGGCAGCTATAGGATGTAAATCTTAGAGAATATATCAGCAATCAGAGATTCAGGATTTGAAAAAGGGATGGATAATTTGGCTTTGTTGGAACTGAAAACAAATTCTCTCTGTGATTTAGAGCCATCCCAGAGACTCCAAATGAAGATATTAAAATAAAGTTGATTCAAGCACTGGCAGAACTCTTAGACTGGGAAGAAGAAGAGGAAATTGATAAAGCCTATCGGATTCACATTTTACTACAATTAGACATGTGCCAAGAGATGTTATAGTACATTCTGTCAGGAGGAGTACAAGAGATCGTTCTGCAACAACATTTCAAATCAAGACTGAAAATTGATAATATACAATAGATATAATTATTCTGAAAGAAATTCCAGTTAGAATTTTGTGTAAAAGAAAAGAGTACTTTTCCTGACTGAGGCATTAAAGCAGAAGATTCCACTCCATTGGGAGAAGTTGGAAGGTGTAACTTTTACTTTTCAGCAGAGAAGATTTCAACTGAATACTGTTCAAAAGGCTAGAGAATTTTTGGAAAAAAATTAAATTCTAACTGGAATTTCTTTCAGAATAATTATATCTATTGTATATTATCAATTTTCAATCTTGATTTGAAATGTTGTTGCAGAACGATCTCTTGTACTCCTCCTGACAAAATGTACTATAACATCTCTTGGCACACGTCTAATTGTAGTAAAATGTGAATCCGATAGGCTTTATCAATTTCCTCTTCTTCTTCCCAGTCTAAGCGCTTGAATCAACTTTATTTTAATATCTTCATTTCAAGTCTCTGGGATGGCTCTAAATCACAGAGAGAATTTGTTTTCAGTTCCAACAAAGCCAAATTATCCATCCCTTTTTCAAATCCTGAAGAGGTCCAAATGAAAATTCTAGAGAAAACTGACCTAGATTTGCCATGGGGAGAGGAGTTGGAGAGGGAAGATTTGAAGTTAGGTGCTACTGGCATGGACTTTTCTAAATTAATTGCCTAAAGTTGGACTATAAGTGCCTAATGTGGAACATTAATGGGGCTAATTCCTCTCACAATGCAAAAAGGTATTGCATTATTTGAAAAAAATTGAAACAAGATGTAATTTGTTTGCAAGAGACTCATAAGAAATAGAGATATGAAGTACTTAATATGTCAACATTTAGGAGAGTTTATTTCAGCAGGACCAAAAAAAAAAAAAAACCTAATGGAGTTGTTTTATATATTTAAAACCACAACCAATACTGAATGATCAACAAGGCAGATTTGTGGGGGTGGAAATTGAATTACATGGACTTAAAACTCTATTATTGGGACTTTGTGCTCCAAATGAAGATAAAGCAAGTTTTTATAAAAGACTTACAGAACAATTGATAAACTTTACATATGAGAATTGGATTTTGATTGGAGATTGGAATAGTGTGGTTTTGCCACAACTAGATAGGACACCTGAGAAGAAAATTAAAACTACCCAAGGTAGATTACTTTTTTGATTTGATGCACAATTTAACTTTAGTGGATATCTGGAGACAAAAAAATGGTAATTCTAGAGAATACACCTATTTTTCTGAAAGACATAGATCATTTTCAAGAATAGATATGATAAAGACTTAGAAAAACTTGGCTACTAAGACAACTAAAGTTGAGATTTTACCAAAACCTTTTTCTAATCATAATGAAGTGACTTTGAGTCTTAAAAAGAAACCTACTATCTTCAGATGGACATTAAATGAAATGTTACTACAAAAAGACTAGATAGTGAAAGATTACCTGAGAAAGTTCTGAGGATTTTTGGCATCATGTTAATGCCATGAAGCAATATATGTGTGACTTTCTTTTACAATATTATGACCATGAATACATTCTATGATTAGACACATTTTGATGGCATTGTAAAAATTAAGTTTCTATATTCTGAATCCAAATTTTTGCAAAATGTTGATGATGATGAATATAGAGCAGTCAACAGATAAGGATATGATATGAACTGATGGTGTTCTATGGCATCTACTAAAAATCCTGCTAATCCTGATCAATGCTACAGAACAATGGTTTTTTCAGTGAAACTACCAGGAAAACAAAGCATTTGTGATTTTTTCAGCCCAGTCAGTGGATATATCCATGATCTGTATATATCTGTGTAAAAGATATATTACACAGGAAAAAATCTGTTTTCCTATGAGCGTTTGCTTCATATTTGTAGCAAACCAGTGACTTACAAAGTACACAGGTTTTATTGTGAGAACAGCGGGCTTAATTTTGATCAGAAATTTGAGTAATTTTATAGTCATTTTATAGTGGCAGAAAAAGGAGTCTCCTGTGAACATCTTGGCAATCTTTGCTGTTTGTGTCATGGAATTCCTATAAAATTCCATGTCCAAGATGTTTATGAGACAGTCTGTGGGCACAGATAAAATCCGACTGTAGGCCTTATGCTCAGACAACACCTCTTATTCATTAAAATAACCTGTGAGCCTGGTAAAAAGAATAGGTGGATTTGTTTTGAGAATGGCATTAACTTTAATGAGTGTGTTCCTTAAGTCATTAGCATATTTTTTCGGACTTGCACTTAAGTATCAAAGCTGCTTTACGAAAAACACAGCCTCTAGCTGCTGCACCCATGGTCATCTGGAGAGGGGTGGCAAATGATGAAATGTGCATGTATTACAACAAACGTTCTCTCCCTTTTGTATATGTGCTGCAATTTAACTTGTGTGTTACAAGACACTCATATCCTTTTCAGACAACCAGGTCTCCCCCATCCTATAGTCATGTGTTTCATGTTACATTTCTTTTTTATGAAATTCTGTCTTACTCATTTTAGTCCACTGCTAAAAACAGCCTAGAACTTTTTTAATGTTCTCTCTTTCATCTAAAGTATTAAGCACCCCACCCAGCTTTCTGCCACTGGAGGTTTTTTAAGTGTCCCCTCAACTGTAGCATCCAAGTCATTGATAAAAATGTTGAGTAACTCATCATCCAGGATAGACAATGTCCAGTTGCATTTAGTTAATGTACCTGAATTTTAAATTAAGTCTAATTATAAGTTAAATAAATATTAGTTTTAATTCTGATCCCAGCCCACCTCTTGATTTGTCAAATCCTTCCCCTTTTGGAGTATGGTTCCTGGCCTGACATTCAAAAGGCTAGAGGTGCCCTTGCCCACTATTTATTTATATTTATTTATTTACATATCAAATTTGTCACTGCCCATCTCATTGAAACAATTCTACACCACCCCAAAGTTGTTCATACATGTCTTAGACTGTGGTAAGCACACTTATATTTATATCATTTATAATTTAATTTAAATAATATAATTTAATTTATATTCTTCTTGTTTTGCACTTAAATAAGCTCAGATTATAAGGGCTAGAAGATTAAATAGGTTAAAAGGATATGTCATGTGAAGCAGAGGAGCTTCTGCTCTTGCTTATATATTCCCTCATTCATATTATTACAATACTGTATTATAATCATACTCCAACATTGTGGCATTCAGCTGTTTGCAAAACTGCAAAAATGATATTCTCCCTGGTACACTATTTTTATTTCTGCACACATAGGTTAAAAATCCATACAAGCCTATTCAGTCTTACAGACATCAAATTCAATGTGCACTGAAATGGAAAGCGTGATCTATCTTAAAAAATACTCAAAGCAGAGAAACATTATTTTAAAAATCTACTTTATGTATTCTCTATGTACAAAATATAAATCTGATCATTTATTCAGAGTTACAATACAAAGTTTCTCCATTCTTCACAGCAGTTGGAAACATTAACACTATCTGAAAGAATGTTGAGGATGCATGGGCAAAGATCTCACCTTACCTCTAATATAAATATATATGTAATCAATACACACTTCAATATGTCATTATTCATAAGTATTAATTCTAAAGTAGCCTTCAAAAATGGGAATGTTCTGGTGATGCAGAAATGGTAGCAAAATACCAAAAACAAAAGAGTTTTTAATGAACATCTCTTACAAGAGACATCCACTGAAAATAAAAATGATGAACCTACTCTACTGAAAGTACATATAATGAAGATCATACTCCATTACCAAACCCCAGCTCGTTGTTGGCGATTTTGTCCTGCCTGTTCAAAAAACATGAAATCCTATGGAGAGGAAAAACAAACAAAAAGAGAGTAATTAAGTAAATTGCTTACTAAAATTCAGACATCCTTCTATTTTATTTAAGAGTTCTCTTTTAATGAAAACATTCTTCGGGTGGGATTCATGGAACTCAGCAACCACAGTGCAGCTTCCCCAAACCTCACGTTCCCCAGAATTGTTGGGGCTACAGGTTCCAACATTCCTAATCTGCAAGGTGCCAGGTTGGGAAAGTCTACAGCCTGGGCTAAAATCCTTAAAATTGCAAGTCTGTTGGCAGTTCATTCCATAGCCCTAAAATTTTTATCTAATCGAGTGTGCTTTGGAAATTTGGAAGTTTTCTTCTGGAACTAGCTGGCAGACCTAACACTTGGGATAATTAGATCACCTTCCCTGACAGTCAAAACAATTTAGCAATTCTCATGATGGTTCAAAAAGAAGCTGTATTCAAGCTGTTATATTAGATTCCATTAGGAACTCTATCAGTGTATTGCATTAAAAAAATCTATTAATGCATTACATAATTAGTTAATGGTACAGTATCTGAGAACATTACACTTACTATAAGGAAGCAAGCTCCAAGCATAACAGCCTTTATTTTAACATCGAGATCCATTGGGAACTGGATTCCAAAGTTGTCAGCATCTGTAAAAGCCTCCCTCACAAATCCAGTCCACTGCTTGGAAATTTTTCCAACATTGTGATCATCTAAAGACAACACCTAGTTTGGGGAAAAAATAGAGAAATTGTTTTATAAAAGTTTGAGCATTTTGAAGCAGATATCACTATTTTATGTCACTAGGAAAAATAAATTGCATGGAAGTATCATTTTCAGAAATCAAATAAATATCCAATAGTCCTAGGAAATGTTTACAATGTTATTAAAACACTATTAATGTTATTAAAAACAAGTTAGTCTAGCATCCAGAAAGTTGTAATAAAAAAAATCCTTGGTCCTCATTCCACTTGATCAAAAAGAGTTCTGCAGAGGTAGGATACCCAATGATTTTTTAAGGTTTTTCTGGAGCTGAAAATTTCCCTCAAACTGATAATTCCAAATAGAAGTACTACCACATTTATCTCATTGATTGATTGATTCTGTGCCATTGTTGATTTCCTTTATCAGATGAGCCATGATTAATCTGTTAAAAAGTAGAATATGAACCTCTAGTGTTAATTTACCTCAAAATCAATATCACTGCAACAGCTGCAGACAATACAGGGCCCGACAATTTTGAGTACATCCTCATGGGCTGCATTCTGGATTACAAATTTTGGCAGACAAGGATCCCAGATCTGTTTAACATACCCAACTGGTGTGCCTAGGGGAGCATGAACTTCAAGCTTAAAAACAGAAAAAGAGAGAATGAGTTAAATCTACACAAAATTCATTAAAAAGAGAACACATATATAACAACTAAGTTTGTCCTTCTCCTTCAAACACACTTGCTCATAACTCTTTCCATCACTGGGCAGCCTGAAATCCCAGGGTGATGTATGGTTCTGGATGCAGACCCCAGGTGCCTTCAAAGGTACTACCAACTTTTTAAAATGTGAGAGTACAAAGAAATTATTAAATATGTAAGGACTACTCATACTATTTTTAATGAATCCAATTTAATACTATGTTTAAAGTTAGTTTTTGTCCTATATCCACCTATGTTTTAGAGCGCATACACCTAGCATCCCATTCAAAGGCCAAGGGTGTCCCTCAGCCTGGAAAATAAGCAAAACAAACAACTGGAGGACACTGCTTTACAAGGTACATGAAGACAGACAAGACCTAGGCACTGAGCAGGCTGGACTCCATGAAACTTGTAAGCACATAAAGAATGGGGCTGCATCCACTAATCATACCCTAAATTATCCTGTCTTGCTGTCTTTGTTCTCCCTGAATTCAATGCACCAAATGACAATCAATTCTTGTCATGTACAGGTACCAGTCCAGGAGCCTGGTTTATAAAACTCCAAAGGAATTTTCAACAATCCAGGATAATCAAATAAAAAGCAGAAATAATTGTATTGACCTGGAGGTGGGGGAAGAATCCAGACTGAAGCAATAGACAGGCAATTAAGACATTTTCAGCATCAATGGTATTTAAGGCATGCCTGTTAAACGATAGTCTTATATGGAATGTGTGTGAAGCCTGCAGTCATGTAGATTGGATAAGACAGTGTGAGGTTGTACCCGTGACTCCTTCCAATCATGGGTTTCTTTTGAGGTTTTTACCTCAAAGAAGTGTTAGTTACAATTGCTTGTAGAACTTTGTTCCAAAATCTTAAAAGGAGAAGGGCTAAAATAGTGCATATGTACACTGAAAATCTTGGTCAACCAACCAAATGCTAATTAAATGGCTTATTTTTCATGCCATTTACAAAGAATTAAATTAATTTGTTTATTAAGTGTATGAATTTTGTATTTGTTTTGCTTGTTCCCACACTTTCATTTGCAAATTATGAAGGGAAATATCTTTGCCTTGAAGGGCAACACAAGGGAGAAGAAAAGGAAAGGCAATGAAACTGGGCTCAAAGAGAGAAAAATATGTAATTGTTGCTATCATAAGAACTTATACTTAGGGACAGCACATGACTGTACCTTCGTACTTCTGTCCCTCTACATGAATTTTCCTTTCCCCAAATTACCACTCTGTAAGATTATCCAAGTCCAAGATTGCTCCACAAAAAAGGGGAGCTCAAATTTCATACAGCATCAAGAGGCACTGGAAAGCAGTTCTGGGATAGGAAAAGGGCCCACCAGATAGATCAAGATATTTGGAATTTGACAATTGAAAAGTTAAAGGCAATGAGATAACAGAAATAAGAATGAAGAAACATGAAGGGAAGCAAGCCAAGGTAGGTTTTGAAGTAAGGATAAGGAACATAGGAAAGTGGCTTAAAAGTGAATAGAAAGCCAGTGTAAGAACTGAAAAAACAGTTATAGGCTATATCCCAAATCAATATCCATTATTTTGAGGATCTTAATCTGGATTTGCAAAAGCAGGGACAGAGCCACACGTGATTCACCTCCTGCAAACAGCAAGGACAGCAGCAACTGGAACATCGCAGAGGCCGCTGGAGGTTTATGACTTCCCGGCCCACATTGTCCATGATTTTCATTGTAAATGGTCGTGATGGTCCACAGCAGTTCAAAGTACAACAGTCATTTTCCTCCGCTGCAAAGTATACTCTTTGCCCGATAGTGTTTTTAATTTCATATTTGTTGCAAGTCTCAAAGCCAGTTATAACTGAAACAAAGGAACATACATACATACAGCTGTTTCATCAATCCACACATTTCACTGTTAAGCTATTCCTCTTTCCAGTGTCAATGTATGGCAAGAAAACAATCTGCAAAGTTCAACTTGAAGCTATGGGACAGTGGGAAGGGCAAACATAAAAGGAAAACAGATGCACTACAGTCATATTTGATGACAATTGCATACTTATCATAATGCCTAATTGGCTCTATGGATAGTTCTAGGGCATTTTAGCTCCTAATGCAATTCCAAATGTTATCTCCAATCCCTACATTAGAGATGCACAATCTGAAGCACCAGAGTTACATGTGCTCCCAAAACCTTGAGTGAGCCCCCCCCTCCAACTTCCAAAAACGTTTACCAATTTCTAATTTTTAATGTGACAGAAACTATTGAAGACATGACTGGAGAGAAATCATATCAATTATAGATAATTTAATTTCATTTATCTTTAATGAAAATCACATTTAGTTCATGGAGTGCTTTGTGGGGTGTGGGCCAGGCAAAAATTTTGCATAGCTTCCCTATGCTGAAAAGGAAGGTCTGAAGACAATTCTACAGCAATTACATTCACTAGAATTTGGGTAGAAACGTTTGCCTGACTGTAAAGTCTGATAAAACAGGATCCCCATGTGCACAAAGGCACCTATATTCAAGAAACAGCCAGCAGCTGAACATGGAGAGACCGAGGTTGCTACCTAGGAGGATATTTGGGGAAGAATACACACATGTTCTTACACATGTTCGTTTAGCCATGTGTGTTTGGCAGGCCATATTAGAAACCCAATTTCTGGCCAACCTTTCTTGATCCAGAAGGGAGTAGTGTAACCAATGCTCTCAGCCTCTTCCTGGACTCAGAGAACTTGATTAGCTTTTCTCTTCCCCAAGTCAACACTGAGGCAACTAAAATGGCCTGTTTCTAATCTACAGCACTTTGGAGGATGAATAATTTTTCTTCTCCAAAGGGAATTTCATCTATTTTTTTTTTAAAAGCCCCAAGTGACAAGAGAAAATATATAGAAAGGCTTTATAGAAGAAGTTTGTTTTAGTTTACAACAGGCTGTTCCAGGACCAAAAAAGTAACACAATTTCAAGTGACTGTACAAAATGCACTATATGAATGATATGAAAGTATGCCTTTTTCAATTTGTCTTTCTGAGAAGGTAGAAAATCCTTCATTTTTCCCCAGTGGGGGTGGGTGGTGTTTTCCTTTACATTGACCACCAATGTGACTGGTTTGGGACTCTTCAGTTATACAAAACCTCATACGTGGGGGCATGACATAATGTGATATCTGTATATATTTCTCTGAGAGGTTAAGAGAAGGTAGATTGTATGTAACATTCCAATATACCTTCCTGCAGCATTACTGAACATCAGGACTTGGGTAGCTTCTAAAGCTAATGCACTATATGTAGACATTTAAAATGCAAAGATCCAAGAGTTCATTCCTGGTAGAAGATATGAAGCCCATAGAATAACATCTGGCTACATACATCTGAGAAAAGCAAAGTAGGATGAAACCAGTCATGTACTGCCTTCTGGTGGTCAGCGAGCCATACCTCTTTCAGAAAGTTAGACATTACAAGAAACAGAATTTCTGTCTTCATCAGAGACTTTTCAGTTAAAGTGTGCGGGATAAACAATTAGCAGAACACATGCAACACTTGTAACAAATAATATAATCCTAATCAAATATAAGTATTACATTGTGCTTATGCAGCTATTTTTGGTACATTATTAATTGCATTGCAGAAAATATATACAGCAATGTTAATAAAAACCTTTTCAGTTCTCTCACATACGAACACTAAAAAAAAAAGAAATAGTATATTCATCTGAATATGTCTTTTAATGCATGAATATCAAGTAGCATAAGATACCTACTTTCCAGAAGTTCAATTTGCTGATGGATTAATATCTGATCAATCTGTTATAAGAGTGTGTTAAAAAGTAAAATATTAGAACTGAGCTATAATCAACCAATTCATTTTGCAACTAGTCTTTTAGTTTCAACTTAATCATTTGAGAGAAGTACCTTCAAACAAAACTAAGTATTTTCTTGATAAATTTTCAAAATTACAGAGGGATCTTATTTCAGCATTCATCAAACCTGATGCTCTCCAGATGGTTGGACCATCGCTCTAAAATATTCAGCCAGCAGAGACAAAGAATTTGTCAGCTGGGAATCCAAGATGATGCAGGTCCAACACATCTAAAGCACACCAAGGTCAGCTTAAGTCAGTTTTGTTTGGTGACAAATTGACAGTGGTAGTGGAAACATCAACTTCCACAAATCCAACTACAAAAACATGCTAAGTGAACAGAATTGGGACTAGTTCATACAGAAGGCCCCTATGCCCTCTCTCTGAGTGATTCTGCCTGCAGCAGCAGCTATACCTCCAAACAAGGCTGTCCCTTCCTTCCTTCATCTTCTCATGGCCAACCTTCTGATCCTATACCCTAGTGTTTGCCATCTTTCTAAATGAATGGAACGTGTTTTAGCAGGTGCAGTGCAATGTAGGGTAAAGAGCCATTCCTGTTCTAGCCTTTGACTTCTCAGGCCTCGGCACATGTTTTTCTCCTAGGATTCATTCTAAATATAGCTAGGCTGGTATTTAGTGAGTGAGCACGTGCCTTGTATTCAGGATTTCCCAGGTTCAAATCCAGGCATCTGCACACAAAGCTGGAGAAACTCCTACCTGAAAACTGGACATGGGTTGCATTATCCCAGTGCCCTCTAGAATGAGGTTCCTCCTGAGGTTCAAATAGCCCCCACCCTGCTGGTATTTTGCAGAGCCCTGAAGACCTGGCTCTTCACCCAGGCCTTTGGTGAGCATGATGTTCTTCTTTGTCTTTGTTCCCCTCTGGGTTTGTTATCTCTGCCATATTTGTTCTTTTTTGGTTTGTGTTGTTTTCTTGGTTTAATGTTTAATAATTTGTAAGCCACCCAGAGTTGCTGGGAGTTGGGTGGCGTATAAATTTAAATCATCTTCAGGCTAAATTAACGAATAGTCTATACCTATGGTGATCATATTTTCTTGAAAAAATAAAGGGCAAACCTGAAAAATGACCAAATCTGAAAAAGGTTCATAAGGATAACAAAATTTACAAAGGAAAATTCAAGAGCAAAACTAAGAAAAACTTTACACATATTTTAATAAAAATACCTAAAATCAAACAGTATATGTAACTTTATTTAGAAAGACAATTCAATCTCCATATTGTTCATCTGAATATGAAAGACTGTGCATTAAGGGGTACCATTTGTACAGTAAAAGTTAAATGACCCCCAGAAAGGACAACACTGACTTTTTGAAAAATAAATAAATCTAAAGGACAGTTTTCTGAAATACAGGACTGTCCTTTATAATAAAAACATATCATCATTGTATCTATGCCCCTTTGTCAAGACAAGCAGAACAGTTTCCACACACTTTGAAGAAATTCACTCGGTGTGCTTTATACAGTGGAACCTCGGGTTACGAACTTAATTCGTTCCGTGACTCTGGTCGCACCCCGAATTGGTCGCAACCCGAAGCAAATTTCCCTATAAGGTTCAATGTAATTACCGTTAATCCGTTCTGGCGTGGAGGACAGGGAGGCGGCTATTGCTTGGAGGGAGAGTCCCCCTCCCTATGACCACGTGTCAGGGGTGGAAAATGGCCGCAGACCACGTATCAGGGGCAGAAAAATGGCTGCAGACCACGTGTCAGGGGCGGAAAAATGGCCACGGACCACATGTCAGGGGCGGAAAAATGGCTGCGGACCACGTGTCAGGGGCGGAAAAATGGCTGCGGACCACGTGTCAGGGGCGGAAAAATGGCCTCAGACCATGTGTCAGGGGCAGAAAAATGGCCGTGGACCACGTGTCAGGGGCGGAAAAATGGCCGGGGACCGTGTCATGGGAGGGGAAATGGCCGCATATCCTGTTGGTACCCCGAGGCGGAGTTCGCAAACCAAGGTAAATTTTTGCGGCCGGAGCTGGTTGTAACCCGAAAAGTTCGTTAACAGAGGTGTTCGTAACCCGAGGTACCACTGTAGTTTTATCAGGTAGGAAGAAAGGGAGATACCTGGCTTAAATATTCCAACCCAGGAGGGCAATTGGAAAGTGGAGGTGGTTCTGGCATCCAAACAGCATGGGGAGCAGGTTGGCCATAAGCCGGCGAAGCTCCATAAGCTGCGGGAAATGCATAGGGAGGCTGTGCTGGAGCACCTTGAAGAAGAAGATGAAACACACAAACACACACAAAATTCATTTAAACAATTAAACTATACATGAGAAAAGTTTTTGTTTGTTTTATTTTGTATTTAGGCAATTAGGTTTACCAGTGTTCAGAATGTATTATGCATTATTTTCTCCTCCATCACATAGGAAGAAAAAAAGCAGACAGTATATGCATGTGTAGCACTTGAAAATGCAATGTAGTTCCCCACCCCTACAATGAGACACATGATGGGGATCTGTATGATATATTACTATCATAAATTACACTAACACAGTATTTTCTTGTAGGTTACAGCTGAGGGTGGAGCAGACAGCGGACACTCTGTACCGCATAGGATATATACATTTCCTTTAAATGTCAGATATGTTTGTAGCAATGCCTTGTATCATACAGAGAAAAGAATACTACTCTGTCCATACGTTGACAGTTTTTAGAAGATCTTCACTCGCTATGAGTTTCTTTCCAGCATAAATCAAAGTGTGGTTTTTGACTTTTGATTATTCCTGCTTTTAGAATTAGCATGGTGGCTGATGGAAGGAGGAATTTTTCTCTGGTGACAGTGCCCCCCAGTTCTGAAGTTCTGTTCCTAAGAAAGTTCACATAGCATTTTATTATTATTCCGCTTACTCATCTTGTAATGCTAGACTATAGTTCTAGGCCTCCCTTAGACATGAAAGCTGGCTGTGTGGCTTTGGCCAGTCACTCTCTCTCAGCACAATCTACCACACAGAGTTGTTGTTGGGGGAAAATAGGAAGAGGAAGGAGTATTAGATATGCTCGCCACCTTGAGTTGTATATAAAAAGGCAGGATATAATGACTGCCACCATCATTGTCTTTAAATAATAACCTTTTTCATTATATTTTTACTACTACTTAAGTGTATAAACACAGCAAAATGTAGGTATCCAAGGTCAAAAGAGACATGATTTAACCTTTATCTTTAGATAAGATAAAACAAAACAATTTGGGGAATTAAAATTAACATTCCAAAATATCACCCACCAACTGATATGACTGATGCAGCTAAGGGACCATGTGTACATGTGGAAGGGCACATATGAACAAGTATACAGAACTGTAGTATTTGAGACAAGAGGATTGATTGGTTTATCCTGTGCTAATCAACAGGAAGAGCCAGTTTGGTCTAGTGGTTAAGGCACCAGGCTAGAATCCAGGAGACTGTGAGTTCTAGTCCCACCTTAGGCATGAAGCCAGCTGAGTGACTTTGGGCCAGTCCCTCTCTCTCAGCCCTATGAAGAAGACAATGGCAAACCACTTCTAAAATCTTGTCAACTGCAGGACTTGTCCAGGCAGTCACCATGAATCAACACTGACTCGAAGGCAGAAGAAAAAGAAAAAATCATCAGGAAACAGTAGTATGTTTCACACAAAAGCCACATGATGTGTGACCTGAATGTAGTCCCACATCATCCAGAAATTGCACTACTGACATTTCTTTCTCACAAAAATAAGAGTGGGAGTGACATATGAGGGCTCTAGGAGGCGTTCCCATTTTCATGCTTTCAATCTCCACTTATTACCCTTCCTTCCCCAAATCTAGCCACTCCAGCATGACTTTTGGTCATCTTGGAGAGAGCTTCAGAGTGGAAATGGAAGCACTTTGCCTTCCAGAGACCTGTCACTTCAATTCCTATGCTTTAAAACAAACACATTCAAAAGCAAAAAATTAGATTGAAAATTTAGTCCAATCCTTTTCACTGACATCTGACTGGGGACTGACTGACTGCAGCCCCTGATGAAAGGCAGATTTCCTGCTGGAGTTTTCATTCTGCACAATGCCAAACTGGGTTTTAATATTTCGTGTGAACACAGCCAATGAGAGTTTATAAAAAAAAAAAAAACTATTTTAAAACAAAGCATGACTTAGCACAATATCTAGACTCAGTCATGGTGTACCTTCTCTTCTCAAAGCAGAACTACCTATTCAAGTTCTTTGTTTCATATTACTCAAATGAAAAGAAAATGTATGTCTTCTCCTTTTCCACAACAGTCTGATTAAACTACAGAAGTATGAAAATTTGCTAAGATCGTTTGCTGAAATTGTTCTGACAATTATCTCCCAATCATGTATTTTCTTCAAGCATGCCTAAAGCTTGTGAAATAGAGGAAACTGAATCCAACTAGAATGTGATTTTCACCAATCCTCAATTTTATTGCGTTTGAGATTATATTTTATATTAACATTTGGATCTTCACTGAAAAGTTTTAACCCAACCTCCTTCAAAGACCTAAAGCCAAATTACATCATCTTTTTCTTTCCTTCTTCACTTCACCTTTCTTATTCCTACAGTTACCTTACAAAGCAGGATAGGCCAAGAGAGACTGACTGGTCCAAAGCCACATACTTCAGTCATTGACACACCTCGTCTAAGTTTAGAAGCAAAACAGGATCAGGTCTGGTTAGGACATAGATGGGAGACTACCAGGGGATTCCAGGGCTGTAGGTTAAACTGGGGAGTTGAAAGCATTCTGGAAGGAAGCAACAGCAAACTGTTTCCATACTGTTATCAAGAGAATGACATGGTTGAGTCCATGAAGTCACCAGGAATTGATAATTTTAGGGAAATCATGCCTTTTTACTAAGCTCAACTTTGTGCCTATGTCTGTCCAGGCTATGTCCAACAAATGAATCACTTGAACAGTTTAACGATGTTCAACACAAGAAGCAGCAATGCATTACGTCATTATAAACTAAAATTGAAACCTTATGCATGCCAAATACCCTGAGCTATGGCCCTGTGCACACTGCAATTTTTGCCCCACCCTATTTCCAAAGCCTAGTCAACTGTCACAATTTTTCGAGATAGGCAAGCCCATGTTTCCACCAGCTAAAAGCTATATGCCTCCTCCCCAAGGGCTTTTTAAATTCAAATGATTAACTGGCTGCACTAGCTGGAAGCATGCCTTTTCCAAGGGATAAGTGTATCTCTTCTATGATTTGAATTACAAAGCCACTTCGATGGGCACTATCATTCATATGAATGTCATTTTGAATTACCTGTCTTGCCAGGAGGATTAATTTGTTTCAGAAGGGCTAACAAAAGTATGCCTTCTGCTATTCTTATTGTTGCTCTTATTTACACAGCACCATTATCCTGGCCCTCCGCTAGGCAACTTAATCTTGCATGATGGAGAGCAAAGGATGCACCGTTCCAGGGACAAACAGCTTTAGCTATATTACAGCTGATAAATTGGGAAGAACATGTCTGCATCACAAGATAATCAGTCCAACAAGGAATTCAAATCAAGGTATCAGGTCAACCACATTCTTTATACTTTCTTCCTCTGACTTGTTAAATCCAGCCTTGTATCCTTAGAGGCAGTCAAGGCATCTATCAAGCATTTTAGGGAAGATTGGAGAAAAGACATTTTCACAAGTGATTTGCATCTTCTTTCATGGCTAAATTACTATCTTTACCTCAAAGGGAAATAAGACAGATTTTACAGTAAGTCATTAACCAATGATTATTCAAGAAAAGAGATATAATTTCACATCGAAATCTTGCATTCTACCTCATGGGCATTTCCCTCCCCCAACAAATGTGTGCACGTGACATTTTTTCAAAATGTGTTTGCATGTTCATTCATTTGTGCATGTACATTTGTTTTTGTGTCTCTATGTGTATGAGAGTGCCAGTGTAGTGCATAAGGTGTTGGAGTAGGAGTGGAGAGACTCAGATTCTAGTCCTGACTTATGCTCAGAAGCCAGCTGAGTGACTTTGAGCCAGTTGCACCTTCTCAGCCCTAGACTGGGAAACTGGAAAACATCTACCTACCAACATGCACTAGACAACATGGCACATTACAATCCATAACGTTCAATGAAGAATACTGAACTGGATGGATAGATGGATGGATGGATAGATAGATATGTCAGTAAAGGGAAGGGTAAGGACAGAAAATTAAACATGAATTGATGATACTGATTAAAATTAATGGACTGTAAAATAAGAAAGCCCATTTGTGAAATTGATTGATCTTCCATGTGTACACACACACACACACACACACACACCTTAGTCTCACACATAAATGACTTTCTGGGCCACAGACATACAAACACAGACAGGCTTCTGGATAGAAAGTGAGGCAAACAAAAACTTAATGGGTTCAGGAAGCATAAGCTTTGCCCTGATGAAGCTCCATTCCTTTGAAGCTATTTCCCCAGCTCTAACCTTATACTCTGCAACTCTTGTTTCAAAAAGCCAAGTGAAACAGATGCATCAGGCACATTGCTTCCTACTTCATCAGTTACTGGAAGCCTCTTCTGGCTACTGAAACTGTCAAGGAAGTCTTGGAGAGATGTACAGTGTCCTGATGAGTAGGGCCAGCTCTAACATTATTTACTATGAATCATTCTGAAGCACCCATTGTGGTCATATGGCAAACATTCTGTGAGATTATATTTAATCCTCGAGCGGGTCCACTAGCACATAAGTGTGCTGTTACTGCTTTTCCAGGTATAACTTTAATAAGCTGATAGTCATGCAACTTACTCAGTACCTTCCTATCTGTCTTGCTTTAGTAATATTATTAACTTCCTGAAGTCCATAGCTGTAATAATAATTTCTTTTTCATGACTTGCAATGTCTGGTTAGTATACTGTTCACTACCACTTAACTTTGTGAGTGTTTTTGAAAAGCATACTAAGTTCTAAAGCAACAAGGAAAGATTATTAGATATTATACTCATATTGTGTATTTTGGAAGTCTTTTCAATTTTGACACCCCTTAAAATTTGGTGTCCTAGGTGACTGTCTAGGTTGCCTAGGCCTAGAACCAGCCTGGCTGATGAAGCTCAATCACACCATCTTTGCAGTGCAAAGGGCCTCACTGATGCCAAGTATGGCTTCCTAGCCCACCTTTTAGAAAGAATCCTATTGAGTTCAGCCACATGTGCTCCAAGATAATTATGCTTAGGATTTCTAGCTCCACTCTGCCTTTGTCACCTCCACATGCAAAGGGTAAGTGTTCATGGATTCTCCTGGATTGGAAAACCAGGATCCTCAGTGGATGGATCATGAATGCTTCATTGCAAAAATTCTAAGGCAGGGAGTGACAAAAGGAAGTTAGGACTAGCATCTACCTAATAGAGATGACAGTAGCTTTTCTCTTCTTTCCCAACCATTTCTCTCATTTTTTCATTATTTGCAATTTTCATTATTCATTTATTTCAATATTGCTCATTCCTCCCACTCACTTGTTTGTCTTATTGTGCTACAGTATTCTAAGCAAAGGCAAGCTGACAATTTTCCACCAACTCACATGTAATTATTCTGGGCAGAACCTTGTATTCTCCCCCTGCAGAGTTACAATAAACTTGGCTCAAAGCAGAAAGAATGGTCTTCCCTCACTAAAAAGGGTCAGGGGTTTGTTTTTTCCCCTTTCCCTTCACCTTGTTGACATTAAAAAAAGTTAAATCTGTTTTATTTCAGCATACCTTTTGACTGAGCACACCTGTCTTGAACTTTGGACTGGGATTTTACTTTTCTTTTTTGCTTTTAATTATTAAATGCTGCCCAGAGCCCTTCAGAATTGGTATAGGTAGTAAGTATTGTTAAATAAACAAAATGATTTTATTTCACTCTCCCTCTCTGAGTTAGTACATTTATCATCACTTCTGAAATCACTGCAGACTTCTAGTGAGCTGAATGAACTCTCTTTAACCTTTTTGCAATGATCATGTTACTTGGATTCCCCTTTTCCTCACCAGGAATCTAACACTCTTTTGCAAGAGCTTTACATCTTGCTGGCGTTTGCCCTGTTGAATGGATCTAACTGAACTTCTCCTTTCATATTATTGAACAATAGAATTTTTAAAACAGTAAAAAGTAATGCTAGTAATGGCTTTTGAGAGCCTACTATTTACTTATTCTATTCAGGTGAAGTGATCAGATTCAGATAAAGTATCAAAGTGTAGTTTAGTGAAACCTTTAGTTTCTAGGGACTACAGGAATGCCCAGCCCATGTGACTTTCTTTCAGTATGAGAAAGTTTTTGAAACCACCAGAAGATCATTTATGCCAATGGAGAACTACTAATTGTGGGTGTTTCAAAAAGCGAAGATATAGTATTAGTTGTTCAGATCAATCCTGCATAAAGAAAAGGCTGTGTGGTGCTCTGGATGTAATCCCAATGAGATGCTTCAAAGTGGATGCCATGTGCTGTATAGCCCTAATAAAGAGACTCTAAATCAAGGTTTCGCAACCTTGGCAACTTGAAGACATGTGGACTTCAACTCCCAGAATTCCCCAGCCAGCATTCTGGGAGTTGAAGTCCACACATCTTCAACTGTTACAGTCAGTAATAGTTTACAATTACTTGGTTAACCTGGATATATACCTACAAACTATTTACCTGGGAAAGCTTGTGTAGGAGCATACTGACCCACTACAGGAGCATACTGAGGATATCCATATTGTGCCTGTGCTCCAGTGAATCCAGGAGCTAGTGGTCCAGGTACAGGATGATTTGCTAAAAGAATGGAAAGGCAGGTCAAATATTTAGAAAACTTCAGTCCTTTATTTGCATAAGCTCAACACTACCTGAGGCCTCAATATTAGATGGGGTTGATAAAGATGACTGCTTATTAATATTAGCTTAGGTGATATGGAATTTACTTGTTTTATGCTGAAGCAAAATATAGAAAACATCAAGCCAAACCAATATTTTTTGAAGAGGCCTTTTCAATAGTGGCAAGATAGATTGCTACAAAGGATGGTATTCTTAATACTATCATCCCAGTTATGAAAGGCTTTCTCCAAGGAAGGCTCATCTGTTGAGAGACAAACACCTTTTTTAAGTTCTCCAAGCCTCTCAGATCCTTATATTTGCTACTGTTTATTCTGATTTTTACTGTCTCATTAAATATGGATTTCTCATTATTTTAACAATCTTTTACATAATGGTTTTGTTATAAACTGCATAATAATTTTGTAAAAGGTAAAGCTTATCAGCATTTATAATAAACATGCATTTATTCTATGGGACAAATATTTAAGTTGGTCATGTGCACATTAGTCCATTCAAAATAGGTATTCTTTATACACATGAATCAAATTAATATATATGCTTTTTTAACTTTAAGAAATTCTACCTTATTTGAGAGGCTTCATAAATAATAATAAATTTCAACTCTGAAATATATATAAAGGATTGGACTGAGAAAGACACCAGTCTACATTTCAGTGAGCCACTGCTTAACAGGCAAACAATACTTAATGGGGGGAACAAACAATACTTAGTTGGGGGGAACAATTTATTTAACTTGGCACAATGTAACTCAGGCTGAGTTTTCACAACATGCTAATCTAGGCTGAAAAGGGGGTGGGCATTTCAGTGTGTGTGGGAATCCATCGATTACCCTAGCATGTTACGACAAGCTGTTACAGAGTTCATTGGTTTAGGTAAATTATATTATGTGAACACAGTCCTTGTGCTTTGTTAATATGAATGTAGTATGTTGCATGAACCCAACTCTTATGTTCACACCATATGTATATATTTTCCATGTGTGTTATACTTGCACTGATATTTTTACTCACCTTGCACCAAGGACATTATGCAGTCAACAGGTAGAACCTGCCCTTCTAATGCTAGAATGGACACATTTTATCTACAGTTGCCTTGGCAGCTACCGTAGGTTATAGAAACTCTAACAGGAAAAGATCTTACTTATATCACATAGTTCCAACTAAACAATCAGGTCAAAGCAGAGGTGAAAAACTCTATAGCATTCTGAATGGTGCTGAATTACATCTCCCAGCAACACTCACATACCATCATACGATTTTCACAACATTTAACGTGGCACGTTTCTCCCAGCAGGTTAATAAAAGGATGTTCAGATAACAGTTGCTGAAGGACAGAGTTAGGTATATTCTGTGAGGCCTTCCTTGAGTCTGAGCTACACTTCATCTTGTCAATGAGAAGTGGAATTCAAAAGTACCAGGCTGCAAAATAGCTTAAAGTGTACTTATTTTTCTACCCTTCTTTCCCACGTTTTACAACAGTTGTATATTTCAGGATTTCTGCTCTTGTAGGTGTGCTATTCTACTGCCATTCAACTTTAATTTGGAGACTGTATCTCCAACATTCAGACAAGAAATATCAATATGAATAAGGTTCTTCTGATTACTTTTACAGAAAGTGTGCTCTCCAAGCCAACTTCCCACTCTATAGACCTTAAAACATGTGCCTCTAGCCAGCCTGGGACCCAACATGGAAATCACAGATAACAGCGTGTTTACAGACACCGATCTTAGCATCCATGAGGGCCCATTCAATGCCTATTTTATTAAATATTATTTTAGATTTGTTTTTATAAAATTGAGAGCTAACATGCTGCAAAGTAACGCATGAGTCTTTAGCATCATTTTTATTTCTAAGATTTTCCTCGGATCTTACACAGATTCCATAGGGATTTTTAGAAAATAAAAAAGCATGGCTGAAATGCTTTTTGGAGAGAAATGTTTTCATCTATCTAAAAAGAAAATTTTAAGTTGAGTGAAAGTAGACAGAGTGGCAAAAAGCAACCTCACCATTTTGCCATCTAGTAAATAGGTTTTATAACTCGCCTTAACCTCTATAGCAGTTATTTTATGAGAGCGCCCTGACATATTTCTCACATTTCAATGGCTATTATTCCTCAAACACTGAGAAACCCTGCTCTAAATTGTCAGTTGTGAGGAAAAAAGAGTAATACTCACATGTCTTTTCCATGGTTATAGACACCTGGTTCTGAAAAATAAATACATTTTTTTAAAAGCTTTTAAACTAGATGATAGTACATTTTCAGTTCAGTGCCTGTGAATCATTCACTAAAAAGGAAGTGTGATGCAAGCCTGGTCTTTCCATGTTGTGCCTGAAAAAAAGTATCTTTCCTACTCTTTCTACAACCTGCATAATCTTTAAAGCACAATTACATGTTTGCTCATCTTCCCCCAAACAAAAAGGTTACACTACATATTCTTGACTATTGTGGTTTCCATTTTCAGCTTTGCTGTTCCCAAGCAATCCAAGATACAATGTATTGTCAAAGGCTTTCATGGCCGGCATACGATGGCTGGTGTGGGTCTTCCGGGCTGTGTGGCCGTGGTCTTGAAGTCTTGTTTCCTAACGTTTCGCCAGCACCTGTGACCGGCATCTTCAGAGTGCAGGAGCACAGACAGGAGCAGTTCTCTCTGTGCCCAGGGTGAAGTGACCCTTCTGTGGGTATTTATAGAGATCTGGGGGGGGAGGGGGGGATTGGGTGTGTGTGGGGGGGGTTGGGTTACTGAGTGGCTGCTTGTTTTGGTGTCAGAATCTGTGTGTATTTTCCTGGGGATTAGGCAGGGTTTTTTCTTCTACTGAATTGTTAACGAGGGGCTGCTGGGGGTGATTAGCAAGTTCACTGTGTGAACTGTTCACATGTCCTGGTGGTTGAGCTGAGTTCCTTGACCTTTTGCCAGTCACAGGTGCTGGCGAAACGTTAGGAAACAAGACTTCAAGACCACGGCCACACAGCTCGGAAGACCCACACCAGCCAATCCAAGATACGTTAGGTAACAGTATTATCCTGAGTTACTAGTCTGGAAGTGGGAATTTGGGGATTGGCAGAGAAAGCTCTGCCTGGCCCAGATCCACTGAGTGCAGCTATGCTCTTCATTTCAGCCATCATTTACATTTGAAGATAACCTTCCTCAGAAGCTTAACTATAGAATATTTAGTAAATCATTTCTAGACCCATGCTTGGTTACAATTCTAGAGGCTATTCTAGAATCTCTATTATGCTTCCTTAACAAGGTAGCCTTTTAATTAGATTGATAATTGTGTTTAGTCATGTTTTCCAGCAACTGGATTTCCAAGGGAATATGACTGAGGACACAGCTGTGTAAATCTAAATGAGAACCAAATATTTACACATGGGGAAAGTCAAGGCAATGTGTAAGTCAAGTGCTAGCATGGATCCTAACTAATCCTTGAGTCGATAGAATACTGTTACTACCATGACATGTGCTGGCTTTATTGACAGTCCCTATCCCACATATATTGCCTATTTTAAGTCACTATAGCCATCTTATTTCCCTCTAAGGTAATAGGCAACAAAAGGTAGCCTTCGACTTGTACAAATCATTGTATAAATATGCTCTGGCAACTTTATTTTTTTCTGCTGTGAATCCATAATATTGCTTTAATCTCATCCCCAGTCCACAAAGAAGATAAACTTCAGGCATCCTTGGTTGGCGTTAAAGTGTTTTCCCCCTTAAACCAAAAGCATCCAAGGCCAGTCACAAATTGTATAAAATCTATTGGCTTCACTACCCACTATACTGGAATCAAAGTTAGATGACTAGAGTTACAAGGTGTGGTGTGGAATAGAGAAGTACTTAGTGGCTGTTTCAAGCTGATGGACGCATGATTCCTTGTCAGCTGCCATTCTACAGTTATCTGCTTAAAAAGCTGGACACAGCAGCAATGTGTTGGGGGCATTTTGAAACTGTAGTAGCACTAGACTGCTCAGCTTTAATCTTTAACTGGTTAGGGAAAATCTGAACTAGTAAAACATGGAATGGGATAAAAGAGAAATTGCAGTGAAATAGCATTCCAGTGAAATGGTGTGATTCTACTCCAGTGTTTCTTACTGGAGAGTTGAATAGCTGGCTGGGGAATTCGGGAGTTGAAGTCCACACTTCTTAAAGTTCCCAAGGTTGAGAAACACTGCTCTACCCTGTTACAGGCTTCAGTGGTGCCACAGGCTGAAGCAGCAAAATGGTGGCAACATGGGACCAGGTCCTTGATCTCTCCCACACTGTCTCCCAAGGGGATCACAGAAGAATTTGGAAGTCAATATTCATTGCTTACATACAGAAGTAAAAGGAAGAGGGCAAGGGAAACACCAAGGAAAAAGTGCTGCTTATGACTCAAGTCCCTTCATGGCTCTGGTCTGTTTTAGTACTTTTTAAAACAACATTTAAAAAATGTAATTCAACTTGGGTTACAAGAGAATGGGGTGCAGGAGGAACAGCAAAGAAAGAAGCTTGAAAGAATGGACAGTGTCCTTCAGCTAAATTCACCCCATTCCTTCTGTGTGAAACAAGCACCACAAATCTCTCTGGGTTAGTCAGAAGTAAAGTTTTATTGGAAGTGTTTGCAAAGGCTGGCAGGCTTCATTGCAAATAAGAAGCCACACCCACATACACACTCCGGCCTAATTATATACATTCCCATCGCAAGTCCCTCCCGTTTTCCCCATTGGCTAAGGTACTCAGGGTGTACAGTCTTTCCTGCCGCTCTATGATTTCTTCCTGGTCCCTCCCACCTCATCCATTGCAAGTCTATGGTAATTTGCTCAAGGTTTCAGCTAATTGCATTATACTGATAAAGATTGCCCCAGGTTAAATTAATTTAAAGATTGCTCCATTGTCCCACACAAGGAGACAACTTCCTCTGCCATTATTTGATAACCATAACACTTAACACTACTTCCTTATCTCTCACACAGCTGCACTCTTAGCATGCTCAAGCTACTATTTCTTTGTCAATAATAACATATTTTATCCATCTCTCACACTTCTGCAGCCCCATAGCTGGTGAAGTACTTTCTCACCAGCCAGTGATACACAGGAGAAGGAGGAGAGCAAAGCCAGAAGGACTTTTTGCTTGTCATGTGCTGTACATGCATAATCAGGCCAGCACCATTCACCCCTGAGTTGGAATTGATAAAATAAAGGCAGTTAAGAAACTGGCAACAGGCCCAGCAAATTTTATACCAGTAGAGTTTTCTACAATTTAAAGAATACGGAGGATGTTACTTTAACTCAGTAGTGCAAAGATGCCCAAAGGTAGCAGATGTTATATGACTTGAGGCTATGGAGATGTCTGACTAAGGTGGTAAAATACTATATGAACAGCAGTACAGCTAACAAAGACTTCATCTTGCTTCCCTCATGGGACGGGGAGCAAGATGAAAACAATGTTGTGGGAACACGGCTGAAAAATCTATTTCCAGGTTGTGTCTGAGTCGTGGTTTGGTTCAGGTAGGGTGAGGCCATATAACCTAGGTGCAAAGACCCTAAATATATATAAGTGTACAGGCTAAAATCTTAAGGACCTATGGGGACCCCATTTTAGGTGACCATGATGTCTCTTTCTTCACTTCCTTCAACGTGTGGCCATCTAGATCACCTCTGTTTTGGGGAGGGTCCCAGGCAGCTCCCAGAGGGCACCACCATGCAAAGCTCCATAGGCCCGCTGCGATAAATGCAGGACGGGGATGACCCTGAGGCACACAGCTGAGTATCCCCTGTTGCCGCGGAGAAGCCAGATGCAACATGTAAGGCACAGCTACCCACTGTCTCAGTCGCCTGCCTGAGCTCGTGATTACGCCAACAAAAGGCGTGGAAAAAGTACAGTAAAGAATCATCATTATCGTTCTTATTTCAGGATGCAGCTGAAGAACGGGAGAAAGAAAGAACAGCAACAGCGAAACCGAAACCACTTTGGGAACCGCTGAGCGCTCGTCTCCCTTCTCCATCCTAAGTCGCCAAGTCGAGGAAGAAGCAACTATCTTGGCCGGAAAGCAAGCAGGCTCTTGGGAACATCCATCTACCAAATGCCCGATTCTGCCGCGGAAATACTGAACCGGGCCGGGCTCGAGTCTGTTTGCAATCAGTCAACGCGCTCCCCGCGTTTTCGCCATGTTCTCTTCCCCATCATTTCGCCAGCCGCCCTCCAGCCTCCATCCGAGTCAACGCATTACCTTGCGGAGCTCCTCCGGCTGTTCCGCCACTCCCTTCGTAACGACCTGACTCAGGCTAGTTAACGCACGATGTGCCCCTCAGATCCTCCTTTACCAGAAAGGCGCACCTGGGGAAAGAGGCGGATCAGCCAGCGGCAAGATCCTCCTTGAACCTCCTCGGGGCAAGACACTGGCGAGCGCAGTTGGAGGATCTCCGGGGCTCTGCTTTCTGGAGACCAAACACCCTCGAGCGCAGGGAGGGGGGTCCCTTCCTTCCTTCCTTCCTTCCGAAGAAATGCACGACGTCGGATCACGTGCTAGACCTGCCTCTAGGCGGAAACACCCGGCTGGGCTTCCCTTGCTCTGGAAGCAGGTTCGGGGACTGAGGGCGACCCTAGGAGAAGGAGTAGAAAGGGGGATTCCCTACGCGCTATAAATTGGAATATTTAACCCCCCAAATGTGGTGTCCCTATTTTGAGGACGGTTGCTCTCCAACTTATATGTTTACTGAGAAAAAAGTTTCACTATTTCCATTTCCCTAGCTTTCCCTTCTAATGTTAGAGGAGTCTTCAGCGCCAAACCCTGCCCTTAGCTTATCACTACAGGAAAATCATTTGCCGCTGGCGTCTTCCTGGATGTATTTTCGACTTCCCTGTTGGGGAGGTACATTCCCAACAGAGAGCCTCCCTTTACTGTCAAGGCAGTAGGGCATGCTGAAACCCCTTAGGGACTTTTGTTGACACAAGAAAAAAATGAACTTCTGATGTATGAGTGTGATGATTAGGAAGGGTAGACTACGGAAAGAAGGAAATTATGTTGTGACCTTACAGAGAGGGGATAAAATATAAAAGTAACTGCTGTTAAGAAGACCGGAAGCTGCTCCTTTATAACTTTTTCTCTTCTCTTTCTTTCGTTGCATTTTTTTCACTTACTTATTTTCTTTACTTTCCTTATTTTCTTTCAAAATTTGTATTATTTTTATTTTTTTTAATTCTTTCATTAAAAATTGTGTGTGTGTATATATATGTATGTGTGTGTGTGTATATTTTATGAAAGAATTTGCTGCAACTAGTCTGTGCTTTGATTTAGTAATTATTTACATCTGTCAACAGGAAAAATATGATAGGGACATACCAAACTGTTTCCTTTGCTGAGATCTGTTTATTCTTACAAGGTGCTGTTGCAATTAGATTAATGTTTATTGAACCAGGAGGGATGTATCAGCTTTGAACAAAAACATCAATACTCTTCCTATCCTGCTTTTTCAAAGTCCAGCTTTATAATTTATATATATATAAATTTTTACATTTTAATTTTTTTTAAATAAAAGCAACACAAATTTTGAAAGAAAAAAAAATATACAGACAGTAGCACCCCAAATCTGAACTGCAAAAATAGAGGGCCCCAAACAGATATTTCCTGGCTGGTAATGGTAGCTCTCTTAAAAGTGAAACAATGTCCATTTGCTTCCTCAAAGGGGTGGTGGAGTTTTGCTAACAAGCATCCAGTAATGAACCTGTAATAAAGAAAGAGTTGTATGTAAATATGTCTATGTGTCTATGTATTCTGGGAGATGTAATCCCAACACATCAGACAGCTGTTCAGTTGAGGATGATTCATATCCATGTCTCATTCAGCTTATGACTCCCATGGGTTAAGCTATGATTTATAAACTACAGAGCCTGGGATTACAAAACATACCAAAACTGAAAACCGGGTTAACAATTGTATTTTGTATTGTCCGAATGATGAAAGTGAGCTTAGTTTTTAGGGCTGCATTGCTAAAGCATGGATGGACAGAGAATTTGAGAAATACCACTTTATACGCCCATTGGCTATTTAGTGAGATTTCTATTCGATTGTCAGCAGCAAAGAAAGATCTTGAAAGTCATGTGAGTCTCATGTGAGACTGAAGAAGTGAATGAAACTTACTAATCCCCTGACCGTTCCTTCCCCCCAGCTTCCTTTATTTACCCAAAAGACAAAAACAGGGCAGAATCCCTCTTCTCTCTCAGTTAGCCCCTGGTAGAATAAAGGGAAGGAAAGCATTTTGAGCGGGGAGCCCATGTTTGAATTTTGAGCCTCTAGGGTGGGCAGACTCTCAAAATGAGGGTTTTGCCTATTTGCTACTTAGGGTCTTGACGGGTATAACTAGCCATAAAATCCATTTACCAGAAGGTGTCTCCCAGTGAGTCCCTTAACTATCCCAGTGCTGCAAGTAAATATGCTAGTGGTTGTTGCTAGTTTGCTTGGAGCCTGCTAGCTTCCTATTATTATTTTTTACATCACAATATTTTTTATTAAAAGATCAGATGGGGGAAGTCTGATATCCCTAAGTGAAGTGTCTAAAGTTGCACCTTGAACATAGTATTATCTACCTCTTTCTTATAGGGTGGGGAAAGTTAAATTAGGTGTAACACCTGGGGAAAAGTGATGCCAAGTTACCATTTATGGTGGCAGCCCCATGTTCTCTGAAATGTGGGACTCCTCCCTATGATATGTATGTGTAGCATTCAGGATAAAATATTTTTAAAGTATTTTTAAAAGTTGCTACATTTTAGTATTATATTCTCGTCTCTGTGTTGCATAGATAATTTAAACAATATTCAAGGAAAGAACGTGAGGGTAGAATAGAGGACTTGGCATGGCAAGATGCATAAATTAAGTCATATAAATCTGCTGATGTAGACTACCATCACATCTAAGTGCCCTTTACTGCAACTAGTGTGTGCTTTGATTTAGTAATTATTTACATCTGTCAACAGGAAAAATATGATAGTGACACACCAAACTGTTTCCTTTGCTGAGATCTGTTTATTCTTACAAGGCGCTGTTGCAATTAGATTAATGTTTATTGAACCAGGAGGGATACAGTATATCAGCTTTGAACAAAAGCATCAATACTCTTCCTATCTTGCTTTTTCAAAGTCCAGCTTTAGTTTATATAGAGTATCACAGGGAAAACTACTTCCTGAATGATTCTGATCTTTGTAAGTATAGTCACATCATGGCATGTGAATATGTTTTCCAAGCCGTCATAGCTACTCTAACAAGTGCTAGTCTGTGGCGTATTTTTGACTGTTGATAGTCAATCCTAAGAGGCAGAAGATACTCATTACTCCAATGTCTTGAATGTCAGTTCCAAGGCTGGTTACTGTATGTGTTGTCATCAATTTGGTGCTTCAAGGACCTGTCAAAAGTACCACTTGTTCAGCACTGTCATAACTTTGAATGGTTGCTGAACAAGTGGCTGTTAACCAACGACTACCTTTAAGGAATATCTTCTCAGGTGTCTTTGATGCTGACTTCTTCTGTACAGAATTTTTGAGTAAATATGCATCACATTGTGCTGTAAAACTGATTCCAAGGATATTTTAAAAGGGCAAGAAATTATTAAATCTCTGTTAAAAGGAAGAGGATAAAGAAAAATCCATCTTGCGTCATCATGATGGGCAGTCAAGGATGTGAGAGGAAAGAGGATATTGCTACAACTGAGCAATAAAACAAAGAAGAAGAAAAAACCCACCATACCTAAAACTTCCTTCTGCTTAACAAGTTCATGAGTGATGGACATTGCACATTAGTCAATGCCACTATTACTTGTCAAAGTGATTCACTATCCAAATGATCATCTCACCTGATTTTTGTTATTTTACAACTGTTGAAAAAAGTTAGAAGAAAGAGTAAACAGTACAGGAGGCCAGAGCATTTTGAATGACGATCAAAGCTGAAAGAAGTTGAGACAAAAGTGTAATTTCCTTGGACTCGCATGCTTCATCCAGACCAAATATATTTTGCAATTCTTTTAAAGCAGTCTTAAGACTGATCAAAGACAACTATTTTCTTACTGGTGAAATTCATTATCCCAGTGGATTTGGTGATCACTAGTTTAGGCCCTTTCTCCACTGTTGAATTAGAATACTTGCAGCTCATCCTAAATTCAACAGAAAACAGTACCAGGATTATTGTACCATTGCCAGTTCCCACCCTGCCTCTATCGATGGTGTTCTGTTCACTACAGTTTCTGAACTTCCCACCAAGGAAATGGGTGACAAAGCCTACAGGCTTTACATACCTTGAGGATGTCCTTGGACAATACCAGAATCAGGGAAAAAAACAATACTTCTTAACCCCAACGCAACTGAGGATGAATTAAGCCTGTGTCATTCATGGGATGGGGATAATATGAGGATATGGCAGAAAAAGGTGCTGCCAGGGTAGATTTGTGCCAGGGTTAGGTTCAATTGGGTAAAGGACCTTAGATCAGCTAATATCTTCATCATCAACAACAAGAATTTTAAGACAGGTTCGTAGGGTATATGCTTATTTACAGCCATAGCAGTAAATATTAAATCCATCTTTAGAGATAATATTATTCTGGTTACCAGAATTATGCACACTCTGTTGTGAATTTATGCATGATACATACTTGGCTGTTGGAAATAATCCTGGCCTCAATTTGACTTGTTTTTCTCTTTTTTCTGCCTAATCTAACTGATCTGTTCTTCAAGTTTGCATTGGTTAACAGCAGGGTTTCTCAACCTTAGCAACTTTAAGACTTAAAGTGAAAAGCTTAACGGTTGAGAAGCACTGCCTTGCAGTGATGTATGAAAATCTTTCCCACAAGACTGAACCATTTTGTCCCCTTGTTCTTGATTCAGGATCCTTTGATACATAATTCTTATCAGGGTTTTTATTCCTAATTCTTTCTTATCCAAACAAGTACTTTCTATGCCATCTTCTCTAATGTTAGCAGACTGCCATTGCATCTATACAATATGGTAACCAAGATTTATGGTTAAGAATGAATGTATGAACTTACGATCATGACTCAAGTCTTTACGTTGACTAGTCTCATGTTCAAAAGGCAACCATTGGGATCATTTTGGATTTAGTGTATCATCTGCCTGCTGCTTTCGCCATTCACCAATGACAGCAATTTTTTTGTAAAAATGAAAAGTACAAGTTGGAGGCATAAAATCCAGCAGTAACCACTAGAGTTTCATCAGGCTGAAGAAACCAACAGGTTATATTAGCTTGCACATTTATCCTGGGCTATAAACCACAGTTGACATGTCATGCAAACGTGGTATGTCTCTGAATAAGCAGAATCCAGTGAGTTATATACTTAACAAATTTTATTTGGCTTAAGAATAAAAGTATCTGGAGTACTCCAAAGCAGCAGAACAATTTTCAGAGTTCTCAGAACAGATCAAGGCCCCTTGCACATCTGGTGCGTGTGCATTCCCAACATTAATGTTACACTGCTGTGCTGCCTTCCTCCTCCTGTGAAGCTTATTTTCTTAAGTCTTGGCTGCAGCAAAACTCAGATAGCAACTTTTGCAATTTGCAGTGTTGGGGCTCTGTTTAGTTTTAGGCTATATTTGTAGGAACTCTTGCTTCACTCTGCTTCCTTTGACTTGAACCCAGATCTCTGTAGTAAATTTTACAGGAAACCTGTGAACAAATTGAATATGAATATTCCAAATTCTTGGTTCAGTTCACCTCCCAGACTCTGAAGTCAAGTAATCTGCTCTCCATCCAGCTAACAGACATACAAAGGTTTTACACTTCAATCTACAACTATAGTTGCAACTGTTGGGAGAAACAACACCTAGTTGCAAAGTGATGTTATACCATTGTCACAGCTTTCAATGGAATTTATAGGAAGGAAGGATGTCATCTTGACAGCGGCAGCTTTCCCTTTACGCAACCACTCAGATTTGTTTGCAAACCAGTCAAATGCGTACAGCATGCTCTGAAAACATGGGACTTGGGTGGAGTGGGGACTCTTCTACCCACATTTATTTCTTCTCCTTTCTATGTGGAAAGGTGAGAGGAGAACATGCCTTTGTCTGAATGATAATTTTTACTCTCTTCTTCTGGTCAGATGGAAGCACAGCACACACCAAAGCTGGCTGAAAGCAACTAAATATCCTAAGCACAAGATAACAAAAATCTAAATAAGGATTAGTCTTAAACAGTGACATGCTTAGTTGTTTCACTCTTATTCTGTTCAGAGCTGCCACTTTCTTCCTCTTTCTCAACTATCCACTTGTTCTGAATTGTGCAATATACAATGTGATAACACAAACAAAACTGCCTTTGATCTAGAAAAGCTGTAGCCTGTATTCCTGGAATCTCAGTAGTGAGATTCCAAGGCTCTGTTCACACAACAGGCTTAACCAGATCAATTAATAGCTAGTGGCTGCATTCTTCAACATACTAAGCTTGGTTAGTGTAAAACTTAGCTATTATTTTGTCATGGCTTAGCATTTTGTGCAAAACTGGTTCCTTTGTGTTTTTTTCCACTGTATTGTGCAAACCAGAAAAAAAATTAATTCAATAACCAGGTTCAGCAGGTTGAATGAACGCAGCCTCTGTGACTTGGCATGGATAGAAACAGGAGAGTTCTTTCATTTCTAGCTCCTCTGCTTTACAAGTTTTCTCCCCAGGATGATAAGCTGCCAGGAATGCTCGCAACATACCCACGTCTGCCTACCTGCCTCCTGAGTTTCTCAACCCAGATAAAGTGGCAAGAGGAAGTGTAAAGGAAGGCAATTCAGATTTATTTCCCCAAATCTCAGGAGACAGATTTTAACACAGCCTTGTGAAATGATACAAGGAGCAGCTTAGCAACTGTACTTGTACATGGAGAATGCCGTGGAGAGAAATTCCTTCTCTTAAAACAATTCTGCCAAATGTCAAGACATAGGGGGAAAATAACATGCATGAAAAGAAAGGGACAGAATGTATGAGGAAAGTTGAGTCATAATGAGCATTGCTTTTCTTTCTTTCTTTTATTGCCCAATCAGTATGAAATACTTACAGGTCCTTCCTGGAACAGTTCTGCTACATGTGTTTTCCGGAAGTCTAAATGTCCTCGGTTTGCACATAATAGTCAAGAGAATTGCAATATGACCTCTTTCTTTCAAACAAGGGTTTTGAGAGGCTGCTTGCCTAAACTTCCTCTTTTCTCACTTTAATGTTCTAATTTGGTGATCTGAGAATCAAGAACCACCAGTTTTGTCTGCTAGTTTAAATGGGCTTCAAAGAAGAGATCCATCGTGTGTTCCAAAATGTAATTTGTTTGATTTTGACATAGCTTGTTATAAATCTAGCCACTATGGCTTATTCAACAAGCATGGTTAAAAAAACTACAGCTTGGCAGAGGCTGAGCAAACTTGATTCTCACTGTCAGAGCATGATTTTTTTTTTTAGGAGGCTGAGAGTCCAAGTGGGAAAGGCAAAGCTACAACACGGCCTAAGATTTTCAGGTTTTTTTAAGATAATGTTTTAGGATGTCTGATGGGTAGCTTTGGGGCTGTCCCTATCTCTTAGCCCAACCCACCTTACTGTTGTTGTGCAGGGGAGAATAGGAGGAGGGAGAAATATGCTTTCTTCCTTTGGCATGACAAGATGGAGCCTATAGAACCGTTAAGCAGGCAATTCTGCTTTTTTCAACTGCCATGGGACGGGGAAATCAGATTTAATACTACAGAAAAGCAGAAGAATTCATCCCAGAATTCACCCTCATATTACGCTTATTGGGAACATATTGGGAAATATGAAGAACAACCCTTTGAAATTAAGCCTATAGCTTCAATTATAATCAGAGAGTATTTTAATGCTTGAGTAGATGGGCACGATGCCATGCATTTTAGACAGTTCAGACATTTTTATTCATTCATTCATTCAATTTATATAGCTGTTCCATTCACAGATGCAACTCTGGGTGGCTAACTTTGGGTTAACACTGACAATAAAAAACCCTTCAGAACAACAGGGATTAGAAGCTATAATACACCTGAAACCAATCTCAGTCAATTCAATAGCTCCTAAAGAAGGGGTCACCTGGTGCCCTGGCCCAACATTGAGGAGAAAACTCAATTTTTTTGTATCTTACAAAAAGCCAGCAAAGGCAGGACCATTCTAATCCCAGAGGTCAAGGGGTAGAGATATTTTCTTTTATGGGGCAGGCACTACAGTAGAGAAGGCACATCTCCTGGTCCCATCATAGGGCATTGTTTAATAGAAGAGACCTAGAACATCTCCATCCTGTCAGATCTTGTGGACAGGCAGAAATAATCAGAGACAGTCAGTCCTGCAAATGACCTGAACCTGTGTCGTACACTGAGATGAACCTTTCCTTCCCAGAACAGCAAAAGATGAAAATGGTAATCTAGCAAGATTTTGCTTGAAATAGCTGGTCATTTGCTTTCATCTGTGCACAGTTAATGGTTCATTGAAGGAAATAAACAAGCTGGATTTTACTTTCAGGAGTGGATGTTCTATGTTATTAATTGGGGTCTTACAACTTGCCCTTGGCCTAAGTGAACATGATGGTTGAGTCATGCTTAGATAGTGATCACATTTCCCTGGTTCTGTGCATGTGGCCCCCAGATAATTGTAGAACCTAATGTTAAAGGCCAGGGACATTATTATCTGGGTCAAGTGGAACAAAAGATGTACTAACATTTCTGCAGCATGGCTAAATTTTCCATTGATAGGAGAAATCTGATAAAGCTTAACAGATGAGATGACATCACCTAGGTATATTGGACCATATAATTGCTCTATTGACTATTTATAAAAGTTCTGTGTTATTGAATAAATGAGCAGTTACTTTAGACAAAGAAATAAAGGCCAGGCATGTTTTGACAAAGACTGTGTGGAGTATAGAAAGAAATTTATAACCAGTTTTATAGTCTACCAGCATAATTTGTTATTGGTTTCTGTCCAGGAGTTATCAAGTCTTGAAAAACATTAGAATACTCTTCTTAGGGAATAAAAACAGGTGGCCATTATTAAAAAAAATCCTGGCAGTGTTGATCCAGGCAATTAGGAAGACAGATCCTTCTTTTTTTCTGGCAAATTAATACCAACAGATTTGGTAAACTGCCAACAAGCCCAGGTAATCAAGCTCCAGTGCACAGGTGGGAGGAACACTTCACAGCTTGGAATACATTCTCCAACCTCAAGCCATCTGCTGTGGAACTGGGTAAAGATCTTCCAATTTGTCCAGCAGCAACAATATCAGAAAGTACCTGTAATGGGATGTGGGAATGACCTGAGGAGACAGGGAGAAGAGGTGCAGCCAAGGGAACAATCAGATAAAAAGGAGCTTAGCTCACAGCAAGAATGTGGGCAGTGCAAGGGACCCTGGCTCAGAAGGGACCCTCCCTAGTTTCTTGGGCTGTAAAAGGGACGGGGGGATAAATCTACATTCAGACTTGCAAGATTCTGTTAATGTAACCTTACAATAAAGTAGAATTAGCTTATCTGGCCATGTTTCCTGTCTGGTTCTCCTTGCAAGGCTGACACTACTAAACTTGATTGAGTCTCTGAAAGTAGGGAAGCACCAGATAGCAACTAGTGCTCTCTGAGCTAATTAAAATGAATCTAGATTGGTGGGCACCTATGTTAGCCTTTATACATATAGATCATACTGCCCCCGTCCCAAAAGACTGGGCTGTAGCAGTAACTGTACGAATTTATAAAAAATGTAACAAAAGTGAGCTGTCTAGGTACTATCTTATCCACTTACTGAGCAGAGTCAAGGCATAAATGAAAAGCTACAAAATCAGCTAGATTTTGAAAGCATATTAGGGGATGATCAAGGAAACTTTAGATCTGGGTATTCAATATCTGACCATATTTTAGTTTTATACCATTTCATAGAAAAATATACTTTTTAATTTAAATGATCTCTCTCTCCTTGTTGGACTTTAAATTTGCTTTTGAATCCACTCAATGGCAATTTCATGGGACAAACGTAAGAATCTAGGAACTTAAGAACATCCCACGTAGGGGCCCCTGCCCTACGGAAAATCCTTCCCCCTTAGATCCTATTCTCCTAACCTTCTGGATGGCCTTGAAAAGCTGGCTTTTCACACAAGTCATTGGAGGAGAGTCAGGCTGGAGCCCTTCGGTACAGTTGAATGCTGATGTGTGGAGGAATGCTCGCCTTTGGGATTCTGGGAATTTACGATATGGTTTTGTAGTTTTTTAATGTTTTCATTGCTGTTTTGGGAGCTAACTAGGGTTGTGGCACTTAAGATGGGTGACATATATAGATATCATCTTCACATCACATCACATCACATCGTCTGTTAATAGGCATCTTCTTTTTCTCAACCAGAACCTCTTTGCTAACTCCTCCCTAAAAGTGAAATGTAAGCCACAAGGAATGCTTTTGAAAATGGTATTATGCAGAAAGAAGTTAAGCGGAGATATGGGGCAAAAAAGTGGGGCAAAAAAGTATTTAGTCAGCCACCAATTGTGCAAGTTCTCCCACTTAAAAAGATGAGAGAGGCCTGTAATTTTCATCATAGGTATACCTCAACTATGAGAGACAAAATGGGGGGAAAAAATCCAGAAAATCACATTGTCTGATTTTTAAAGAATTTATTTGCAAATCATGGTAGAAAATAAGTATTTGGTCAATATCAAAAGTTCATCTCAATACTTTGTTATATATCCTTTTTTGGCAATGACAGAGGTCAAACGTTTTCTGTAAGTCTTCACAAGGTTTTCACACACCGTTGCTGGTATTTTGGCCCGTTCCTCCATGCAGATCTCCTCTAGAGCAGTGATGTTTTAGGGCTGTCGCTGGGCAACATGGACTTTCAACTCCCTCCAAAGGTTTTTCATGGGGTTGAGATCTGGAGACTGGCTAGGCCACTCCAGGACCTTGAAATGCTTCTTACGAACCCACTCCTTCGTTGCCCGGCCGGTGTGTTTGGGATCATTGTCATGCTGAAAGACCCAACCACGTTTCATCTTCAATGCCCTTGCTGATGGAAGGAGGTGTTCACTCAAAATCTCACAATACATGGCCCCATTCATTCTTTCCTTTACACGGATCAGTCGTCCTGGTCCCTTTGCAGAAAAACAGCCTCAAAGCATGATGTTTCCACCCCATGCTTCACAGTAGGTATGGTGTTCTTTGGATGCAACTCAGCATTCTCTCTCTTCCAAACACAGCAAGTTGAGTTTAGACCAAAACGTTGTACTTTGGTTTCATCTGATCATATGACATTCTCCCAATCCTCTTCTGGATCATCCAAATGCTCTCTAGCAAACTTCAGACGGGCCCGGACATGTACTGGCTTAAGCAGGGGGACACCTCTGGTACTGCAGGATTTGAGTCCCTGGCAGCATAGTGTGTTACTGATGATAGCCTTTGTTACTTTGGTCCCAGCTCTCTGCAGGTCATTCACTAGGTCCCCCCGTGTGGTTCTGGGATTTTTGCTCTCCGTTCTTGTGATCATTTTGGCCCCACGGGGTGAGATCTTGCGTGGAGCCCCAGATCGAGGGAGATTATCAGTGGTCTTGTATGTCTTCCATTTTCTAATTATTGCTCCCACAGTTGATTTCTTCACACCAAGCTGCTTGCCTATTGCAGATTCAGTCTTCCCAGCCTGGTGCAGGTCTACAATTTTGTTTTTGGTGTCCTTCAACAGCTCTTTGGTCTTGGCCATAGTGGAGTTTGGAGTGTGACTGTTTGAGGTTGTGGACAGGTGTCTTTTATACTGATAACAAGATCAAACAGGTGCCATTACTACAGGTAACGAGTGGAGGACAGAGGAGCCCCTTAAAGAAGCAGTTACAGGTCTGTGAGAGTCAGACATCTTGCTTGTTTGTAGGTGACCAAATACTTATTTTCCACCATGATTTGCAAATAACTTCTTTAAAAATCAGACAATGTGATTTTCTGGATTTTTTCCCCCATTTTGTCTCTCATAGTTGAGGTATACCTATGATGAAAATTACAGGCCTCTCTCATCTTTTTAAGTGGGAGAACTTGCACAATTGGTGGCTGACTAAATACTTTTTTGCCCCACTGTATATTGATACCCAATTTATATTAATTTTGTAGCCCACACCTTATATAAGCCATATTTCCATCTTCCCCAACTTGCAAGCATCAAAACTCCCATCTTGCTATATGCTGATGATGCAGCAATCATTTTGCTATTCCAGTTGGCCTTTAGAGAGCTGTAAAAGCTATAATCCATACTGCAGGGAGAACATGCTGGCCATTAACTTTCACAAAGCAAAATTATAGTATTTGCCAAAAAGATGAAACCACAGAGATGGATAATCAAGGGAAATAAAATCAAACAGATCCATAACTTCAAATATCTGGGGTTTTTCACCATCTGGGGATCTGGAAAGGCCACACTGAGTAGGTCAGGCAAAGAACACTAAGTTCCTCAAGGGCTTTTAAAAGATTTTTTTTATCTAACAGAGAAGAATTCATCCTAGTTTTAAAACTTTAGAGGCAAAATCCCTAGCCTAAACTTTTTATGGCGTGCAAGTGGGCCTCGACATAATGGAGAGGAAATCAAGACTGTGCAGACTAAGTTTTTCAGGGTGATTCTTTCTGCTCATAATGGGCAGACTAGATGACCATCCAACATAGTATTTAGACTAGAGATTGGGATCTCAAAATAGAAATGGGAACTTGGTAACAGACAATTAATGGATTTTCCCCTCTTCAGATACAGTCCCATTGGCTTTGGCAGATAAACATTTATCCAAGTGGAAAGCCAAAATTGTTGAGAAGCTACTGTTATAAGACTTTGGGCAGAGTTCCTTACATCTCTAGGATATGGCCAGGCTAATCAGATTCTCCTTCAAAGAGTCAAAGGTGTAGAACACCAAATCAAGGTGAAGAGAACAAGACTTGGGCTAAAAATTCAATCTGAATCAAACTCACCTTTCCAAAGATGTGAAGAAAATGCTTTAGGGCCATATATAATCTTCTTCCATCTGCATTTTTAATGGACAAGAGAACCTGCCATTGTGAATGTGGGGAAATTGGAAAAATAAGTTGCATTTTATTATACTGACCTTTCTATAAGAACTTGCATTTAAAATACATTAGGCCTATGCTATTAGATTATACTTACTTTGGATGTGAAGTAAAATATAACTCTCGGGGAAGCCAACTTCTGTGTAGTTGTTGCGAAGATGGGACAACAGGTTATTCAACATATCTTGGATGGGACAGATTCTTGTTAACGTTCAACAGTGTTTTACAAATTTGGTTTGATCTTTGATTGTAAAAAATAGATTATGTTATATTATTATTATTATGGAATAGCAGAGGAAAGGACAACCACATTTGCAATTTGTGCCTGAATTACTTCCTGTACTATCCAGTTTTCAATGCCAGTTAATTGGCTCTTTCTGGAAACTGCACTATATTCTCAGGCTGCCATCTGGTGGTGCTATGAAGTTATGTTTCCATATTCCTTAGCTTTTAGGAATATGGAAACATAACTTCATAATAAATTGAATAAATAAATACATACATACATTATACTTTATAGGAAAAGGATATACATGTGAATTAACTGCTTATGCTCTAAGTTGAAACTGAAGGTACATCAAATACATTTCTTGTCTATTCCTCATGTATTTAAGAATTTCAGGATGTTGGTTCAGAGTGCAGTGTCATCTGTATCCTAATGATATCCATGCTGGTATCTCCATGCTGGGCCATAGAGGAGGTGTCTTGATCTGATGCCTGAAGAGTGTGAGGGACTGGATGGTATGCAACTGTCCCTGAATGAATACACTTGCAATCTGGAGATCCTTCTGAACTCACGGTTCCTGCTAGATCAGCAGGTAGAAGCCATGACTAGGAGAGCCTTTGCCTAGTCTTGTCTTGGACCAGTTGCATCCTTTCCCGAATTAGACCCTGGCAATAGTAACACATGTCTTTATCATCTTTTGCTTAGATTACTGCAGTTTGTTTTATATAGTCTAGCATGGAGATATGTGTCCTTGAAGCAGCGGCTGGTATAAAATGTGTGGTCTTACATGCTGACTAGAAATAACTGGTTTAGTTGAATAAGACCAATTCTGTGAGAGCTGCATTTATGATTTGAGTCCTTGTTATGTTCAGGAGTTTCTGCTCAGATACAATCTACCCATCCAATATGTTTGGGCTGGGACAGCATGTTGCAGAATCCCCTCTTTTCAGAGTATGAAAAGGGTGAGAACATGAAAGCAGGCCTCCTCAATCATAGCCTCTTTGCTTTGGAATAGCATATCCTCTGAGGCCAGTTCTTATTGCTTCAGAAGAGCACCTTCCAAGCCTTTTTAGTGCAGAAGGTGCTCCTGGATTGTAAGGAGTTGCTGAGTGGGGATTTGTTTGGGCTGAGTTGATATTAGGCTATTCTGTGTTTTTAATTTGTATTTTAGTTTTCTTGATTCCAAGCTGCCTAGAATCTAGCATGAATTGAGTGGAGTCCAAGTCTATGTAATAAATAAATAAACCACATGAATGCTCATGGTAGGCCTATCACTAGAGTCGACTTTAGAGCCAACTAGGAAGATCTAGTGAGCTAGGGAACCCCAAACCAGATAGATTAGACTGTATTAATAAATTAATAAATAGGGCTTCTCTACTACTGTGAAAGAAGGGGGTGGCACTGAGATTTGAAGGCTCCCAGAACAGGTGGATGGTTTGGAGAGTTAGTTGGGTAATTAGTTTTAGGTACTGTGAGTATGTGGTTGAGTGCCTTAGCCAGGCTGAGCCCAGATGGTGGTGGGGTGTAGGTGGGGCTGATCATATGAGAAGGGCCTGTTGTTTGGGATGATGCAAGGGGGCCAAAATCAGGTTCATGATGGGCACAGCAGGTATGGCAGAAAACACTGAGTAAGTCACTGAAGGAGAAGGGGACAGTACCCAGGTGTCCAAATTGTTGGGCGCCTTGGTTTCCGGCTACTGCTGGTATATAACATGCATGTGTTGACCTACATTGCATCCACTTATGAAGATGATGAGTATGCAGACCAAGCATGCATTACTCAGACTTATCTGGGCATCAGAAAAGCCTTGTCAGAAATATAGCCCTGTCGTCTGGGTTTCAGATCTTGCAGCAGCCACAACACCAAGGCCAGGGAGGAGGGTGTTGCATAAGATACTCACAGTGGCAAGGAATTCTGCCCGGAAGGTGGCTGGATGTGAGTGTCTTTGGGTGGAACTGGACTGCAGAGAGAAGCCTTAACTACCAACCACCCTTCTGCCCAGCCACAGCCCTTCATGAGCAACTGCATGTTGGCTTAGTGCTGGCATTGGAGTTCCTGAGGCTTCTTTTCTTGGGTGACTTCAACCTCCGTACCTTGGGGAAGTAGGCTGGTGTTGCTTATGAGTTCATGTTCTTGTCACAAGTAATTGCAGCCCCAATATCTCCGGGGGAAATGGGCGGCATACAAATTTAATAAATAAATAAATAAATAAATAAAGGTAGGCAGGCAGGCACAAGCTTAATTCATAGCATATGATACATGATTTAAGAATGGAGGACACTGATATCTGTCCTTCAATATGGCCAGATCACTTCTTTGTCAGATGGAAGGTGCCTTAGAATGGTCTTCCCAAGCCTTTTATGGATCTACAGATAGCACTTGGGGTGGGGGACATTCTGAGAATTTAGTAGGCAGTTTCATCTCTGAGTGATCTCTGGAACATAAAGACTCAGTAGTGGATGAGACTGCTCCTATAAGGTCTTTGCCCAATTACCAATTCCAAGTGGCTCCTTGATTTACTGAGCAGTTAAGAGAAATGAAGCAAATAAAAAGACATTTGGAATGATAGTGTATGCAAATTACTAGTGACCAAGCACCACAGGAACTCACATTTAAGTCTACACAATGGTGATAAGAGCACAAAGCATCAGTAGTTCTCTGCATTTACTGCATCTGCAGATTCCTTCCTAGTGGCCCTATTCAGAATTATTAGGACCCTTTTAGGGAAAGACCAGGTGATATAAAGTGCTCGCAAGCTGGGTGAATTTTCAGTTTTCTAGCCAGATAAAGCCATTTGTGTGCCCTCTGCATTAGATACCAGTTTGACAGAGCCCACAGTGATGAGTAAGGTGAGATCTTGGGCTATCATCTAGGATTCCTTTAAGCTGATAGAGACCAAGGTAGTGGACAGGATTCTTTCTGTAGTATGAATCCTGCCACCTGTGAGCTAGATCCACGTCCTTCTTGGCTCCTTTGGGTGGGATTAGGAGATGAAAAATTACTGTCCCAAAGTAGATCCTGGTGGGCAAGATGGACCCATTGCCTGCTCAGAATATAGTGTCCAGCTCTGTAAATACATCATGATATCAATCACTATCACATCATCATGATAACAATGATTTTTCCAATTATCATAAGCTTTCTAAACAGTTTACAATAGATAGTAACTCAATCACGGAAATTAGTGTACAGCACCTAGATACTATTCTGATAAGAGTTGGTAGTATTTGTGATGAAGTTGGTAGTATTTGTTAATCTGTGATGAAAAACAAAACAAAGCAACTTGGCTTCTCATGTTGTGTAAAATTCTTCAACAAAAATGTTACTTTATAATTGAATAATAATAATAAACTTGCCTTCACATAAAACTCAGTGCTTGGCACTTATAGGGACATATCTATGCAGTTTTCTTGCCAGCAACACAAAAGTAGACTGCTGTTGCCAACTTCCAGGATTTTCTATTTTAACCAGCCTTGAGAGACGGACTTCTCAGACTGTCTCCTGTCCCAGTAGTAAACAGGGGGAGCCTTGTTGAGTTCACTCAAAAGTGGCTAGGTGTTGCCACCTAGTGGGCCTTCATATACTGGTGCCTCGTTGAGACCTTTCACTGCCTCCCTGCCTTCCCTCCTGTGTAGCTAAATCACAGGTAATTTGGTGGCTGTGGAAAGGAAAAGCTAATTTCAGCAGTGACTTCAGCAGATGCTCTGCCCCTTTTAGGCAGCAATCTAAGGCCATTTCAGGGCAAGGTCAGTTTGAGTCTATTCTTTTCAAAAAATACTTTTGTGGTGTGCCTTTGTATGAATTGATCCAAATTGATCATATTCCATGGAGTCCTTGAACTTGGTTATTTTCTTGCAAACGTTTCGTTACCCGGTCAGGTAACATCTTCAGTGCCGGAATGGGATGGGGTTTGCTCTCTGTTTCTATACTGTGGCATTCCCTGCCAGTGTTGGTGGGGTGTGGGTTTTGTGTTGTTTTATTTTTTTTCTCTGATAGTTCCTTGATTAGGGCATTGTTTACTGCTTGATTGTATGTCTGGTGATAATCCTGGTGTTAATCTCTGCTTATCTGGGTGATAATTGCTGGTGAGGAGATGTTCTGGTCCTTTATTTTCCTTTCTATTATCTCTTTTGACTAGTGTGTAAATTTGTTTATCTCTATGTGCCTGTGGATGGCTGCCTTAGCTGAGTACCAAGCTTCCAAGAATTCCCTCGCATTTTTGGATTCAGCTTGGTCTAAGATGCTGACAGTTTCACAGTTGAAGCTATGGTTAAGTCTGTCCATGTGTTGTGAGATTAAGGAGTTTTCATCGTGTTCTGACTGCTAGTTGGTGTTCATGGATGCGCTCTGGAAGCCTTCTGCCTGTCTGTCCTACATAGTGGTTGTTACAGTCCTTACACTGTATGTTGTAGATGACTCCTGTTTTTTCTTCTTGGGCTACTGGGTCTTTTGGGTCTGAAGATGTTACCTAGCCAGGTAATGAAACATTTGCAAGAAAACGACCAAGCTCAGAGAACCCCAAGGACTCCACAGTTCAACCCTGAGCTACACATATTCACTTTTATTGATCATATTCCCCTTACTGTTCCTACGCTGCACAATACAAGTTTCCCATGCATCCATATTTTAATATTTTCAAGGTTACTTTTTAAGTGCTCTTCCTTCTTCCTTCTTCCTTCTTCCAAATGCTACTAATAGAAACTTAAACCTAGAGATCAGTATGTTAAAAATGAACCAATAGTGCCCCCTGCTGTTCATATTTAACTTTGCAAAATATTGTTATTGCATATGCTTTGAGCCTTTAATCTGTTCTTTCCTTTTCATCTATTATGGTGCAGGTAGGGATTTACTATGCAAAATAACTGCTAAAGAAAAACCTGCCCCAGTATTAAGAGAAGCCCATTTTTCTCTGTAAATAGTAACTAACTAGTAGACTGTTCTTGTGGACTACATAAGAGAGATTGTAAGACTGACACTTTTTGGTTTGGTTCAGTGTAGTTTTTTCTTCCAACAATTATAAATTTGTTTCCAGGTACATTTTAAAGTGCTGGCTTTGATCTATAAAGCCATTTATGTCTTGGCATCTGGATACCTGTAGGACTGCTGACTCCAGTTAGAATTAGCCTGACCTATAAGGTCATATTCTGGAGGAACTGCTCCCACTGCCTTGTTTTCAGGAGCTGGGGCCAAGAGGCACTGCCTACTTCTCTGGAACAGTCTCTTTTTGAAGATCAAGCTGCCCCCCTCCCTCCCTGATTGCATTCAGCAAGATGCTGAAGACTGAATTGTTTAAAGATTGGGGGAGGGAGGAGAGGAGTGGCTAGCCACTGGTGAAGTTGATGTGCTGGGCTGTTGCTGACCTAGCTCTTTACATACATTTAACCATTGAAATCTGTTTGGAGACCTCTTAAGTGTTAAGATTAAATAAGAAAGGTGTCCAGAAAGGAACTTCACAAAGAAGCAGAGGAATTAAAGTCTAAATGGACAAACCAATGGCACCAGAAGTGGAATTCTCCTTCAGTAATAAGGAAGAAGAAATGGAAAAGGAGAAAGGTTTTTGGGAGGGTGCTAGAAAATTATGCATCGTCCTGGATGAGATTTGGATTTTGACACATTGGCATATATGATTAAGCAACTTAAACACGAAGAATATGAGGGAATAATGAGGCAAGTGAGCTACCAAGGTATGAAAGGGCTTGGAGACGTTAATAAACAACTTAAAGAAATGTTTTGCCAAATACCAGATATTGCTCAGACTTCTAGCATATCCTATTGCTATGAAAAATGAGCTTGATATTGGAAAAGTTCAAAAAGATATTACAGATATTAAACTAGATTTGGCAGACGTCTAGGACCGGAATAGAAGAAATAGTCTGAGACTTAAAGGCATCAGAGAGAATGTAGAAAAGACTGATTTAATTGGATATCTTATCTCTAAGATTAATGACTTCTTGCCACATTTATAGCTTTCAGACAAAGATGCAGAATTCTCTTAGATTCATCTGAATGCAAAAGCCAAGAAACATAATTGCAAGATTTGTAAATATTCTGTACGAAAAACAAAGTTGTTCAAAGAACTTGTGAGCTGGAAGAAACAAACTGGGAAAGAGATTATTTTTCAAGATATCAATTAATTCATTTAAAAGATTTGTAAGACCGCCCATCTTAAAAGATACAACTCTGAGCGGCTGAAAGCATGGGTGCAAAACCAAAACACCATAAAAACAATAAAGGCAAAAACCTGGCACCCCAACTAATCTCCTTTGGTGCAGCCAACATCACTACCCTCAGGGTCTGTGCTAACTCTATCCAAGTACTTGGAAGGAAGAACCAGCTCTTTAGGCCTTCTGGAAGGTCAAGATGGTGGGAGTGTGCTGGATCTGAAGGGAAGGGTGTTCCATAGGGCAGGGGGCGTTATGGAAAAGGCACACTACCTAGGTCCCGCTAGATGGCAACATTTAAGAGAAAGGACCTGGAGCATGCATACTCTATCTGATCTGGTGGGATGGGCAGATACCCTCAGTGAGAAGTGGTCCTGCAGATAATCAGGCCCTGTTCCAAGTAGGACTTAAAAGGTAATAACCACCACCTTGAGTTTTACCTGAAAAAAAACCTGGGAGCCAATGCAGCTTGCGCAACAGAGGATATAACATTGGTGAACCTAGGGATGCCCAACCCTGTGCATGCCGCCACATTCTGGACCAGGATGGTATTCAAGGGCAGCCCCATGTAGTGTGAACTGCAGTAGTCCAATGGGGATATGACCAAGGCATGCGTGACCATGAGCAAGGCTGCCCAGTCCAGGAATGGGAGCTATTGACACACAAGATGAATTTTTACAAAGGCCCCCTAGCCACTTGCTCCTCATACAGTAGCTGTGAGTCTAGGAGGACACCCAAATTGTGCACCACTTCTGTCCAGGAAAGCGCTACCCATCTAGAGTCAAGGATGACACATCACCAGACCCTGAGGGGCAAAAACTCAAAGCCACTGCATCTTGCCATGGTTGAGACAGAGTTGCTTCCTCTTTATCCACACCCTCACAGCTTCCAGGCACTGAGTCAACACTGCAGTAGCATCTCCTGCCCAGGCAGGGGTGGAGATGTATAACTGGGTATTATCAGCATATTGATACTACACCCTGTGCCATCAAATGACCTCATCCAGTAGTTTTACATGGATGTTGAAGAGGAGTGGCAAGTGATCTGAGCCCTGAGGAACCCTAAACTGCATGGGCCTGGGGTTAGACTTCTTCCCCCCAGTAGCAGTGACTGGAACTGGCCATGGTGGAAGGAGGAAAGCCAGCACAAAACAATGCCTCCTGCTCCTAATCGCCAGAGCCAGCCCAGAAGGATACCATGGCCAATGATATCAAAAGCTGCCTGTCCAGGAAGGCCAGGGCAGTTATGCCACCTCCCTCCTGACCCTTCCAAATGTCATCTGCAAGAGCAACCAATGCTGTCTCAGTATTGTACCCTGGCTTGAACCCAGAATGAAAAGGGCCAGATAATCTGCTTCATCCAGAGCCCTCTGCAGCTGAACACCAACCACCCTCTCAACAACCTCCTCTGAAAAGGGAATGTTGGAAACTGGATGAAAGATATCCCACATTGTTGGGTCCAAGGATGGCCTCTTAAGATGGGAGTGTGCCACTGCCTCCTTTCAAATGCAATAAGGGTGAATGACTGCTTCAACACTCATAGAGGAGCACTTCATTACACGCTTGCAAGACACCAGCCCTAATTCTGAATACTTCACTCTTAAAGTGCTTCCCAGATCTGAATTGCTGTACATTCAACTATGTTTGTCATTCAGATATGGGGCTGCCATTCCTCTTTTCTGACAAATTATGCCACAGCAGGCTGGCATAACATATTCTTTGGAATAACCATACCAGTTGAATTTGGCTGGAACCAATGAGCAAGAATTCATTCACTTTGCTTGTTTTGTAAGAACTTGCCCAAATGTTTACATATCTTCATGAATGGATTGGAGAGGATTAAAAAACAATTGAACCAGAAAGGAGTAAAATGGGCAGATTAGCTTATTTTAAACAAATTGCTCAATGGTAATGTGTGTCAGATCTTTGAACTGTTTCATTACATTGCAAAGGAACAATAACCCAGTGGCCATCTAATAAAGGAGGTTCTCATCTCATCATAAGTAACATGTAACATGTAGGAAGGAGATTTAGAAGAAGCAAAAGAAAGCAGTTCCTCACTGCCAGCCCTATGAGGTAGACCAAACGAAGAAACAGACACCACATATGCCTAAAACCATTTTTATTAAGATTGGATGTAGTAACAGAATCTTGCAAGTCTGAATGTACTTCTCTCTTTTATTTATGTAAATTCAAGGGGTATCTGTCTGAGACATTTTTGGCAAAGTTTATCTCCTTGTTACCTTGGTATCAGATCTTCCCTCTCCCCATCAAGGTCATCCTCTTTACTCTCTACATTCACACACAGCATTATTAACCTAGTGAAATCATTACCACAAGACATAATTATGGCCACTGATTTGGATGGCCTTAAAGAGGATGGGAAATTCTTGGAGGACAGGTATAACAAAGCTCCTTGGTCCTGGAGACTCAATGTTACTTTGCAGTTAGGTGCAGAATGTCTCTACTTGCAACTGCAGGAGAACAATAGTGGGAGCCTCCCCTTTGGCCTACAAGGATGTGGGAAGCAACTGGTTGACCACTGTGAGTGTCAGCCCTTTAAGGCAGTCCAGACAAGAAACCAATACCATGAGTAGTAACACTACCTTTATTGTAAGGTTACAGTTACAGAATCTTGCAAGTCTGCAAGCACATGTCTCCCACCACCCTTGCCTTTACTTTCTAGGGAGCCAGGGAAGGTCCCTTCTGTGGGCTGAGATGGCTCTTATCTGACTGTTGCCCTGGCTGTGGCTCTTTCTTCTCCTGTCTCCTAAGGATTATTCCCACAGATCATTACAGTGAGAAACAAAATGTGGGAAGAAGATAAGCTTTAGCTTTTCCTAGCACAGCTATTCTTGTGCATGTCAATGGCAGCGTATTTCAGAGTCACAGTTGTCAACCAAACGTCCTTGCCACTCTGTACATTTTGTGTATCATGTTTCATGCATTACAGTCCTTCACATATTGCAGGAAGAAAAAAATCCAAGTTTGTGAGTGGATCTATAAATAGGTACTGTGTTGTTTATGCAATTCTTAAATTTGAGCAATTTATACCATCATCCACCTTTGTCCCAAGAGATCACTGTCTTAAACTTTCCCAGTAGATGATGTCTCTATTAGTTACTGTTAATTGAACTCTAAATCTGAAAGCTTCTTGGGGTATAAGGAAATAAAACTCTCTCTCTCTCACTCTCTCTGTTGCTAATAGCTGGGCCCAACACTTGCAAAACTTCAAAGGGGGTTGTGAATCAAAGCTTTTCAACAGCGGGCTGCTCGTCTGAGTTCTAATCTTTCATGCTTTCTAATGCAATAACTTCAAAGGAATCCAAAGAGAATTGCAGTGCTCCAAAGCAATGATGTACACACTTAACAGCAAAATAGTTAGCAACCATCCCACAATTAAAATAAGAAAACAATTATTTACATAAGTTATAGTTTAATTATCATTATTGCCCCCTCCCCTTAAAAAACATCAGATTGTACAGTTCAAAAGTAATATCCAGTGCTCAAGGGGACTGCTGGAAGAAAATGAAAAAGAATTAGGAAGTGTCTTATGTATAAGTCTTCAAAGCCAAAGCAACCAATTTATGTTTCATTCTTACTTACTGAAATGTCGTTTGCATATTTTATTATTCCTATCATCTTGCTTGTTACAATCCATCCAAGGAATTCTCAAAGAACATTAAGTCCTACAAATAAATAAACTGTGAATGATGAGCAAGATACAAAAAGGCAACAATTAATATCAAAAAGCTGACTTGTAAGGTTTCATTACACCAAAGACTTTTATTATGCTTATTATTATTTTTATTAGACAGCTGCTCTTCTGTGTGATGCCTCTGGGCAAAGACAATTTTGTGCTAGAAGAAATTGGAAAGCTTTAAGTATCAGGAGGATGTTATTTCTCTTCTTGTAAGAATAAAGTAGTGGAATAACAACTAGTGGGTGTGCAGTGGTTTGTTTTTTTTTTAATTTTTATATCACAGTTCTTGGGTTGTGGAAGGGGAAGCATAGGTGGAATATAGCTTTTCTAGCTCACCATCTTTGCTGATAAGATTTTCCAGCAGGGTTTTAAAAATGTCATATAATACATTTCTATCAGTACTACATACTGTCCAACTGACTGCCTATCTGATATGTTAGGGTTACAACTCCCATAGTTAATCTGCTCATCCAGCAAAGGTCCTGACATTCCCTGCCCGTTGACTTTGATGGGACACAGAACAATAATTCCAAAATAGGAACAAAGGTACAGACATCCCAGTATAAATCTAGTGTATTTAGCACAGACTTCGCAAGTCTTAGATAGCAGTGCAGATGATTATCTGGATATATCTTTTATCTGGATATCTGGATTATCTGGATATATCTTTTAAAGCCACTAGGAGACATGTAGCTTGTTTGTGTGATGCATCAGAACATTATAAAGTAATCAGAAGAGAAGACTGGACCTTTGTGGAAGAGGGGGTAATATACTTACTAGGAGAAAGCAAGCACCAATCATCACAGCTTTGATTTTTACATCAAGGTCCACAGGAATCTGAATGCCAAAGTTGGCTGTATTAGTGAATATGTTATTGACAAATCCAGACCAATACTTGGAAATCTTGCCAATAGTTGACATATCATTTACAGATTTTACCTGCAGAAAAGCAAAATAGCATACCAATTATTTGGAAAACTTCCCCCATGTATTCCTGAAATATTTTGATAATTTCTCTAACTGTGATGAGTCTTCCTGACATATTGTTGGTTAACAAAGTAACATACTGATAGTTACTGAGGGTTTCCCCCTTAGCCTGGCCAAGGATATTTTTAGCACTCTGGTGAGCACGATAAGCATTGGCATAGAGTGAAGCTGAAGCCTGATAAAGTGGAATGCTGATGGCTGGAGGGGTGCTGTCCTGGTGGCACGGGAGTTTTTCCTATGGTTTTATGATTTGATGTTTGGAGCATTGTTTTGTGATCCACCCAGGGTTATGGTACATCAGATGACTGGGAGGGGGGGAATACATGTCTTAAATAAACAAATACATGTTGGGATGGGCAATCTGTGTTCCCAGGGCTGCGTATAGCTCCCAACCATGTTGTCTGTGGCGAGCCTTTTTGATCGTACTACAGAATTTTATTTCCCTGTCACTTGGAAACAAAAAAAATTGTGCATGCCTCAAATAGATTTAACATAATTTAAAATGAAAAACAAAACAAAAACCCCAAACCCTAGGAAAAACAAAAAATAATGGTCTAACCTGTACATAGATAGGATTGCCCCTGACTCTGTAGGCCTTAAGACTTGGTTCTTTCCCCAGGCCTTTGAGTCCAGATGAGTGGAGTCTCAAATACTGCATTTAGTACATTTTAGCCTGGTTGCCATTTTCTGGCTTTAGTTGGTTTTTAAAGTATTGTGTTGTTTTTGTATTTGTAATTTGGCTTTTGTAACTTGCCCAGAGTCATTTTGTTGATTTGGACAGCAATGTAAATGTTATAAATAAATAAATGCATACCATGGACCCACTTTTCCTCATCATCCTATTCTTCATGGTCCTTGCTGCTCAAGACTTGGCCACCCCTCTTTTAAGTGATGGACAAGTGAGGGCAAGAATAATATTTCAAGATGGATACAAGGTTTAATAATACCATTTTCTGAGAAAGCAATAGCCTTTTTCAGCTATTGCACCTCTGCAATTAACATTCAAAGACTCCCTCTTTTTAACTAGCCCATAAACAACATGGAGATGCCATATAACAATTATGCTTAATAATAAGCCATTGATGGACCAAACTTTTCTGAACTTGGATTTATCTAAAACATGTTAGCTATTTAAACTAGTGACCATCTTGTGACAGCTACTTGCAATAATTGATTTTCCATTCACTGAAGAGGTGCTTTCGCTTATCTGTTCTGAATGTTGCCAGTGTTAGCGTAGGATCCCCAAGTTCTGATATTGTGCGTGCGTGTGTGTGTGTGTGTGTGTGTGTGAGAGAGAGAGAGAGAGAGAATTCCCTTTATTCACTTTTTCAGCAGTAGTACATCATTCCTCTCAGCTGCTCTAGAAATGATGGAACTACTAGAGCTCACATTGTTGATAACATATTGGTATGAATAACATACTGTGGAGAATGGATGTTGCCTTTACAGACTTTCACTCATATACCTATCTTCTAGGAGCTATTTATACTTCAAGTAGAAGACAAGGAATATAAGGGTGACCTGCACAAACTGCTAATTGAAATTGCATTTATGGACTGCAGATCATAACCTTCCTGAAATTGGCATCCTACAGAGGATGTGGGTACTGTGGTTCCCACAATTTCCAGTCAGCTTGGCCAAGGGCACCCAATATGGAACATTCTGGGTAACAAAAGGTTGATTCATTCCACTCTCTCAATCTTTGGCCTACCATTTCTGATTCAGATTCTTATTACTGAAAACTCAAGTAATGTTGCCAAAAGAACCTCAAAATCAACATCTCCAAAGCAACCGCATGTGACGTAAGGACCTGTGATCTTCAACACATCTTCATTATTCCCATTCCTGATTGTAAATACTGGTAGCAGTGGGTCCCATTTCTGCACAACGTAGCCAATTGTAGTTCCAGGAGGTGACTGAACTTCTAACTAGCAGACAATCAAAAATACAATTAACAACATATGGCTAAAGACTGTGAGGAGAACACACCTGATGCATACATTCATTTTTCATTTGTTTTATTTTTTAAGTGATACAGGTATAAAATGAGCATCCCCCAAACCTTGCATTTAACCCTAAAGATCTTCTAAAAGTTGGTGCTAAATTATTATGTTGGGCTGCTTATTAAGCTTATTATCTCAATGATTAGCAAATCTCTTGATGTTTTATAATGAAAACATGAAACTAGTTAAAACTGAAGAAATTAACATCAAAATTAAAATATAATAATGTATAATAGAAGATGAAAATCAAGAAACACCCAGGTTGTACTAATTAATTGTGCTAATCAATGTAATTTAGGTTAATTAAATCACTTTTCCTAGTCCCACCCACCTTTGTCCTGTCTCTTCTCTGTTTCTAGAAGGAGAAACTCCAAGACTAAGTCGGGCCCCCTGCCATAAAAGTTTACACTCTCTTATTTTAAGGCATAACCTATTATTTGTTATTGATCAGGAAATACCTGTTGTGTTCCATTAACATGGAATATCTGGTATTTTCTCAGTATATTACAAGTGCTTTAGTCAATGGATACACACACACACACACACACACTAGAGAGTTACATTTTCCATTTCTGCCTTTAGATCATAAGATCTTTGGAGACAGGGATGCTGGACACGTTTTTATGCTATAAAGTTGGTGCTATAGAAATGCTATTATTGTTGCTGATTATATTATCATCACATCACTCCTTAGTGAGATAGACTCACATGTGGACTGCTGGGCACAGAAATTATGGAAGAAATAAAACTGAGAAAGAATATCCCTAGAGATAGGAAGGCTTGCAAGACATTTATGAGCTTCGTTTTGTTTTGTTTTTTAGCATCGCAGGCTTAAAAAAATCTTATTCTGTTGTATTGAATTGTTTTCAATTGAGTGTGCACTAGGATGCACTTCCAAATACAAAACAATTTCCCCATTAAATCTTCCACATTAAAGTATACATATAAATCCAAATTAATCTAGCTAATGTATAAATAAAATAAACTCTTCTTAAGAATTACAAACCTGTTGAAGATAACATGGAAACCAGCAGCTACTACATCTTAAAGGTCTGTTCACAGTGATCACCTCTTGACCAGTATTGTCTGTGATCCTTATGGTAAAAGACCGTAATGGTGCACAGAAGTTCCGATCAAAGAAATCATTCTCTTCCACAGCAAAATAAACTCTTTGCCCCATGTGGTTTTTTATCTCATATTTGCTGCAGGTTTCAGTTCCAAGTATAACTATGGTCAAAGGGATAGACATTTTGAACAATACTACACTTACATTTAGACCTGAGCCAAATGTAAATCTTTTAGATTAGGTGTTTCAGCTACAAAACAGTCTGCGTACAATGAGGTTATGTTATTACTTCTGGGTTCATTTCATTGGCACAAACCCATTCCAGTAGAGTTCAGTAGTTGATCTGCCTTATATAACAGACTGCAACACAAGGGTTACATTAACCTCAGATGAAACTGGGTAGCCTAAGAATTTATTCTGCTAAGTTTCACACCCTTTCAGATTTACACGAGCTAGTTCATTCAAGGCATGCACCAGCTATATTACAGATTTTCCAGATTACTTAGTGTTAGTGGGAGAAGTAAGCACACAGTTAGTTCTGTTACCTGGAACTATGTGACAAAACCAACAATTTGCTTAACACTCTGACTAAAATGATTAGCCAACAGTGGATCACAGTAGCTTTTTATACTTATGGTAGTAATGTTAAGGAATTTAATTTTTATTGATTTCATTCTGATCTAACATTGTGGATGGCAATTACTTATCTGTTAGAGTTTGCTCCCCTTAAAAATTCTGATACATGTCTCAGCTTAAAAAAAATGCAGATTTTTATATATTAGTCTTACTGTTAAACAAATGAAAAGTTATATGAACCAGAAACAGACAAATTTGTCCATCCTCAATTTAATGTAAGAATTCAGATTTCAAATACCTTGGAGAAGCTCCACTTGCTGGTGAATAATAATCTGATCCAACTGTTCAAAATTGAATAGATAGTTTGAGAATAGTGAAAATCTGAGAACAGTTAGAAATGTTCATACTTGTCAACTACCCACGTTGATAAATCAAACAGTTTTGCATAGTATAATAGAAATACAGTAATGTAAACTACTGGAAGTAGAACTAAGACAAATCTGTATTGGGAAATTCAAAGAATCTATTTGAAAAAATGTGTTGGAAATGTCTACAGCATCCTTTCTGTAAGAATTCTGCACGTTTCATGTGAAGAAAGCCTAGAAATAGAACATCTGAAATGCAATAGAGTCATACAGTAGGAAACTATAATGTCCTTCCATTGCTAACTGGTGGTAGTGAGTATGATTCTTGAGTCACTGGCTAATCTGATGAGGACTGATAATACCACTCACAGAGCTAGGCCTGTTTATTATGCTTCCTCTAATTCCTAGTGTAGAGAAAGTTACACCAGGAAAACCTGCTTTGAGAAAAACCAGAAAAGCCATGGTTGGTTTACAAACTTAATTTTCTTCAATTTACATTGGAAAGCAAGTAGACATATTGTATCACACAATAATTTCAGTTATTGAAATGATTTGTGGACATCTAGAACAGGCAACCATTCAGAAGCAACATTTTTACAGGCATCTGACATTTGGTGGGAAGAGGGAGGGAATCAGAAACTTAATCAGGAAGAGGAGAGACATCTCTCACAACCGTGTCACTGGCACAAACACTTTTGATATTATACAAGTTTATTTTCTTCTTCAGATATGGAAAAATCCAAGTCCAATTCTCATTATTTAAGGAGAGAGAGAGGGCTTTTTGAATCTGCTCTGCCGTTATTACCGAACAAGATTTCTAGCAATAGTTTTCATGGAGTATTTGGAAGTGTTTGATCAGATTTGATAGGGCTAGGCAAGGAGCCTTAGATCAAACTGCAGCAATGGTATGACAGAATTTCTAAGGTTTCACAATTTGGATTTGATTTCACCAGTTAGGTCCAGCTGTAAATCAAAAGTTTTGCTTTATAGAAAACTTCAAAACCAGCTTCTTTCATTCTATAAATCTGAGCCTGGAGCAGAATATTAGATGGGTTAAGCCACTTTTTTGCAGAAGCTAGATCATAATAAAATACTTAAAGATGGTTCCTCAAACCTTTACTCCTCTATCAGGAAATATGCAGTAAGAAAGAAAATGGAAGTAGTTATGCTGGCTCATTAGAAGAAAAAGATCCAAGCTCAACAGCAGGCACTGGCAAACTTTGGGCTTGCAAGATTCACTTCACTTTTTGCAAGAGCATCAGCCCAATCAGTGAGACCCAGTGGTAAAGTAATATTGGGCCCTCTCTGTTGGCAATTCTTACAATCACTACATGACTGTTTCCTTGACATTTTGATGTGTTTTCTTCTTGATCCCTTTGGGTTTTGTTTTCTTCAATCGCCTTAATAAATTAGCTAGGGAAGTTTGCTTGATGTGTTTGGCCACATTCAAATTTGTTCCTGAATTTTTCCAGGCTAGAAAACCACAGGCTTTAATTACATTCTCAATGTTTTGATTTTTTTTTTCATCTTGATCTATTGGCTTTATTAGTTACACCATGGCTTCTTCAAAAAACCACAATGATTGACTGGATTCACATATCATGATAAGCCATAAAGCAAGGTTTTACAAACTCACATTGACAGGTGATATTCAATCTGTTAAGCTAAAACCAAATAAATCATAGTATGAAGTAGCAGAGAGCCACTTTGATGTAGTGGTTAAGGCACCGGGCTAGAAACCAGGAGACTTAGATTCACTTCTAGTCTTGCCTTAGCCATGAAGCCAAGCTGGATGACTTTGGCTCACTTAGTCACTCTTTCTCTCAGCCCTAGGAAGGAGGCAATGGCAAACTACTTCTGAAAAACCTTGCCAAGAAAAGTGCATGGACTTGTCCAGGCAGTCACCAGGAGTTCTGACATGAAGGCACCAAAAAAAAAAAAGAAAAAAAAAAGAAAGAAGGAAAGAAAAAGAAAAGAAAAGAAAAAAGGAGCAAGATATGTGACCTTAGTTATTATTGCCACATACTATTTCTTTATGAGTAGAAGGAAAGAATTTCACACAATGTTAGTCTGTTTTGTTTCCCAAATATTAATTTCAGAGTGAATCACCACCACCATCAGTTGTGCTCTGGGACTGCAGAGTTACAGGCAGATCCCCAAAGTTTATTAAAGACCAATGTTGCTATGTTTTTTCCCTGCTTGAAGAAGACACGAGGGAAAGGAAAATACTTGCTTTGGAGAACATAAAACATCTTTGCAATTGGAAAGGTACAGAAAACAATAAAGCATCCTTGAATCAAGCTTGATTACTAGTAATTATATAGATATCCATGCAGTTTTCTTGGCAGCAATGTGGAAATCGTTTGCCATTGCCTTTTTCCATGATGTTTTATTGACTTTCCAGCCTAGGCTACAGCTCTGGGTTTCCCTGTAGTTTGCCATCCAACCTTAGCCAGGTGCTGCCATGAAGAAAATTCTGAAAAATAGTATTCCTATTCCATCTTTTTTCCTCATTACTAGATTTTTGCAGTAAAGTCAGAAGCAGCAGTGGAAAATAGGGGCTTATTGCAGATCATATTTTCTGGGCCATCTGTAAAATTCATGAAAGAATCGGGGGTGCTTCCATTTAGTCCAGGCAAAGTGCCTTACCTACTGTTTAAATCAGTGTTTTTCAAACTTGATATCTTTAAGATGAGTGGACTTCAACTATCAGAATTCCTATCTTGGGAATGTTGTCCCATCTCCTGGCTCCCCTCCTTTATCAGTTTTACTAACATGTAAAACAGGTTTTCTGCTCAGTTTAACTGCTTCATTTCTGGAGTCTCTCAATTCTCCCCACATCCCCATTTAGTAACACACAGCCTTCCTGCCAGGGTTTATGGAGGCTTTGGAAAGCAGGCTTGTTACCATGGTAATCATACAGCTTTTAAATCCATTCATTCATATTGCAAAAATAAAGACACACACATTTGCACTAACGTGAATATCAGCATAGATATGGGGGGAGAAAAGGCTAAATCAGAAACTTTCTGATTTGATTTTAACATGGATTGTAAAGGCTTTGGAAATGGAAGGCCAGTGGTCTGGAAGAGCCTAGGATGATTACAGTATAAATGTTTCAACTGGACAGGCTTTCAATTCTTATAGATTTTTTTACACTGTTTCAGTCATTAAATAATTGAAAGACAGACACTATTGCTGATTTACACAAATCTTTTAGAAATCCACCAGCAGATATTGTTGGCCTCACTTGTAAACCACTATTTACAAGTGTTCAGGTCCCACCCCCTTTTTTTTCTATCAGTCTGAGCAAAATGGGACAGAGAAACTTTAAAAACTAAACAGTGTTATATCCTTAACGGTTGAAAAGCAAGAAATGTTTTCTATAATCGGAGCAATTTTTCTAGGGGGCAGACAGATACAGGACTATAAAGATGCAATCAAATGAATAAATAAATAAATAAACCCCTCCCTTATTCTTAAAGTATATATTTTAGTGACTGCATGTTTCTTCTAACTAGTGCTGTAGACAACACAGATTTTTTTTTTTTGAGACAAAACAGAGAAATAGGAAGAATAAAGTATAGTAGAAAATCTGGATATTAATTTTAGCATTGTATTATTGGCAGAAAAACATAACAAATAACAGATAATTTTGGTAATATGAAATAAATTTAAAAACAGGAGCTCATAATGTATCTAATATAATTTTACAGTTACTATTTGGAATGGGAACAGGACCTGTCTTAAGTATTCCAGACCAGGAGGAAAACCAGATGGAAGCAGGGTTTGTTTCCAGATTATGGTAGTTTCTGAAGGCTTTGATTGCTCTGACAGTTCTGGAGAACCTGGCAGAAGGTCTTGCATGGTTTTAATAACTGGGCCTAGAGCATTTGCATGAAACAGAATGTTTATGTTAGTAATGAAAATGGATTGCAGTTTGAACAATTATGTCATATATAACATTACATGTAAAACCACATAGCCTGATCATGTGTAATTTTTCTATGAAGTAAGGTCTTGAACCAATGGAATAAGAGTTGGAGTCGGATGGCGTGAACATATTTTATATTATTTCTGTAGTAGTAGCATTGGTTAGATTAGTAGGTGGATTAGTAAATAGGACTGCCTAATCTCCATCATGTAATGCAGCGAGTTCACAAGGTTTTATTTTTTTTCTTTCCAGCACTTTCCCATCCAGCCCCTTCTTCCTATCTGTAAGAACAGAAGAAGGCAATGTAAGATCTCCAGATGTTAGTTTTTACCAGGATGCACATTCCCTCTTATCCTCCAAAGCAGTTCAAATCTGTTGTTTCTCATTTCCACTATATTTCAATGGACTGTTTACAGTACACATCATAGCCATGAAACTAATCAGTTATCAACTGTTTACATCAGTGACTTCCCTGCTGTGATAACCACTGGCTCTCATGTTCTGTTACATCAGCATGGCCAATAAGGAGACATGAAGGGATCTGTGGTCCGCTATCTAGAGGGCCACATATGGAGCAGACATATGGAAATCTATCACCCTCTACTAGCCAGCATTCTACATACCCACTAAAGCAGAGTTCCTCAATGTTGGTGACTTGAAGATGTGTGGACTTCAACTCCCAGAATTCCCCAGCCAGCCATACTGGCTGGGGAATTCTGGGGTTGAAGTCCACACATCTTCAAGTCACCAACGTTGAGGAACCCTGCACTAAAGTATGTAAGTACTAAAAGTGTTTAAGGTACCGAAGCCTTCAACCTTATAATGTTTCTTCCTACTGATCTCTCATCTACAGCTTTATAAACTGGGGGCTCAAATTCTACCTTCTTTTTTCCTGGCTCATACTCTGGTTACCATTCAAACTTTTTCTGAATTAAAGATAAAAAGAGGTCAGGCACCTCATTTGAAGAAACCCTACATGATGATATGTCTTTTCCAATCTGAACTGAAAAATTAAATCCGTCTTTCTTGCAGTTGTAGATTTAGATGAATCTCCAGTTCTTTATTTGAATGCAAGCATTGGTCCTTCATCCTGTTAATTGTATTGGGATCTTAATTATCATTGCAGCCACAGCTTTCCTTCAAGGCTGAAGACCACAGGAAAGGAAAGGAATCCCTTTGAACTTCTTTTTCTCTTTAAATATACATAACTGGAGTGTAAATATTTCATTGGTTCTCCTGTATCATGTTACCTCACAGGGTAGTGCTATTGCCAAAACCTGTGTTACATGAACTACTGTGATGTTTTATTGGTTAAAAGTTCTATCCTCTCAGTCCGACTCAAATTAACTCCAGAAAATCAAGTAGCAGGTATACTGGAAATATTAGTGGAAAATGGAGGCATTTTGAAACATGATTTGCATTATTTTCTCAATCTGCAGATCTTATTTCTCTATCTTTCTAGGTGCTTAAAATATATCAAACTGCAAATAAAGCAAGTGATTTAATCAAAATTTTAAAAATGGATGTATGATTTATACTCCTTTGTTATGGGACAGCTGCTTGGAGCTTAATGATTTTTCTAACACAATTGAAATGTTACATAGAGCAATTTCTTTTTTATCACATAAGCTAGAATATTAATTCTGCAGAATGCTTTATAATAGCTGCCTGGATTTTACAGTTCCACAACTGTATGAGGCTGACCATTTTCTTTCCATTTCACAATAGTATCTTTTTGGGGGAACTAGAAAGTGCCAAGATGAAAGTATTTTGATTTCATGGAGCAAGCAACAAAAACCATGAAGGAGTATTTCATATATAATTCTACCATGTTGGGGAGAGAGTGGGGTGAACTTGTTAGTACTTCTAGAGAATTCTTCTACCAAATTTTCACACATGCTATTTAAAGAGACAAGCTGCAAGGTGTAAGAGAGAAATTTGACTTCATTTTTAAGTGTAACACTCTTTTTTCAAAAAAGGAAAAAAAAAGATTTGAAAGGCTTTTCAGCCAAGCTGCAATTTTCACCTTTAATGAGAAGTTAGCTGTCTCAGACTAAAGGGAAGATATGGCATGAACTACCCTTCAGTTTGATTGCACTCAATTGTCCTTCAGATGCTTGTTAGCAGGAATTTTGTCAAGCATGTTCAAAATGATCGGGACTTGCTGATGTGAGATTTCTCAGGTGAAGTGTGCTTGAAGGATGCAAACCTTTTTTAATGGAAGCCTGACATTTCTGAGTTTTCCTCCTGTTGAATAAATAGCATGGATATATACATGCAGACTAGAGAGGCAGTGGAGTATAACCAACATCAAATACTTATGAGGACATTTTCAGATTTAAATTTATATATTATACTTGACATTCTAGTCTATTCTACCTCCATTCAGAGCAGAAATTACCATGGATTGTCACCGTCCCATTTAATCAGATTACTGACTACTATATAATGCAAGGGGATTATTATTATTATTATTATTATTATTATTATTATTATTTCTTTTTATAGGTTATATATAATCACTTACCTTGCGAGGCCATGAAGCTGCCTGAATCACTTCTTCAAAGTAAGCAGGGTTAAAGGGAAAAAAAAAAAAAAAGCAGGTGTTATTTGCTTGCAACGGGGGAGTGGGGGGATAGAAAAAGCACAGCATGCAGAAAGTTCAGAAGATGTCTGTCTACTTCAAGTCAGGTTGCAAAAGAATAGCATGGAAACACATCGCCTTTCTTATATTACTGATTCCTGCATTTTACTGGTATGAGCAACAGGGGGAGATAATGCCTGGAACTGAGAAAAAGAATTCTGCATCCATGTGAATAATAAAAAGGAATAGGATACATAAAGCAATCACATTTAACAAACTGACCATAGTATTAATGGGCATGAAATTGAATCTCGCCTGTATATTGCATGCAGTATTTGCTTTTGCATTATCAGCTATCTATATCAACACTAAGATACATGAATTAAAGAAAGGTGGTGTCACAATGTTTTCTATGGGAACAGAAGAAAACATGCACGTGTGATGGGGGTTTTGTCCTGCTGTCAGTCAGCTTTTGTCAAGGGTGATTGTTCCTTGACGGAAGAAAATCATATCCAGAAAATAATGCTGTTTGCCTCGCAATAGAAATGGAATTCAGATATGGAGATCTTTCTTCAGAATAGAGAGACTAAATTATAAAGCTAATGGTCATCCTAAAAGCATTAGGAGAAAATAACCTTGAGTTGCCAGCTTATATTTCTAACTCGTAATCAAGTTGCCATGGTGATTGTGTCCATGTGTGACTCATGCAGCCATGATTCACAACTATTAAGTGACCACAAAAAGGGCAATAGAGGAAAAAGCTGTCATGCAAATCTCAGCAGGTTGAAAGTCATTGTTACCTAACATTGATAGTTATCTATACATGTTCAGGCTCATTTTATGATGTCTTTTTAGTTCTCTCTCAGGATAATTACATATAAATTGTATTTTCATGGCTGATGGCAGAACTACAATCTAAACCTTGTGCCCCCAATTATTCAGAGAAATAGCCTGTGGCTTGGGATTCATCCTTTTCTATGCACACTGAAAAATTCAGGACGTACAGTAATTTTAATTTATAGAGTTTGTTGGCACAAGATGGCCACTAGCTCAAGGTTGATGGATACATTACTCATATCATACATTAGTATATGGAAGACAGTTCAAACCATTTCTGTGTGATACAAGATGAGTTGACTACACAACTCTTAATGATTAATTAGACGTGTTTACAGAGAATAAATCAATTAGAAGGTCCCATTGAAAGAAAGCATGAAGAATGACATGAAGCCCTGATCAGTATTTAAACTTTTTAAGAAGGGGTTCTACATACATACCAGACAAAATTTTGATTCCGTGGTATAAAGAGATGGAGCATGATTTTAAAGTTATATTCCTAATCCCAGAAGAATATCAAGAGAAGTTATTTCCTCTGGTACAATCTGAGGTATGCATAAAAGGCTGAAGTATATATAGCTTGCATAGAGACATAAAAGAGAGGAGACAAGGAGGCTTTAATTCAGCATAGATAAACAAAACAAAAATGCCTGGCTAGAACATATTTACCAGTTTCTACAGAAATAGTGTATTTTTCTTGAACATCTGTTTTTTCCCCTGCTTCCTTTCATCTGGACTTCCCCCCCCCCCCCCAACCAACTGTTGGAAATCCCAACCTTTAATCTGAGGCTCTGGGGGATTACATTAGCCCCTTCTTTTCTCAGCCTTGGTCCAGCAACTTGTACAGGTTTTAAAAGGAGAAGCAGTATTTTTATCTCCCAAATAAAAGGAAGGGGTTAGGCACTCTTTGTGTATGTGACAAACAGCACCTCTCCCTCCTGAAGATGTGGATTCTACATCTGCCTTATCTGACATGCTGGCTGGCTGGCTGGCTGGCTGGCTGTGAATTTCAGGTTTGTAGCAGTTTGAAGTAACAGTTTTTTCCTTCCTTCCTTCCTTCCTTCCTTCCTTCCTTCCTTCCTTCCTTCCTTCCTTCCTTCCTTCCTTCCTTCCTTCCTTCCTTCCTTCCTTCCTTCCGTCCTTCCTTCCTTCCCTCCCTCCCCCATCCCTTTTTGATTAATAAAAAAGAATTCTGAAGAAAAGTACCAATGAAGACCAAATACCAGAGACCAAATACAAGAAAGTTCTCACCATCATGTGTATCAGTGGCCAGGAACTAGAATTATGTTCCAGATCAGGTTATTTCTGATGTCAGGAAGCCTAACATTTGAAGCCCCAGAAGGGGTGGGATGGAGCAGCTGAAACCTCCAACTAATCCTCTGTTGTAAGGCATAGGTTTAGAACAGTCTGACAGATGGTTTAAATTTCTTCCTGCATTACATGCTCTGGAAAAGGAAACTAAATAGAGTAATAAATAAAAACATGGAATAGGACAAAGAAGCATGAACAACTCCCCATCTTGGAAAACTCAAGTTGGAATGCTCTAACCTAACATTAGTCTGATCTCCTTCTGACAAGTGACATTTGATGAGGGAATTACATAGAAAAGAAGAATGCGGCTGGAGTTAATACAAGATTTGGTGTGAGAATTCAAGGTATATGTAAGAGGAAAAGAGACAGACAAGTTCAACACTCTTTTTATTTCAAAAGAGAAGTTTCTTAAAAAGCAAAAACAGGCTAAAAAGGCATGTTTGGGCTAAAGTGAAATGGGAATAAAGAGCCCCAAGGACCAGACCATTCCCATATTTTCTTAATGTTTGAATTAAAAGCCACAAGAAGATCAGCTAGAATGTATAGGATCAATCTGGAACATACATACATACATACATAAACAGTGTGCAGACTGTCCTTCCAAACAGATTTTTCCAGAGTAGCTTACAACAATAGTTAAAGAGCATAATTAAGAAAGGATCCATTTACTTTTACTGAATGCAATTAAACATATGGAAACTATTCACTATGACTCTGATAAAATGGCCTTATCAAATGAGGGGTTATATACAAATTTGTGCAAGCTGCCTATAAGGATCCAGTTCAAAATCTGACCTTTTCATATTATACTTATTATAATTCAGAGAACATCAGTTCTTTGGTAAGCTTTGTTCCTAAGCCCCTCAGCTATCAGAATCATTCAGCACTGACAGAGAAGGCTCTTATTATGGGATTTGCAGCTGAAACATGTTTTACTAATGGAGTGATTTGCTATTTGAAGTGTCAGAATGATTTGTTATCATGGGCAGCTGATGTTCATTTGATTGTTTCAAACATAGTTTCCTTTTTCCTTTTCAGCAAAGATAATGTAAAAATAAAGACCAGCATAGGAATATGTAGCCTTTACACTTGGGTGGGGGGCAATATGTTTATTCTCCCCAACAAATGATTTCTGTCTTTATTCTCACCTTATCCCAATGGTAGGCTTGCTTTTGACAAGTAATCAGTAAGAGAGAAGGAAATTGCTTTGGCCTGCATGGTTTCTGAGGGTCTCTGTACAGTGAGAGAAAAGGCTGGTCTACAAAACCAAGTCTAACAAATTGAAGCAACAAATCTGTTTGTAACATAAAAAGGCCCTCTTCTGAAGGAGGGACCAAACATTATGACCAAGATGGAGGAGAAGAGGAAAAATGTTCAGTGACAGGAGAAGGAAAGGGGAGTATAGCAAAAAGAAAGACAATTATGCTTGTGAAGTCATACCAGACATTTACAATAACATACTTTCCCCCAAAATAATACTTACATAAATAGTTAATGCTACCTCTTCTATGCTTTCAGGGTATGCTTACTAATTACATGGTAGAGGACAGAAGAAACTTCTCTCCTAGACAATGGCTTCTCTCACCAAGTTAGATTTCTAAAAACTTTCAGCACTCAAAAAAGCACCATTGTGAAGGAGGATATATAGAGCAATAATATACTGTCACTCATTTCAGCCATCTTCCTGTTTCCTTCAGTGCCGTCAGTTCAAGTACATACTGAGGAACCATAGAACCATTGGAGGAACCTTCCAATACTCAGTGGAAGAAGACACTTGAGAGCTCTTTTGTTAATTGTCTATTCTATAAGATAACTACTGCTTCAAAAGGATTCCAGATCATATTAGCTACCAGTTTTCTACATTAGGATCCATTCACCCCTGGGGTCAAATACCTTGAATAAAGCAGAGAGCTGCATAGGAATTCAGATAATCACAGCCTAAACTGCAACAGGAAATGATGATAGCTGAGCCTTTCACGAAGGAAGTCCCAGATTTAACACTTGACATCTACAATTAAAAGAATGTAGTGATGAAAGGAAAGAATTGTCAATGCTTGGCTAAATGGACAATTAGGGCAACCATAATGTGGTTTTGCATGTATGTTCCTAGGTTCATCCTTACACAACATTTTAGCTGCTCTGGGCACAGCTCTTTTGGTGCTTCCCAGGCGACCTACCCTATTCAGTTTTCAGAATGTTGCAAATGCTATTTTAACTGTAAACATAATTGAAGAGAGCTGTTACGCAGCAAAGGAAAGTGTGACTATATGCATTTCCAAGAAAGCCATTGCATTATTCATAGACCTAATAGTCTTGAGAGACAATTTGATGTAGGGGTTAAAGGCACCAGGGTAAAAACTGGGAGACACTGAGTTCTAATCCAGCCTTAGGGACAAAGCCAACATGGTGACTTTGGCCTAGTCAGTCTCTTTCAGCCCCAGGAGAAAGGCAGTGGCAAACCACTTCTGAAAATGTTGCTGAAAAAACTGCATAAGCTTGCCCTTTAATCCAGGAATCAAAACTAGTTGGAAGACACACACACACACATATACACACACAAAGTTTTAGAAAATAAATATGATCAGTGACTGAATCCTCATGCCTAGTTTGTAAATTTATCTACCTCTTTAGAAAAAAAAGTAAAGGTAAGGCTGGTATTAATATTACCTATTCTGGGGGACTAGAGAGGGTATGAGGGAACATCCTTTGCACTGTGGATACTCAGCTTTTGGGCTTCTCATGATGTACTCTTAAAATATCAACTATCTCTACTGGTTCTAAAAGGTTGGAGACTCTTGTACTAGAAGCCAAATGGCTTTAAAAAACTCAGAACTGAAAGGTTTGGTGTCCTCTGTCAGTCTGATAAGCATTCACTCACCCTCTTCATCCAACTAATTAATGGGCATTTTGATCAATACAGAGAGAGGACTGATCCCTTTGGCTTCCCACTTGATATTTCACTACACTTTGATAAAGAATTATTGATGAGTATTTTTGAGTAAAGTTTTCAAGCCAGCTGTTTTTGAAAGATTATGTGCCATCAACTCTTAGCAAAACTTAGGTAGACCTTCTCCAGTATGACCTGACCTCAAATTGGCAGGTCTCAAACACGTCTCCCAACAGTGCACTCATCTCCGTCCACCTTGGATGGTAGAAGAGTCCGTCCACTTTGCTGCTGATCATCCTCTTTTCTTTCCTTCCATGATTCCAATATTATGGACTTCAAGGGAGCTGGTATCTGCATATTGTGTCTAAAATATGATAATTTGAGCATTATCATTTGTACCTCAAGTGAGGCCTCTGGACTGATTTGTTTTATGATCCATTTGTTTGTTTTTTCATTATTCATGTATTCTCAGAAGTCTTCTCCAACACCAGTGTTCAATAGTGTTAATACTTTTTCTAACCTGCTTCTTCAAAGGTCAACTTTCACTTCCACAAGGTGTCACAAGGAAAGCCACTGCCTTCATGATTCTGATCTTTATAGGTACAGACACATCACAATGTCTATCTTTTCTAAGGTCGTCATTGCTATCCTACCATGTGCTAGTCTGTGGGGTATTTCTTGACTGCAGTTTCCTTTACTGTTGATAGTTGATCCTCTTCAGTGTCTTCACTGTCATGTCTAAGTCTGATTGCTATACCTGATGTCATTAGTTTGGTCTTTTTCATGTTGAATCATAGCTTTTTTCACTGTGCTCCTTATCTTTCATTACTAGAGCTTGCATATCTGCTATTAGAGCAGTGTCATCAGCATAGCACAGGTTATTGATACTTTCTCCAATTTTAAAACCATGTTCAACTTCTTCCAATCCAGGCTCTCTAAATATATATTCAGCATATAGGTTGACTGAATAAGTAGAGAATGTACAGCCTTGTTTCACTCCTTGGATGACCTGAAACCAATCTGTTTTGCTATGTTCCATCCAGACACTTCCTTCTTGTACTATGTATCATTTTTGCATAAGAACAATGGGATGTTCTGGGATTCCCATTTTCCTAAGGACATTCCACATTGACAGCTGACACAAACATCTTCCTACAGTGAAGCACACATTGACCTCTTTTTATATTCTTTTACTTATCCAGTATGCATCAGCAATAATGTATCCTGCTTCTTAGCCTTTTTAAAATCTATTTTGAACATCAGGCATTTCCCTTTCCATGTAGGGCTCTAATTTGCATTGGATGATTTTAAACATTATTTTGCTAGAATGTGAAATTAAGAATATTGTATAATAATCTGCACATTCTTTAAAGTCTCCTTTCTTTAGTACTGGTATGAGGACTGGCCTCTTCCAGTCTGTTGGTTATTATGTCATTCTCCAGATTTGCTGGCATACTGTGGTTAGAAGCTTTTCTAATTCTTCTTCTGCTGCTTGCCATATTTTTGTGGGTATTCCATCAATTTCTGTAGCTTTCTGACTTAGTAATGACTGGAGTGCTGCTCTAATTCCAGACTGATTGGTCTGTAGATCCCTGCATTCTTCTTTTTCTTAGGAACAGCCTTTGCCATCTTCCAGTCATCTAGTTATTCACTAATTCTCCAGTGTTTCTCAAAAATAATACATAGAGATTTAAGTAGATTATTAGGAGGTTCCTTCAGTATCCTAGCATTTATTTATTTATTGGTTTGTTTATTTATTTATTAGAAAAATATGCATGGCTGCCCATATAATATAAAGTAACCCTAGATGGCTAACAAACAAACATACAAATAATAAAATACACAAGGTTAAAAAAAAATAACTCCTATATACCACCAGACATAATAACAATATCCTCTCAAAAATACGAACACTGGGTTCACCTCCCATATTATCATACCTCCCATATTATCATTATCAAGGCTCTATTTCACAAGCTAGCTAGTTAATTTCATTTTGATTAGATGCATATACCACCTTTCACTCAGGAATTCAATTAGTGTAAGTAAATACTCCATTTTTTACCACCACCGCAACCCTGTGAGGTAAGTTGAGCTGAGAGAGAATGATTGGTCCAAAGTCACCCAGTGCGCTGCTGTCCCAGAGGTGGACTGAATCCAGATTTCTCCACTCCTAGTCCAACACTTAACTATACTGGCTCTCTAAATAAAATATCCATGTTCAGAGAAAGCATTTACACTTACCAGGAAATAAGTATTGGGAATATGCCAGGCATAATGTCATGGCATAATATAATAACTATTAAGATTGTACCTGAGTTATATAATTCTCAAAAAGATCTGGGTAGATATTGTGGGAGACAGAATACCTGACTAGATCAACTTTTGACTTTACCAGCCAAAATATTTTTAGTCACTTGTGAAAATGCAGATTCCTTCTCTCAGGCACTTCCAGATTTTCTTATGCTTGCCAAAGAATGTCATATAGGCATTAGCTGTTTTAGAAACAGCATAAGATTAATATCCAGCACATGATCTTCCACATTAGAAGATATATATACTTTTTTCTGAGTGCAAATTCTTTTCCTTATTGCATACTTTCTTATGAACTATGTAATTAATTTTCACAATTGTTTCCTATCAAAGCCTTCTATGATTTGATTTTAGAAGCTGGAACTAATGACCAATGCCTGAAGTACTGGGGCTCCTGAAGACTTTTCCAAAGAGATAATTGCTATCCGATCACCAGAACGTCTTTCTTCAGGTAAATCAGCACTTTCAGACAATTCTTCACAATCACTTTCACACAATTCTTCAGCTTATAAATTGCAGGATTGCAGCCAGAAATTCTTGGCTAATAATAGCAACAGAGCATTCAAGTATATAATTTTCAGAAAGCAGAACTTCAGAAATATGAACTTTAAACCAATACCAAATACCAAATTCAGATCTTTAAATCCACTTTTTATGACAGGATTTTTTTTTTTTTAATATCGTCTGTAGCCACAGAGTTGGGGTGATGACATGATGACATCACTGGAGGGTGAAAGGCTGGAATTTGGGGGACTTGTGTTTTTTAGCATTATAGAGGCAAAGGTATTAAACTAATACAAATATAGTAGCTTAAGCCTATTGGAGGCTAAATGCCCCTGCTTATTTTGTTCTCTGTTTTGCAAACTCCCCATGGGGTTAAATTTCAGCAGTAGAATTTGGAGAGGTCCAAAGACTGTAAAAATAATATGGAGCCTGTAGGGAACTAGCTTACACCCTTGACTTAAACAGTTGGGTTATTTCAAACTTTTCTTTTAGTGTTTTAGAAAAATTGAGTGAATAATTTTACAAATACAAAACCAGGTTTGATATTTTGATTTCACCATTCTTTGTGAGTTCAGAGAATTTGCTTTGATTATTGGCTTTCAAAAATAAAGTCTTCTTCAAGCACTGCTCGACTCCTGGTGACTTCATGGACGTACCCACGTAGTTTTCTTGACAACAGTATAGAAGTAATGTACCATTACTTTCCCAGTCTAGCCTACAGTTCTGGTATTCCCTTGAAAGTAACTTATCCAACTAATAAGCAAACCCCGATTAGCTTCTCAGCCCAGACAAGGTCAACCACAAGGTAAGATTCATTTCTTTTGGTTATGGGATAAAACAAAATATAAATCCTACCATATTATAATAGAATATAAAGTACTAACTGGGATTTAACTTGGAACAAACCTTCTCAGAATGGAGGTCTTAGAATACATGTCATCCTTTGATAAATCCACTGTTCACAGTTATATATGGAATGGGATCATCTCAGGCTGATAGACCACCAGCAGTTTTACAAAACTAAGGCATAGCAGGGTATTTTTGTGTAATTTTGTTACTCCTTCAGAAGTAGCTACAGTACTGGAGAATTCTAACATTTCCACATCACTAAAAGCTTCGCTTTGTGCATTCACCTTTGATTGACTTCATCTAAAAGGATAAAGAGATGAAACAATCTTGTTAAGTCAGGATGTCAGTCCATTGTTTTCTGTGTCTCTTATTTTACAGGGCTTGTTTTCAGAAATACTGAAACCAAATGGTAAATACAGGTTAGATATTTCTTTGTAGCTGTGCTCAGACTTATTGGTCAGCTTGAGCACAAACATTTATAGGAACAGAGAGGGAAGAGTTGGGAGAAAAAGGAACAACAGGCAGTATGTACAAAATAGTTACCTCTGATCCTCCTTTAGTGATCATATATCAGGCAATACAATTATATAGCAATATTTGGAGGTTTCTAGGACTAGCTGGAAGCCCAAACCTCAGGGTTCTTGCTCAAAGAAGTATGGATTCCACCTTGATACTCAATTCCTACTGGATCCTAATTGTGGCTATATGTCAGAATGATCACAGCTATAAGCAGAACAGGTGCAAGAACATTCAATGTTTGAAGCAAAGAACAAAGCTGTGTTCAGTCCATGTACAAAAGCCAGTTGAACTAGCAGATGAGGTTGGGATAATACTGCTACAGCTTAGAGACACAGTTCTCCATTCCAGGGCTTCACTGCCACATTCCAGAGTCTATCACTTGAACTGACTCCCTCATTTTTATATGCCACCCATTCTCCTGGGGGAGACGGGCAGCATATAAATTAAATAAACAAATAATTTTCTGGCTTATGGAAGCATCAGATCTGCTTCAAGAGGAGGAGGGTAAGACTGAATAAGTGACTCCCCCCCATCGTAGCATTTTTCCCACAGGTGCAGGGTCTACTTTTTTTGGATCAACTGAATGTTGATCCATTGGTTGCAACAGGAATAGACCCACTGGCTTGTTACCCAAGCCTGATGTGGGCTGAGAGAGAGTGACTGGCCCAAAGTCACCCAGCCAACTTTCATGCCTAAGGTGGGATTAAAACTCACAGTTTCCTGGTTTCTAGCCGGGAGCCTTAACCACTATGGCAAACTGACTCTCGACTGAATAGATGACTATTAAAAGAATAACATTTAAAGCAGAGATCAGTAATTCAATGCCCAGGGTACATATAAAGTGCAGTAATTCTTGTTTTTAATACTTTCTTATGAAGAAAAAAAAGGGGAACATTTATATAATAAGTATCTGCTAACCTTAACATAGTACACAGGGGGCAGTCTGGTGTAGTAGTTAAGGCACTAGGCTAGAAACTGGGAGATTGTGAGTTCTAGTCCCACCTTAGATGCAAAGCCAGCTGGATGACCTTGAGCCAGTCACTCTCTCTCAGCCCTAGGAAGCAGGCAATGGCAAACCACTTCTGAAATCTTGCTAAGAAAACTGCAAGTACTTGTCCAAGACTGACTCAAAGGTGTGCATGCCCACACACAAACCCTTAACATATCTATATTCCTTTTTTAAAAAGGAAAACCTAATATTACTATAGATTAAAAAAAAAATCTGTAAAATTTGGTCCTGACCCTTCTGGTAATTGTATTCCCAACATACCCCTAAGTGTTGTTTTGGAAGATTCATAGCCTCTGATGTACAGATTAAGTCTCTTTGTCTACTCTCTACTGCAGTATCACATATGGAAAAACTGATCTACTAAAATATGGAATATGTGGTGTTATATAACCACAAAGCAAAGCTCAGTCCATCTGAATTTCCAGACTTGAAGTTCAACATATGATATTGGTGAGCCTGTTTGGTGCAACTGCCAAAGTATTAGACAGAGAAGCTAGGCTCAAATCCCAACTTTGCCATAGGGCTAAGTGAGTAACTTTGGACCAGTCAATTTTTCTCAGCCATCCCATTCATAGAATTGTTGTAAGGATAATATGGGAGTCCACTGCCATGACCTCTTCTTACCAAAAAAGAAAAAAAAAAAGCAGGTACAAAGATAATACATATACACATAAATTATATGCCCTGACTCAGGTTACATTTACTATTGTGTGCAAACTTAATTGAAAAGCCATGTTATCCAGCCAGGCTCTCTTTTGTTACTGTCAAAAGAAGAAGAATTATAGAACAACTGAAAGGAAGGGATAAAATATGAATAAGCTGTAACCTTATACTTGGGAGGCAGCTTGACCAAATGCTGCCATACCGTACAAAATGTCTTGAGAAGTAGGAATGTGTGCACTACAGAGCCATTAGTATTGCTGTGACATTAGTAGGAATTATTATAATCCCCATTTTTTCCCCACATCAGTTTGAATTCTTAGCAAGTAATACACCTCTGAAATCAGAAGGATTTAGAGAGATGCCAACAGTCTCTACTATCTGAAAAAAAAAAAAAAACCCTTTTCATAGGCACTTCCCTCAGTCACATACTAAGATTTCAAAGATTCACTCATCTCTGTGTGAAAACTCCTACAAAGTTTTGTCATTTTGAGACATATTGTTATTAAAAGTGCTAAATCTAAGCAAAAAGCAAGAAGCTGCATGGGAAGTTGAAGCTATTGCTTTCTTAAAAAGTTCCCCACCCCCCGGGCTATTTTTTTCCTTGTTTTGGCAAATAACTCTGAAAATTTCTCAGACAGCAAGGTTGTCATATTCACCTTAGAGGCAGGGGAAAAAAAATCTGTATTAAGGTAAAAGCGTTATTGGGTTGAACAGTGTTTTCAAAATACTTGCTTGTATTTTGCCTTCTCTGAATTCTCTTCCTACAGCTGGTACCTCTAGTAACTTCGCTGATGTGAGTCTGTTTGCAGAGAAATTGCAGATAGTCTAGTAGTAGCTGTAAATGCTGCACCACTATTTTGATTTTTCCTAGCTGCATTTAATTCACAGAACTCACACACTGCTTGTACAGCATGTTCTTGATAGTTTATCATGGAGGGAATAAAAATCTTTCTTTGGAGCTGAAATCAGGACTTTTTGCAAAACATAAAGAAGAAAATCTTTAAAATAACAATTAACAGTTTATTGCAAATTTTCTTAGTAGCTATAGCTAATTCACTATTTATGTTGGCAATTAACTGAAATGAAGAACTAGGTCACAGTGATAATTTAACCATAGATTTCAAATGGCAGGGCAAAACAAGAGCAAATGTTTAAATCCTACATACTAATAGTAATGAATTTTAGAGAAGGAAAACTTTTTGCTTTGTTTTCATCTTCTGCAATGTCATAAAAAGGATTATGGTCTGAAAATGGCTTTTTCTGAGTTCTTGGAGTTTCTAAGAGAATCAGTTGACCATTGGCTTTTACTCTATTCAAATATTTATTGAATCAGGTTTGCAGTTTAATCCTCTTCTAAGCTTTACCCCAACTTCCAGTGCTAAGCACAGTCATTTCTCAGCACTATAGACAAAAATGCTCTGGCTGACACCTGCTTGTGAACCTCTGTGCAATCCCAAGATAATATTGTTCTCTGGCAAGGAAAGGCTACCTAAAGCCTTCCAGATGTTTTGGACTTCTATTGCTATAATCTCCAACCAATGTGGCTAATGGTAGGGAACTGGAAATCATATTCAAAAACACTGAGAACAAACCAGACTGTTTATTCCTGAACTAAAGCGACAATACATTTAGGACTGGCTTTAGAGATGGACAAGCAGGGTCTATGCCCTAGATGCCAAATTCAAGGAAGCTTTGGTGAGTCAGTGCTTATTAAGCATGCAAGCTGCAGGGAGCTACAGCAGAAGGAAAACAAGCAAACATATAACTACCGTTAAATGTTGTCAGTTAGTTTATATTTCTTTTTCTATTTCCACTTAGATGTATTTTTGTTCTAATAAAAATTAATAGAACATGCTTTTACTATGAGTTAACATACTGTATAAGTACTACATTGCTTCTCAGCCTTTTGGCTAAGATCATGTGTAGTATCAAGTGTACTACAATAGTAGAAGAATCAGAAATGATTTTCAAAAGTAATAAGTTGACTGATGTGGAGGAGCATCAAAGGCATTCCTTGCCCAGGACATTGTTTAACCTTGGGCCACCAGAGGAATTTTGTAAAAATAAAAATAGTTCACTGGCAGAACACATGCTTTCCATGCTGAACATCTCATGCTGAACATCCATGTTTCTAATTGCTAACTTCATGCAATTAGCATGAAGGATTCTGTTGAGACCGTGGGCAGGAACCTAAGATAAATCAAGAAACACAAACCATGGAAGAAATCTAGGACTTAGGACCAAAAAGTAAATCAAAATTTAAGGACAGATCAAGATTATGGGTTGAGGAAGAAATCACGAGTCAAGAAAAAATAACAACAAATGATATGGACACATGCCTTAGCTCAAAAATACATTGGTGCTGAAGAAAAAATTAACTAGAGATTTCTATTAATACTTTTATCCAGGAGGACCAATAACAGTTGGGTACAACAGACATAGGATGCTACCCTGCTTAAAATATCCAGACCTGGAATAGGACAGTGAAAAGTTCAACTAGAAGTCACGAGAAAGAGAGACACATTGAAAGATCCGGACTCTGGCAATATCAGGACTCTGGAGAGTTCTCTGAAGGAAGTTCCAGGGTCACTACTTTTCAGGGCTTGGCTATTAACACAAAAATATTGTCCCATTTGAAGTATGGACTCCAAACCAAGAGGCTGCCAATGATCTGTTAAAATTGGATAATGATTTACTCTTAGAGTTATCAAGATTTTCATTCTTGTTGCATCCACAATTGCAGTTCTACTGACTCATCACATTTGCCCACATTAGAACTGTGTCATTCTACAGTCCTATTACAAATGCAAACTACATTAAAAAAAAAAAGCATTTACTCTGTCTTTTTTAAAAAAAACAAACAAACAAACAAAGTATTGGGGAAGATTTAATGACATAATGGTAGCTCGATTAGGACATCAAAATTAATTTCAGTTTCCCTGAGGTGTCGTATTTTAATTAACAAATCCATGATCTTACTCTATTAATTAGCATACTGAAAGAATAATAAGTTTCAGATGAGTTTAATTGTAATAAAGCATTTCATCTCCTAAAAAATAATAAAAGGAATTAAAAGTCTCCATCCAATTTATTTTCTGCATTTAATAGCAATGTTTAGAGACACTATTCAATGTAGCTGCAGAGTAATCTTTTTTAATTCATAAAAGTTTTATTTTTGGGTGCTTAATTCCTTTCAAATATCTTCCTGATGGCATGTTGATGATATTATTCTGTTCCCCTGCAGTAGTTATTTCTGCTAGACATCACATCAGTTCATTCCTCATAATGTTTTCTCTGCCATTAATGCAGATAACAAAAAGAAGGGTATATGGTCTGTTAAAGAACCTTTTGCACCGATCAACTCAAGTGGCTGTTTTCCATTAACATTCCACTAGAATGAATAGGAGGTTCAGAAGTTGCTGATGCATTCCCAGCACAGCAGGTTCACTATGTCTGAAGATACCTGGTAAATTCAGTGGTCAGTAAGCAACTGATAAATTACCAGGCAAATCCCTGAACATTTTTTTTCCTAAGTACAAGGAACAGGATTGCCCATTAAATACTGTGAAATGCACAAGAGACAAACCTATCTCCTTAATTTATCTCTGAATGTGTCCTGTTATTTCTTTTCCCCATGTGTAACCCACAGGGAACAGTTGCTGCACTCAGCAAGATTTTCAGATCTGATCAGTAGTTTTTGAATAAACAAGCAGAAATACTGGAACATATCCTGCTCCCAGTTATTTGGGGGGGGGGGGCTTTTGCTACATTAAAGGACAATTGAACTCTACCACCAAGTGAAAGAAATGTATTCATGAAAGAGAACAGACAACTTAAATTAATGATAGGCAAAACTTGTCCTGAGCAAATTTTGTATTCCTACTCTAGTAAATGCATTTGTGGTGTGGGAGCAGAAAGGAGGACAAAACTATGCTCATATTTATTTTTCAAGTTTGGCTTACTGAAAATAGATGTTACCACAATGTGGTATTTTTCATGCTCTTTCTTTAATAGTTTACTGTTGCAAGCTATGACAGATGTCACTGGTACCTTCAGACCCCATTTTGCCTATTTGAATCATGCTCCCTCTCGATTTGCTGTTAACCTAGATGACAACAGGAAGGAATGTGGTTGCCTGAAAGCTATAGGTGCTGCACAGGACCAAAAACTCTTTAATGAGTTTTCAAGATACAATTTTTCTCCCAATAAGGTTGGAGCCTGAATATCTACATGTACTTTCTATATCTAAATAGGTTCTGTTCACAGAGGAGCATTGCCCAGCCAAAAAAAGAAAGTAATCCTGAATAAGGTCCCAACACCAAGGCTACTTTCCTTCTGTGCCACCATAAGTCTATGCTAGATTTTCCTAACTTGAGAGCTTCTACCTACATCAGTGTTGTCCAAACTTGGCCACTTTAAGATGAGTGGACTTCAACTCTCAGAATTCCCCACCCAGCCATGCTGTTTGGACAACACTGACCTACACAAACTCAATTATCAGCCTTCCTAACCTGCATGGCCTTTTCCAAAATTTCTTAAAAGTTGAAGGCATCCAGGTTGGGGAAGGCTATTCTGAAGCAAGTCTACGTGAGGAAATGAAGTTGGGATTGTGGTCTGCACTTGGGAAAAGCAGCTGCAGCCAGGCAGAAATATTTCCCACCCCACTTCCCCAAGGCTCAGCACAGCTCATGCTTTTTCCCAAAGGGCTGTAAGAGTTTACAGTCCCAGAAACTTAAGAGATGGGCTCATTCATTCATTCATTCATTCATTCATTCATTCATTCATTCATTCATTCATTCACCGTTTACTTACAAGCATCCACACTGACAGAGTGTGTGTGGGTATGTAGAAGAAAAGGAGATAAGGAAACGGCAAGCAGGTGAGGAAGTGGGAGGCGACATCTGGAGATTGGTGGCTATTACAGGCAGGCAAGAGGATTGTCAGTCAACTGCCAGGACCACAAACTACAGTAAGCAGGATATCCTGGTAGGATTCCTGCCTGGAGCTTGGATTGGGAGCTCAGCTAGAGTGCTCAAAAGCAACACTGCTTAAGAGCAGAGCTTGGAGCTTGGCAGCAACCAGAGAAGGAGCAATCACATTGAGGCAGCCCCTCATCACAATCAGTGCAAGAACCTTTGGAGGGAGACAAAGATTGTATGCCACTTTACAGACTTTGAGACTTGTTTGCTTTAAGGACTGAGTATTACAGACATATTTACTTGGCTATATCAACTTGCAAGGCCTGGGAGGGTGGAGTTAACCCAGAGCAATAGTCTGTGTTGGGGAAGGTGTGTGCCACAATATAGCACTGTGTGCAGATCTGCTACGCTGTGGTGTGTCCAATCCTTGGAAAGCAAAGAACCCTTACAGACCAAACCAAGATGACTCAGTATGATTGTTCAAGTTCTATACCACCTGACAATTTATTCAGGATCCCAAGTATTCAGGTTCTGAACAGCCTTTGTTAATTTGACCCTATAAAGTTCTAGCTTCAAAGCTTGCTCCTCACACTGAACAGTGTCTTTCAGCCAAGGAGATCTTGTTTGGCCAAGGTCTTGCTCTCTTGTTTTGGCACATGGAACTTATTGCTGTGACTCTCTACCAATCTGACCTACTTCTAATTACTCAGAACTTTGGTTCTGCCTCTGGAACTAAATGTTTTGTCCTATCTAACTATGAGGGGCAGTGGGGGGGGGGTGTAAGTTGCTACATTTTGGATCAATTGAAATTCGCTATTCTCTCTCTATTTAAGGTACTGTCAGATTTTACAAAAGTGACTTCTGGTGGTTTTATTCTGTTTGTACCACAAAAACCTACAAAAAGAATATAAACATAAAAACCAATAGAAACATAAACACTGGTAAAGCAGTAACCGTAATGGTGACTTTTCATTCTTCAAAAACCCTTCAGAACAATTCTGTCTTTTACAGAGGCCAACAATGAAGGTGCTCTAATCTTGACGGGAGAGTATTCCATAATATAAGGACTGCTACAGAGAAACTTCACTTGTACACCCTAGCCTCCTTCATCTCCCCTGCATGGCTTCAAAAAAGGGTTGGAACAATTCATGGAGGTCATGGGGAGCAATGGCTATTAGATTTGATGGCTGCGTGACTCCTGGTTACTCCCATCTGCTGGGAGACTAGTGGGATTTCTTGTGCAGTGGGTTGCCACTGTGAGAACAGACTGGTAGACAAGATGGGCCAAGAACATGTTCTCATGTTGTTACATGGGGGACCATTAAAAGGTGTTGGTGAGAGGTCCATACTGGACAAGTTGAGTGGACTACCTCCATGCAAAGGAGGGGGCCTTGTAAATATCTTGGGGCTTTATAGGTCAAAATCAGCATTTGGAGTTGCACCCAGAAACTTATTAGTAAGGAATACAGCAGCCATACAATAGGTGTTATATGAGTATAAGTAACTTTGATTCACTAATATACTGTATACGTGGTGCCACATTTTGCACCAACTGCAGTTTGCAGGGGGTCTTAAGAGGCAGGCCCACATAGAGTTCATTACAGTCATCTAAACAGTGATGACAGCATGAGTTACTGTAGCAAGGGTCTTCTGCTCCAGGTAGGCCCACAACTGGTGCATTAGCCAAAGCTGGGTGAAGGACTCCTTAGCCAGGGCCTTCACCTGCCTATCAAGCAGTAGCTGTGAATCTAGGAGAACACTTTTTTAAAAATATAATTTTTATTGAAGAAATTTTTAACAAGATAAAAACAATACAAATATTAGAAAAGAAACAAAGAAAATGGGGAAGAATAGTGAATAAGTAAGAAAGAAAATAGAAAAAGAAAAAGAAAGAAAAGAAGCAGCTTCTGATCTTTTTGACAGCAGTTATAAATGTATTTATATTTTACCTTCTCTCTCTAGGAGTCTAAGACAACTCTTAAGTCATGGACCTGCTGTTTCAGGGGGAGTGCCACCCCTTTAACAGTCACCACTGGAGCTGACAGAGATCCCTTCTGGACAAACAGCAACTCCTGCTTACTTGGCTTCAAACATTGGTTCAAGACTATCATTGCATCTCTGTATAGCCTGGGATAGAGATGTATAACTAAGTGTCATGAGCATCTTGATGATATTTCACCTCACCCTGATGGATGACTTCCCCCAGTGGCTTCGCATTGGAGGGGTCAGAGAATCAAATTCTCTGGGACCCCAGAAGTGAGGGTCCACAAGGCTGCCATCTCCTGTCCAACTGCCACCAAGTGGTACTGGCCACTTAGGGGTGGTCCAAACTACTGAAGCACAGTGTCCCTCAGTGCCAGCACTTGAGGTTGGTCCAGGAAGATACTCTGATTGATGGTATTAAAACTGAGATTTCTAAAAGGACCAGGAAGGGTACATTCCCCCATCCAAGTCCCAACAGATGTCATCTACCAGATCAACTAATGCTGTTTCCATTCCATGATTGGAAATGAATCCAGACTGAAATGGGTTTGCATAATCTACTTCCTTGAGAGTGCTCAGACACTTACACACCATTTTCTCAATTTTATTTGTTTATTTATTTGTTTATTTGTTTATTTGTTTATTTATTTACAATCAGTGAGCAGCCAGGTAATGGCAACAATAAAACCAACAAACAAACCAATAAAAAAAACACACACACATAAGTAGGCTCAAATACAATAACAGCAATAAAACCGCCATATTACCTACCAAAATGAGCCAAAACAAAACAAAATAGGCAAAAATAAAATTAGGATATAAAGAGTTCCTAATGACTGTCAGTCCTTGAAGGTAGAGCTCACTAGGAAACTGAAGTCATGCAAGCTAACACCATACCATTGTATGGTAACAGGATATTGCAAGTCTGAGAGTAGACAATAAGCCACTTCATTGAAAACTTGATTTCTCTCATTAAATGAGACTTTATGAAACTTCCCATCTAATACTGCTGAGGGTAAACCATTAAAGCAGGTCCAAAACAAGGCTACATAGTGTCCTGAGCAAACCAGGTGCTTGTAGGTCTAAAAGGATATCATGAAGGAACCCACCCCTGTAGATTGTCTGTAGCACTCAAGTCTGTATGATGTGCAAAATTGAAGACTCCGGTGAATCTCAGCTTTTGCTTTCTGAAGGCAAAGAGGTAGCAAAGAGTGGATAGAATGGCCACAGTAGCACAGGTCAATTGAGTTTTGTTTTGTTTTTTACTTTCCATCTTGATGCAAAGTCATCACGAAGAATTAGAGGGACCAATGGGCCATCAGAAAAGGGAAGGGAAGGTTGGAAACTAGGTGATAATGTGGGAGTGCCCTATCTTTTTCACAGCTAATGGAATTGTCCCCTCTCCCAAGGAGAAGTTCACACACTTAAACTATGTTACCTATGTTATCTATTTTTGGTCTCTTTGATCTTCTATTGCTGCCTTTTGAAGTGATTCTAGGAATCTAGAGAAGTGTTCCTAAGCCAGGCATGGAAATGAAACTTAAGCATTTTTTTAAAGCCTATGTCAAACTACATGCTTTACCATGTTTCCAATTCTCCTCTGCTTCCCAGTTTTCCAATATCCTTCCCTTGTCCAATTTTCAAAGATCATGGAAGGGTGGGGGAGAACCGAATTCATGAAAACCTTTAATTTTATTGGAAGCAGTAGTAGAGAAACAAGGAAAGGAGAGTGGAAGATTTTGGGAAGGGGGGGGTGATGCACAAGAGTTCTTCCCAGAATTTCTGCAGTCAGAAAATCAGAGGGAGGGAGGGAGGGAGGGAGGGAGAGAGAGGCATATAAGTACAAGGAAACTATTAAACAAAGGGCAATGAGAAAAATGGGATTTGTTCTGGAAAGGAACACAAAACTAGCACACAGAGCTGTAGCATCTCTGCTAATAATATTAAGTTGTATCCTTTGCAACTTAATATGATTAAGGATGGAAAAAACTGCATGTATCACAGTAGCAATAGAATATTTTCACCCTTATTCTGGAGTGTTGTATTTCTTATATCAGTGGTCAAGGGAATTTGACACTGCCTGTCTGCTGCTCGGTGAGCCACAGACTCAGGCAAGCTATGTTTTGCTTCACCAGCCCCTTCAGAGTCTTGACTCAGGTACACGTACTGTATATGTATGAAACAGTTATGAACTTATCCTGTTACTAAATATTGTAGTATTTGGGATGGCTCTGCAGTTCAAACATGGACATCCACAAGAGTGTGTGTGTGTGTGTGTGTGTGTGTGAAGTGATATTGCATGCTTCATGGTACCCCACAAATATGTACATTTGCATGAAGACATCATTGCAGCTTCTAATGGATAACTATGAATTCAAATCATTGGCAAAGGCTACCTGGTGAAATCAGACTACAGTAAACTAAACTTTGATTAATTGAAAATGTAATTACAGTTACAGCTTCCTCATGATTACATTCAATGTAATAAGTCCCACTTTTGTCACAGGAAACATTACAACCCAGGAGCAACTTTTGGAGATAGGCTTGGGAAGTTAGTCAAGAATTTGAGGGGCTAATGTGGTCCTGTGTCCTCCAACATGTATCTAAGTATCTTGAACCTTTTATCTGAAAGATGAAATAGCCATGGTCAGTCTTTGTGCTTCTTCCTCAGTGGCTGTGTGGAACAGAGCAGAATCAAAACAGGATTGAAAAAAGAACAACCCCATTGCAATCCAGAGGATTAGTAAATATACTCAAGGCCTAAAGAATGGTCTGCATATGTCAGTGTTGTCCAAACTTGGCTACTTTAAGATGAGTGGACTTCAACTCCCAGGATTTCCCAACCAGCATAGCTGGCTGGGGAATTCTGGGAGTTGAAGTCCACTCATCTTAAAGTGGCCAAGTTTGGACAACACTGACATATGTACTTTTAAAAAAATGTAATACACTTGACAATATATATTTAGAACAAAATATGCTACACCTCTCTTATGTTTGTCAGTATCCCTGGGTGGTTTCCAAAATGACAGGCAGAGACCTACTAAATTTGCTCTTAGTAGTATGATAGGAAAACAGATCACTGTTCAAAGAAAGGCCACAATTATATTCTCCATCAGTCTAACATAAAAGTAACAATAACCTTGGTTTTCTGAAGCAGAACTCAAGCATATATAGGCTCCAGCATTTGGAAGTAGTTACTAAATCTGACATTTACAAAAAACAAAACAAAACAAAAAAAACATTAGGAAAGCATTGTTGATATTCAATGCAATTTTATTTCTTTCTAAGTGATACATAGAATTTATACCACTTCACAATGGAGATGATTATAGCTGCTAGATAAGGAGACCTCCTGGGAAACTAAAAAAAATATCAATAGCAGTGTTTAACTACATCAACCTTATTTGCATTATTAGCTCTGCTGTGCGGCACCCTCAGAAAGCTAATGGCATGATTTTGAAGAAGCTTTTTAGATTATGGGTAAGTAAATAACCTTCAGGGTTCCCATTGACCACACAACTCATTTCAAATTTTGCACATTATAGTTATGAAAACTATTTTTGTTTACTTTTACATTTTACATGCTATGCAAATGTGTTAGAAGATTTATTCCTCCTATCCTGATCTGGCTCTTCCTGTATTTTAATGGGCACGTAGAGTAGAGGGAAGGATAAACAAAGTCTTTTTGGACATTCAGAACAGAGGAGGCAATCCTGTATGTTCATAGGATGAGATGTAGGGCATAAGGATAGCCAAAGGTTAGAAATTTGGGGAACAAATTCAGTCAGTATTCTGGGCACAGAAATAGAAGGAGCAGCTACTGCAGTCATAGTTTCTGGCAACCTGCCTGGTCTTTCATATCAGCTCTTAAGCTTCAGGCAGATCAGTGTTTCTCAACCTTGGCAACTTTAAGATGTGTGGACTTCAACTCCCAGAATTCCCCCACCAGCATGAGGTAGATCTTACTAATGAACTGAGGATTCTGTTCCTTTCAGAGCTTGGCCTCACAGACTGTCCTCAGCCCTCAACACAGCAACTGTTCTGCCCTCATGTGCTTTGAGGGTGCAAAGCTTTTCTGAAGCAAAGATTGATTGGTTGGTTGGTTGATTGATTTAATATGCTACTGGCTTCAACTAACTTTCGGAGGTTTATAGTCATTTAAGGGGACACAATACAATAATTATAAATGCATATAATATAAACAGAAAATTATGGTGCGGCACAAATATACATTAACAATAGGGACTATGAAGGAACCCCATTTTCAAGGGGTTTCTAAACTGTGTCAACATAGCTTTGGAAACAGCAGGGGGAAGCTGTTGTATGTGGTGGAAACTATTTTTAAAAAAAGCACTGCCTTTGGGTTCTCCCTCCTCTTACCTCACAACTATGGAGAACCCAACCTGATGAGCATACAGGACACATGGTGCCACCTGGAGAAGAAAGTCCTCAAAAGAACTCTGGTGCCATTTAATTTAGAGCAATAAAGGTTAAAATCAGCACTTTGAATTGGACAGGAAGTCTATTGGTAACTACTGCAGAATTGGATCCTCTTGACATTTCATATTATGATCTTCTGACAAGGGAAAATTCACAGCCTCAGTGTGCTCACTCTCTGACACTTCTTTTACCAAGGAAACCAATGAGGTGGTCATGAGAGAAAAATAGGGCAGAAGCAGCAGGTGATAACAAATGAAGCTGCAATCCTGACTTTTTCTTCTGAAAACAGAGCGAAAACTCCAATCTTCTGGGGGGGGAAGTGAACTTGTTCAATAAAGTGTTGCCACCGCGTGGTGGTTCTGGCATACTGAAATATCATGTGACATGGTTGAAGCAAATCTATATTCTTTCACCAGGATATGTGAAATGGGCATTATATAAATATAAAGAAGTCTTTTGGCTAAAACCCAGTGATCATATCAGAACAATGAAGTTGTGTTTTTTTTTAATGGTAGATAGAAAACAAAATGATGCGTCAATAACTGTACATACTGGATAATTTCAGAACAGCCAAAGCATAATGCATTTAAAAAGGTGGTATTTAACTGATATAAATGCGTGTATCTAATACCCATAAACTATAAACAGCATTAGGTTGTCATTATAGTTTTTATAACTCAGCCAAAACTATTGTGGGTGAACACAGAATCTTATTATCAATGTTTTAAAGTCTAAAGTAGTTTTTAAAAACTCTAAAGAAAGACATATGTTGCATCATTGGGCAAATCTATGCATTGTTTGTGTGCTTGCTTGCTTATTTATTTATAATATTTATTTCATCATATCATCTATAGGGTTCTTTTGTCCATGAACAATGAGATTTCCAGTAAATCAAGGCCACTGGTCCCCATAAAAAATTACAAGAGTGGAAAAATGTATGTCAGACAAAACACGTTGGAAAAATCTGCTTATAAATAAATGAAATATTTAGACCCAATGGAACCACAAAGCAAATTACTTTCTTATGACCCAGAATGACAATCCTGATCAGAGAAGTAAATTTAAAAAAGGTTGTTTTTTTTTTTAACAAAACAGATCTTTAAAATGTTATGACATTAGAAAAGTCAAAGAAAAGATCACATCCCGAAACATAGTCTCTTTGCAAGCATTGGTGTTCAACTAATCCCTAAGTGAATGAACAAGTAGATAGTTCAATGCTCTTGACACCTACAAAAATGTTATCAACTGAAAGAAAGAGAGAGGAGGCCATCTAATTGTATAATATCGATAGAATACTTGCATAATTATAGAGCTGCAGTGACAGTTGCTTGCAATGTCCACTATCATGTACTGTGAGTGGCAATTTATCTTTGGATTTCCTATTCATTTGTATACGAAACAGCAGGAGGTGGTCCCTTGGCATCCTGTGTAATGGCAGACTTTTTAAGCAAAACCCGATTGTAGATGGTCTGTTTTAAAGAGCTATCACATGTGCCATTTACAACATTTTTAGCCTTCCTCCTGCTGCTGGTGTACATATATGAAAGATAGAAATATAATTTTATAATTTGTAAAAAGCTGAATTATAGTTGTTGTTGTTGTATTGCCTGTGAAGAAATGTTTTTTACCAGAAGTATGATTTTTAGCCCTCTTTTTTTTTTAACCCAGTACATGGTTGGGATTGGTAAATTTAAACTTCTTTAAATTTGAAATAAAGTATAGTCTTTTTACTGTCCAGCAGAATGTAAAAATTCCAGAATCAGGAAAGACCCATGTCAATTTCATCCTTGGATATGAGCCGTCTTATCCAGCATCCTGCTTTCTAAATCAGGCATGATTTTCTGATTTTCAAGACTAAGGGCTGCATTTGACCTTTGAGTGGCATGTTAGGGACTGTAGTCAAATTTTGATGTAATGAAAATTTTCCTTGAATTCAAACTATATTAATTTTATATACTTAATATAACATTCTTCATGTATATAATAATTTTCCCCTTCTGCAGATTAATTTGTAGAATCTCTGAGAGTCACCCCCACAAGGTTTTGGAGGGTGGATACAACTCTGGTGCCACAAATTGTACACCTTTGTCCTGGATAATAGGTAACTCTGGAAAGCCCACATTAGGATCTAAAATATATGGCCACCTTCTCTTGCACTCCAGCAGTTGGTGAAAGTTCTGTATAACCATCAAGTCTGATAGTCAATGTTGGCTTTATCATGTGCCTAATATCTTTTCTAGGTTATAAAAACTAAGCCAAGCAGAGTAGAAGAAAACTAAATGATCTGGGCAGGAGTTTGTTTGTATCATCCTCTTTCCATGAAGCCCAGAGCAGCATACCTGGTTCTTCTTTCCCTTTTATTTTGTGAGACAAACTACATCTCACATCAACTATGTGAGATGAGATGAATGACAAAGAGTGAGGAACTCCAAATCACTTGTTCTGCTCTTGCTAGAGATGGCACAGTATTCATTCAAATCACTGTGCCATTTAACTCTTCCAAACATTGACTGGCATAGCAATGTTCTTAGCCCCTTATCTAAATTTCACAGGCAAAAACATCTTCATCATTTAATATATATGTATTTATATGGAGATATATAACCCATCTTACAATATGCTATACTTATCATTATAGTTTTGAAACAATCTCAATCATACTTAAAATATGGCACAATTAATGGCACAAGATCTGCCATTAATTGCTATCTCTACCTAGGATCTTTAGTTAAAAAAAAAATCTGTGACATGGTACTATTATAGTCAGTTAGTCAAAAATTAAGCACGAATAACACAAATGTGGATTTCCTTGATAATATGCAAAAGGCTAAAGTTATGAACAGAGTGGCATAACAAAATGAAAGCAAAATCAGTGGGACGAGTTAAGAAGGACAGAATTTCTATATGTACATTTGTATTTGTATACAGGTAATCCCCAGGTTAAGAACGCCTGGTATATGGATGACTCATAATTAAAAACAGAGCCTATTGTAGCAAAATTCGAGTTAAATACACAATGATTTGAATTAAATACACAGTGGTTTGAGTTAATTACACAATACTACTTATACAATATGATACAATAATACTGTTCTGGCTTACATACAAATTCAACTTAAGGACAGACCTTGGGAACGGAACTCGTCCTTAAACTGGGGACTACCTATAGTTCTGAAGCAGAACTTTCACTTTCTGTGAGCTAAAAAGCTGCAATGGATTGTTCATCATAAGAAGATAACCGTATAGATCTTTTCACAATAAAACTGCTACAAATAGAAACTGCATTTTAATTATCTATGATTGATCAGAATGGCTAATTAACATATCAACTAATTAAGACTCTCATATGTAAAGAAATTAACACCAACAAAATGCACACACCTCCAGGGGGTTTGACTTTAAAATAAATTTCCCTATTTTTTCACATATTTTGTTCCCTTTCTCAGTTAAGTATCTCCTACAAATATAACTCTGTGCGCAGAGTATGTGTCAGAGTGCCTCCTTTTCCTTCTTTAATGCATAGGGGTATACAAAATGAACCACAGGGTAGGCAAACAAATAGTGATTATAGCTTCAGAAATGACATCTCCTATATAATGCTTCACGGTGCTGAGCAATGTATACTCTTTATCTCTTCAATTTCCATCTACTTCTTTGTTAATAAGCACTGAGTACAAAGCAGAACAAAGCCTTAACCCTAGAATTAGTCTGAGCCTACTGTGGGCTGGTCTCACTCATTCAACCTCTACTGTCGTAGTAGCAGCATCTACAGGGTCAAGTATTCTTTCAAATCTTTGCTGTTCTATCATCTGAGTTCATGGATGTCCCTGGATTGGTGTCTCCCGCTTTCATTGAACCGATGTCTTCCCTATATTTGTTCATTCTATAGACATACAAATCTCCCTTATGCTTGCTGGATTATGTTTTTAAAGCATGTATGTTGGAGGGAGAGATGCCTGTTGGTTAAACATCCAGTGTGGTTTGTGTACTGTGTAAACCAGCCAAAATCATCAGTTCTAACTTTAGCCCTTCTGCTGATCTATAAACTGAAATGAAGAAGCAGATTTATTTTATTATTTTGTGGGAGAGCTGGGTAACATTGTAAGAATTGTAAAACCATTGTTATCTTCACTCTAAATCTGAAAACTAACATTTAATAGCAGAGTTCTCTCTTGTATAATTCACGGAGTTAATGAAATGCTCATGAGCAGATAGATCATCATGTTCTTCAGACCAATTCATTATAAACGGCATGCCTCATTTACATGCATTTCAGATTTTTTTTTTCCCAGAGAGATAGCAAAACAGAGGTCTCTTCTGCAAACAGATAAACACCTTCCTCTTGCAAGAAATAACTCCCATGGTATCCGCATAAGAATTATCATAGAGAAAACAAAACATTGAGACAGGTAGAATTAAATATAGATGACTAGAAGTAATATAAGGAGTTTCAGATAAGTTATTTTTGCTCACACTGGACAGGAAAGGCCCAGATATGAACTGTGTGGGATTTTACAAACCAATTTTCTGGCTTTTACTGCTGCTGCTGCTGCTGCTCGTGGCCTATGAAAAAGTATTAACAGGTATGGTATTAATGTCTTTAACGTGGAGATCATATGCATAGTTGAACCTGGTCTTTGGATCATGAGAAAATATAACACAAAATGCAGAGCAAAGGAATAGAGAAGGACATGGCTGTATAATAGAAACTGTGAAGTGATTTTGTGCAGATTTTACTTATCTCTATAAATGAGAGACTATTACTTCTCTGCTTTTCTTAGGTTAACAGAGGACCATGGAAAGGTTATCTAAAATCTCTCATCCAGCCACCTGTAGAAGGAACAACTATCTATCTTTGAGTCAGACTCAATTCTCCACGATTCCTTTAGATGAAGAGTTTTCCAACTCTGAAGCATGGATATTTTAAAAATGTAATCACTCAAACATACAAACAACATACAGGAGGCTTATTTCTAAGTACTAAACTCCTACTTTTAAAAATGTAAGCATTTTCATTAGGACTTATGTAAATAGACCTAGCAGACATTTTTTTTTTTTTTTTTGGTGAGGTATGTACAGTACTAATACTGAAATCAGAATTTTGTACTAGAGAAAGACAGTCCTAAGACTATATTTGTAAAACTCTCTTTTGCAACCCTCAGAACTCAGAACAAAGTATTAAATATCAGTTTTCTATTTATATTATATGTATTTATTATTATTGTATTGTGTCAATTGCCAAAAAATTGAGTATGTGGTTTCCCACCAGTTTGATGAAGGAAACACATGAAAATGTTGTAAGCCTAAAACAGGCAGTTACACATGAAGAAAAATATCTTCTTCCTGCCCAGAAAACTCCCCTCAAAAATTGAATATCTCCACTAGCCCACAATCTTTGCATCATTGTCCAACCCATTGCTGTCTTCTACCCCCCCGCCCCCCGCAATTCTAAATATCCCCTGACTTCCAAAATATCCCCATAACTGTCTTATGATGATTTTGGTACCAAGATTTACATAGCTTTTGAGAGCAGCAGGTTGGTTTATGGAGTGCAGAACAGCTTATGTAACTCATACAGCTTTGTAGTCTAATGTAGAATAATAGTTTGGGGCTCTCTGCTGACTTAGGCACCTCACCTCCTCAAGAAGTCATCCCACTGAGCCCTATAGGAGACCCAGTTGTACAGGTGAGGATTGGGACTGTCTTCTGAAATCCAAGGTAACCCACAGAGGCTGATGCAGTATTATTTGCCAGGGTAAAGATAATGACTGTTCATTCCAACAACTAGAATGATTTTGGAAGTAAATACGCATGCCTCACTCATGATGTTATTTCAAGAAATTCCTTGTCACTAAGAAGAAATGCAATCTATTAAGAATTGGGGTCAGCAAATCCTTATTTCCATTGATCCAGAGCAGCTGTAAAATAGCAGAGTTAAATGGTGGGCGGTGGGAGATATTTTGTACCAGCATGATGCTTTCGTGGCTATACAGAAAGGAGGATGGCAAGCAGTTGCATGAGAATGTTAAGAAATTAAAATAAGCAGAATAAAAGGAATAAACAATGAAAACCACTTTTCCATCTTCAGAGAGAATAAGAATCAAGGAGATCAAAGCACAATTGCTTATTTTACTAGTTGTCCAGCAATCAGTTCCATTTTCCGCAACAACTGAATAAACACATATCCTTCAAATGAATGCTTTGTAGGACCACCTGCACCCAACTCAAAACTGAACCTAAGTGACATTTTAAACATTCTCATGAGAAGTCTATTTCTTTCTCATAAAACAGGATATAGTATTCCAACAGATGATTGGAACACATGTAGTATTTTCCGAGCAGGTTATTGCAGTTCAAGTTGTATTTCTTTTCAAACCATGTTCTCAGAACTTCTCCAAGACCCAGCTCATGCAATCTGAAGGACAGGGAGAGAATATTGCTTTTTTATATAATCCCTATGAATAGAAAAATAGAAAGTGCACCAATAATTCACATTGCAGAGATTTGCAGAGCTGCAGGGGCTTCACCATGCGCCATCAGAGTTAGAAAAATGTAACTCTGTTACATATCGTTCTGTGCGTGGGAATGGGAAGATTGCAGGGAGAAACAAGCTGTTATGTTAATCTGTAAATGGATCCATAAAGCTAGGATTCTACCTTACATCAAGTTTGAATATTGGCCCATCTATCTCAGAACTGTGTATGGTTATAGTGGCCTTGCCAAGCTAAGTACCTCCAAAGACATTGGAACTAGAGCTTCCAGAATTCCCACTCAGCGTGGCCAATAGGTACATAGTTACAGTTCCAAAATCTGGAAGACATCTGGATGGAGAATGCTGCTGTGCACTTTCATACTGATGCTTTTCTCAACCATAGCAGGTGATACTTAATCTGGATCCTTTTTCATGAAAATCATGGGTTATTTGATTGAGCTGGCTGTCACATGTTGAATAAATGTTTTTGATTTTAAGCTGATTCACAACCAAATTTGCAATTAAGCAAAACTATATTTTTTGGATTTGCTTTCTCATAGGCAGCCATGCCAATGCAGCTCTCTTACCGGGACCTTCTGCACATCATGGGAGGAATGTGCACACATCCACTGGCTGTTCTAAGTGGTAGTCAGTACTGTGGTGAACATGACTGATCTAATCCAAACCATCCTGTATACTTTCAGAGATGTTATAATTTCTAAAATTATAAGCAGGCTGATTAACTGTGCCACTAAAAGCAGCTGGAGAAGATGGAAGCCAAATTGTTTCATTTTGTTTGCCACTATATATTTTTTCATACCTTCAGGACAAACATACATTGGAATATTATTTAATATTTTAAAGTTGTCTAATATATAGTTCTGGAAACTCCAGTGTTTCTTAAAGTTTGCTAATACCCCAATCATGATATGTTGGTTTCATAAGAATCCTTGCTCATTGTAAGTCCCACTTATTTTTATTTTTATTCACTGAAAATATTTGTAGCCTGGTTACTCTCTATCTTGTGGTGGATTACAATTTATTAGACAAGCTACAACAATAAAAGCAAGTAAAATAAATGACTTTAAAACATACAATTTAAAATGCACAGTTATATATATAAAAAAAGTAGCACTAAGGCATGGTCAGACTATAGATGTTTTGTGCCCAATGTCTTCACCTAATGCTAAATAGTAGATAATGGAAGCCCCACCCTGCCTCCAGGGGAAGGGAATTCCATAGCTATGAGGACACAACAGAGAAGGGCCTCACCCGCAACCCCACAGAACAAACCTTCTCTAGACATGAGATTTTGAGTAGCCCCTCTCCCCCAGATCTTAACAGGTGGAGAGTTGGAAATGTTCTTGTTCAAGAATTGGGGGACTTAAGAAGCATTAAGGGCCTTAAAAATCATTACTAAAATCTTGGAAATAGGCAAATGGGGCAGTTTATTAAAGATGATATTATGTGTTATCTGGAGGTGCTCTAGATAACAGTCTCAGTGCTGCATTCTTCATTAGCTGCATTTGTAGTAATCGAGGTGGGAAGTTACCATGACATAGACTGTTATGGCCATGCCATCCCTTTCCAGTGAGAATTGCAGATACCACATCAGGCACGATTGGTCAAATTTTGGTCTGGGCCACCATTGCCTGGACTTTGAAGAAGCAAGATAGGGTGAGTATTGATGCTTCTGAACTTTGTTGTTGGAAAAGAGTCTTGAGAACACCATGGACAGCCAAGAAAACAAAGCGATGGACCATTGAACAAATCAACCCAGAGTTCTCACTCGAAGCACAAATAACCAGGCTCAAATTATCCTACTTTGGACAAATTATGTGAAGACCCAGTTCTCTGGAGAAGGCTCTAATGCTGGGAAAGATGGAAAGAAAGAGAAGAAGAGAACAACCAGCAGCAAGGTGGATGGACTCAGTTACAATGCTGATGAGTACACTGTTTGGAGTGATCATCATGGAGAAAATCTATCTCTGTGGTCACTAGGAGTCGAAAACAACTTGATGGCACGTAATCAATCAATGAATCAATCAATCACTGTTTGATTCATGAAGCTTGCTAAAGTCACCTTTGGAGTCCTTGGGGTTCTCTGAGCTTGGTTGTTTTCTTGCAAATGTTTCATTACCTGGCTAGGTAACATCTTCAGTGCTAGAATGGAGTGGGGTTTGCTCTCTGTTTATATACAGTAGTTTGCCTGCCAGTGTTGTTTTCTCCTCAGTAGTTCCTTGATTAGGCTGTTGTTTACTGCTTGATTGTCTGAGTTGGTAGTTCCTTGATTAGGGTATTGTTTACTGCTTGATTGTTTGTCTAGTGGTGTTAATCTCTGTTTATCTGGCTGTTGATTGCTGGTGAGAAGATGTTCTGGTGTTTTGTTTCCATTTTATTGTCTCTTTTGAATAGTGTGTAGATGTTGTTTATCTCTGTGTGCCTGTTGATGGCTGACTTGTCTGAATACTTCCAGGAATTCCCTTGCGTTTTTGGATTTAGCTTGGTCTAAGATGCTGACAGTTTCCCAGTTGAAACTATGGTTAAGTCTGTCCATGTGTTGTGAGATAAAGGAGTTTTCATTGTGTCTTCTGACAGCTAGTTGGTGTTCATGGATCTGCTCTCTTAGTCTTCTGCCTGCCTGTCCTACATAGTGGCTGTTACAGTCCTTACACTGTACGTTGTAGATGACTCCTGTTTTTTCTTCTTGGGCTACTGGATCCTTTGGTTTACTAAGAGGGCTTTAGCTGGTTTGTGTGCTACAGAGATGCCATATGGTTGTAATAGTCTGTTGGTAGTTTCTGAGACATTTCTGATGTATGACAGTGTTATCCTTTTCACAGCTTGTGTTGGTTGTGTTGTAGTTGGTTGAGTGGTCAGGCACTTTTTGATAAAGTTGTGTGGATATCCATTTTGTTGGAAGATGTTGTATAGGTGGTCTGTTTCCTTTTTCTGCTGTTCTGGATTGCTGCAGTGCATTTGTGCTCGTTTGAATAATGTTCTTACACAGCTCCTCTTGTGGGAGGTTGGGTTGTTACTTTGGTAATGGAGCACTTTGTTACTGTGGGTTGTCTTTCAATGGACTTGGGTTTCTAATTTGCTGTTGTTTCCTCTGTTGATGGTAGCGTGTTGTTTTCTTCTTCTCTGGTGAATTTTATTCCTTTGAAGATGTTGTTGATAGTTTCATGTGTCTTCTCTAGTTGTTCCTTTTTTATTATGACAAGTTTTATTATGACGAAGTTCCTTTTTTATTATGACAAAGTCACATTTAGAACCAACAGTGAAGGCAGGAATAGCACAGTGCCTCCTACTCCAGCCCCCAGTAGTCAGTTCAGCAGGATATCATATTTGATGGTATAATCCAGGAATATCAGCACAGTTGCACTCACCAACTTTTCTCCAGAGCAACTATCCTTAATAGCCAAGATACGCAAGGATTGAGACTAAATATGCTTGCCTGAACAGATGCATGTATCATTTCCATATCCTAAGGACGAATATATTAGTGTCTTTTTGAATAAATGTACATAACTGATGCTCTTGCACTGCAATGGATTTTCTTTTACAACAGTTTGATCCATTCTGCTCTTTCCATCTTTGTAATCATATTTCTAATTCTTTCTTCCTAACATTTCTTTTGTGGATGCAGATCTCCCCTAGATCTTTAAATAAGAATAATGTGTAGCAATATTTCACTGTCACACTTTTGCTTGTCTTTTTAATTTATATTTATTAAGACCTTTACATGAAGTAAAAGATGAATCTAAAGAAAAAGAAAGAAAAGGAAGAGAAAAGAAAAAGAAAATAGAAACTAAAGGTATGAAGCAAAATTACTTCCGACCTTCTCTTCAACAGATTACAATCTTATAATCTTCCCTCCCTCTTAGATGTTATACAAATCCCTTCAGCCCCTCACTTAGTCCACATCTTTTTAAATCTTCAAACCCATAAACCATCATATCATTTTTTTCTTTTTTTCAGCAAAAAGTCCATATAAGGTTTCCAGTCTTTCAGGGAAAAAAAAAAAATGGTTTCTCTGACCAAACAGGTCAGCTTTGCCATCTCAGCAAATTCTGACATTTTCACAATCCATTCTCCCACTGTGGGAATTTTATTGTTCTTCCATTGTTGAGCATACAATAATCTTGCTTTAGTTACCACATACAAAATCAATCTGCCATTAGTCTTTTCTAATTCCTTTGCTTAATTATTTTACACCTGCGTCCCATTGTTCAGCCATAATTTTTTGTGATCAACACATATTTCCTTTATACTTTCCAGGTGATGGTCTAGATAATAGCAAAACAAGAAATTTGTCCTGCATTTAGTACTGCTGAATTAAATTTCATTTATTGGAGCTTTATTTGTTTCTCACAACAATATAGCTGACATTGAAGGGTTCCTATGAAAAGAAGAAAAATGTAAAATTAATCTGCAGCTTTTATGAGAAAAAAACTGAAATGTTTCTTTAATTCTGCTCTTTTCCAGGTTATGAGCCTCCATGCTTCAGCAAGGCAGCAGATGATTAGAGATAAATGTTCTTTGTGTTTCCAGAACTTGCATTTATGTGTACGTAAGCATGTAACTATGTAAGTAAGTAAGGGTGCAAGTTTCTTTGTCTCTGAATGCTAGGTATAATCCAACACTGGAAAACTTACTACTGATAATACAATTCAGTTGGACAATAAAGCTATACGGGGTGGTCATGTCTAGGTATTAGAGATTTGCTTTATTGAGGCATGGAGACAATGTAATTTGTTTTATTAAGGCACCTTGCATTACCTAATACACTTGCTTGGCAGTTCCATTAGCTGGAAGAAGATTCTGCCTGTGTGCAATGCACGCACAGAAGTTTCTTCTAGTAAATGGAATTGCCAAATGAAGCATTAAAGCAAAGTAATAAAACTGTTTCATTTTTGCTGTATGAAAAGCTTCAAATGAATGTTTGTTGAAGTAAGCTTTGCATAGTCCTAGTCTGTGATCTTCAACTTAGAATTGACTTTAAAGTGCACCCCTCATATCCTAATTTTTGGACTTACTTTCTTTTGCTCTTTTATAAGATATTGCCTCAAGAGGAGTTCTGGAGAATGCAAAACTTGCACATTGTTTTGTGCCCTTTTGCTACATCCCTAATAAGGCAATTAGTATATAGTGTATATATACTTAAACTCAGAAAATCCCATCAAAGTGATTTCATGGGGCACAATATACCTACTCAGATCAATAATTGTGATAGAAAAAGGTGTGAGAGCTTTTCATGGTATTTTAAAATCTATCTTCATGGAAAGCAACTCTCAGTGCAATGGATGAGTTAGTGCTTCATTGAATCTCTAAGGAAAGTCAATAAATTTGAGGTGATTTTCCATAAAAGACCCAAGCACTGTTATTTTGAAAGCAGATATGAATTTTTCCTTTTTATTGCATTAAATTTAGAGAAAGAGAGAGACAGAGAGAGAGAGAGAGAAAACTGGAAGATTTGAATAGAAAAATACATAACTGCAGATGTTTACTAGCAAGATCATATCTAAGACAAAAAAAGAAGTCTTCAATAATTACATTGCAAAGTCATTTTGAAGCATTTTTCTCCTTCTGTCATCTCGTGTGACAAGCTTTATGTATTTTATTTGTATGCAAGTGAAAGGCATTTTATTGTGTCCCAAAGGAGAAGGTATTAATGATCATTTGCTTCCTGCTGTGTGGCCTGTCATAATTTTTCAGAAGACTGGCAAGAGTAACAACCAATCAGTATGTTAATATACTGCTTGACAGTGGATAGTCAAGTCCATTTTATGCAAGGCTATTTTGATAAATCCTTAATGTAATTTTTAGCTGGGATGGGGGGACTTTGTTTTTGAGAAGATCTGTAAATTGCTATCTAGATGCCACAAATGGCAGCAAGAGTGTCTCTCAGTAGGTGTTTGGGAGTGGGGTGGAGGAGTCAGCATAAGAAGGAGAAAAGAAGTCATTTTTTTTCTCACTGAAAGCCCCCAAATTACCAATTTGTTATATCAATATCTTAACATGAAAAACCATTTTTGCAGCATCTGAGAATTAAATCGACTTGCTGACAAGTAAATAGTAGGCAGAATCTTTTGAAACGATGGTGGAAAAGTCAATTGTCAAAAGCCCTTACAGATTTCTCCAAAAGTACTCTATTCATTCCCTGTCCTGGGCGGCATTGTATGTTTCATTTTACTCTAATGCTGGTGGAGGGAAAATACTAGGTAGAAGCAGTTGTTCCCAGCTCTGACATATAAAAAGCCTAAATTTCATTAGTCATTTTATATCATGCAGCTTCTTTTCGATGCATGCTCCATGCCAGTCAAATTGGGTTTGAAAATGACTTCTGAGTGTTTGCACAGCATGCCAAGCCATGATTATGCAGAGGATTAGTGGATTTAGACAGTGATGGTCCAATAACATGAGGCAGTATATGGAATGGGCTGCAAGCCTTCCTATAAAAATCACCCTAAAATTACTTTTTAAAAAATTGCTTCCTCCCAAATAGGGAGGGACTGAACATTTAGCAGGTGGGTGTGCATCTGCTTCATTTATAAAAGCCAACAAACAGGTCTGAACAACATTCGTTCTGTGCGACACATAATAGTCAGGAAACTGTTACTGTCATTAGCAAGATAACAATCCAGAGTGTTTGACATGCACAGAATTTGCTGGCTTGAATTTGTCAATTAATGAACAGGGAAGTTTCTCTGGAGGGGAACAGTGGGCTTGACAGGCATACTTTGTTTCAGAGGAACAGGCAACACAAGCAGGAAGTAATGTAGTGTTACATATCAGGCATGAAGCTACCTGTACAAAGGTAACTGGACAAATAGTAACATGAGCGCTAAATTATAAAACAGCAAGCTAACAGAAGGGCTATCTTGCTAAGACAGATCACCAAATGCAGACATATTAAAGTCTCAAAAATTATGGTAGTTCTGATGAGAGAATTCAACTATCCAAGCATCTGTGGGAAAACTAATGTTACAAAACACAGTGTGTGTGTGTATGTGTGTACACGCATACATTCAAGAGGTTGAGGTGGGCATTAGGGGAACAGCTATCTTGGAGTTGGTCTTTACTAACAGGGAGGACTTGATTGAATCTATTAAGTGGTGAAACTTTGGGTGCAAATGACCATGCATTGTTAGAGTTCTTGGTTTTAACAAGAATTTTGGCTAGGGTTAGTCAAACACCAGACAATGGCTTTTAGAAAGGCAGATTTTAATGATTTAAGAGACATAATAAAGAAAATTGTAAAAACAGTGTTGTGGCTGACTGGGACTTCTTGGAAAGAAAATTAAGGATAGCACAGTCTCAAACAATGCCATTAAGGGGGAAAAAAAATGAGGAGCCCATGTATTTCAATAGGCATCTTATAAAGAAACTGAAACTAAAGAAGGATGCTTATTAGAAATGGAAGGAAGTACTAATCACCAAGCAAGTCTACACAGCTTCAGCTCAGAAATGTAGGAATGAAGTGAGGAAGGCAAAGGGAGAAAATTGAGCTAAGGCTAGAGGCAAAATCCAGCAAGAAGGGTTCTCCCCCCCAAATTTGTCAACAGCAAGATGTCAAAGGAGGAGATGGGTTGACTACTTACTCCAGATGGAAAATCTAAACAGTTGACCAAGAAAAAGCAGGTAACATAGCAAAACCTATTTTATCTCTGTCTTTATATCCAAAGAAAATGCCAATTTAAGTAATAGAGACTGGGAACAAACAAAACAGGAGAGGGTGCAGTTCAGTCAGGATGTGGTAAAGGATCTAGCTGATTTGAATGTCTTCAGTTCCTCCTGTCCTGATGAAATATATCCAGAATACTGAAGAAACTTAAGAGCTGTCAGATTTCTGTCAATTATCTTTGAGGATTCCTAGAGAACTAGATAAGAGGACTGAAGAAGAGCAAATGTTGTCTCCCTCTTTGGGAAGAAGAGGATCCCAGGACTGACTGATAGTGAGCCTAACATTAACACCTGGAAAGATGTTAGAACATACTATATAATTAGTCAAGCCATTTGTAAGCATCTTGGAAACAATGCTGTGATCACTAAGAATCAGCATGGCTTTTTAATCTATGACTATAATAAAGTATATTCTATTTTCTAGCATGGCTGTCAAAAATAAGTCATGTGAAACAAATCTTGTCTTCTTTGACAAGGTAACAGATTAAAGTGTGGGTGGATAGCACTCTAGACCATGACTGACTAGCTAACCACACTCCAGAAATCAGCATTAATGGCTTTTATTGAGTCAGGTAGCAGTAACTAAGGTGGTCCCATAGGATCTTGGGCCAGTACCATTCAACATTTTTATTAATGACCTGAAAAACAGGATAATTGGACTGCTTATCAAATCTGTGGATGATATAAAATTGAAAGATCTGGCCAACACCCAAGATGCCAGAATAAGATTGCAATCTAATCTGGACCAGTTGGATGACTGGGCTGGAGAAACAAGATGTCCTTCAACAGAGAGAAATATAAGCTATTACATGTAGAAAGGAAAGTATAGCATGCATGTACAGGATGAGGGATTCATGGTTTGGAGGTATTTCACTGGATAAAAAGATGGGTGTAGTCACTGACAACAAGCTGAACATGAGTCAACAGTGTGAGACAGTTGCTAGAAGAGTTAACACAATTCAGTCTGCATTAGAAGAAGCATTGTATCAAACACAGTACTTATTCCCCCTCTACTCTGCATTGGTGAAACCACATGTGAAATACTGTAGGATTCTGGGCATTACATTTCCAGAAAAATATTGACAGGTTAAAGTATGTTTAGAGGAAGGCAACAAAGACAATACAAGAACTTCAGGACATGCAGAAAGAATTGGGATGTACTGTTTGGAGAAAAGACTAAGAAAAGACATGATATCAAAGCTTAGGAATAGAAAAGGGAAGATGGTTAGGAATTATTATTAATGGCTACAGAAATAATGGGTATAAGTTGTAGCTACCTAGATTTCATTTCAATATAAGGAAAAACTTACTGATAGTAAGGTCTGTACAATGGTGGAACAGTCTATCTATGGAGGTTGTGGGATTTCCATCTTTAAGGTTATTTAAGAAGAGGCTGGACCACTACTATTATGGATGCTTTAATTGGTTTTTTTCCAACACATTGCAAAGGGAAAATAGGAATACCCAAGCACCAATTCTTCCAAATCAAATCAGATGCATTGTTACAATCAAAGTTCAGTCATTAGTACCTATTCTTAATGTTTTACATAGCCTATTATATTTTTCTGCCACAGCCTAATGGAATGATCACTGGGGAGATGCAAAGCCTGATAAAACTGGCTTCTTCTGAGGCATCAGGATAGAGAAGACTGTAGAATGATGGACACTTGACAGAAATAAAGTTTGGATTGGACTAGATTGGATAAGATAGGATTGGCAGCTAGTACCACTATGATGAAATAACAGCTTTCCCACTGTAACCTATTAACTTCCCATCCTCTGTTTCCTGGTAGTGGGGTCCAATCTGTGTTGGTCAGCTGTCTTTGGGATATAAAGGCAGACAGGCAGCTATGTCATGAAGCAGTTTAACTGCTAATGTTGACACCCATCTCTGAAAAACTGTTAGACAATTTTGGTAAAATGGTGCCTCAAATTTTTTGCCCACAAATACAGTGATAAACTTCAAGGGACCATTTACATACACTTCTACTAGATACAATAAGATATGATGTGAGAAATTGTATAGTCTATCTGCATTCTTCAGAGAAAGGCTATTACTATGCTACAGACAGTCCCCTGCTTACAAACTTTCAAGTTGCAAACTTTTGCTGATATGAACAAGGTGGACCTGGAAGTCAGGAGAAGGCAGAAAATGTTTAGCTTCCAGTGCATCACAAACTAACCCTTTCCCACTTTTTCCCGCCTTCCAGGCGGTTGGAGGTTTGCACTGGAGTTGGAGTTCCTGGAAAGGGTTAGTTTACTGGGTGAGGCAGGAGAGGTGGTGGTGGCTTCCTAGGCAAAGAGACGAGCTGGTGGGGCATGGCGTGCTCCATTGCTGTCCTGCCTCACCTGCCAATGGAGCATGCCATGCCCCACCGGCTCATCCCACTGCACTTTCCACAATTTGTATGCTTTCACTCCTTGCTTTGGCAACAAAAGACAGGGCTCTTCTGCCCACATCACTGCCCTGCCTCCTGCCTCCTTTTTTTTTTTTTTTTTTTTTAGTTTTTACAGTACTTTTTACTTGGTTGGACTTATGAACAAAACAGACTTACAAACACCCTCTTGGAATATAATCTGTTTGTAAGTAGGGGACTGTCTGTACTTGCTTTTTTAATGAGCTTATCATCCTCTCACATTCCTCAGAAGACACAAGAATTCAAAGTGGGGAAGATGGCCTAAAAGGAATATCTACTTATACTAAACTGAATGAAAATAAACTCTTTCTGATCATAAACCCTAAAGAACTGGGTTTGTAATCATGAACAAACTTGTATTTCTGTTCAACTGATCATAAATAGAAACTCCTTTCAGAATGTGATGCTTAGCAAAACCTGGAAAATGAAAGGAAAGAAATGCATATGGTGTCAGGACTAGTATGTATAACTTCTAGAAGCAGAAGAAAATGAAATTATGATATATGGATTTGATAATTAGTAAAATTAATAGATTATAGAAAAAATGGATGTTAAGTTGTGATCCTAGAGTAAGAGTTTAATGTATGTTTTACTTATATCTGCTGTAAAAGAAGTTGGAAGTCATTCTTCTTTTGTATTTCTGTTTCTTTCTGGTTTCTTTCTTTTTCTGCACTTCTGCTTTCCTTCTTTCTCTTTGTTCTTTCTTTTCTTCTATTCTTTTTCTTGAATTCTTTTCTTGTCAGTTTTTATCTTTCTGTTTTTAAAATTTAATAAAGTTATTGTTAAAAAAGGAATAGCATGCTTAACTTCTGCTGAACAACAAGGTTTTATAGTTTTCCTATATCATCTGTATTTTTTTATATATAAAAAAGGGATAATTAAATATTTTAAATGAATGAATAATTAAGCATTCTGGGAAACCTGTGATGACAGCTTATTTTGGAAGATTACATAAAATAATTTTATGTAAACTAATATTAACAATTAGAAATATAAACATAATAAAATGCATAATAAATTGTCATTATCCTAGTATGATATGGGTGTTTAAAGTCAAAATGTCAATAGAAATACAGAAAATGTCCAATAGAAGAGAAATATTATAGTCTGACTTTGAAAAGATGCTGATGTGAGTGATGAACATGTTTCCTTGAGGGGATGCCCTGCCCCACTGAGAAGACCTCCCTCTTATTGTATAAGCATCAAAAGTGGTAAAACTGGAATATCTGAGAAAAGAGGCCATTTTATAAATAAGGGACAGATTGTAGAACATTCAAGAGCAAGAAACAAGAAACTATATGGTCACTGACTTGAAAAGATGTGGGTAAGAGGCTCAGGTTTTAAACCTTGGGACAAACACATACACACCTGTGTGTGTCTGTGTATCTGGATTCTGGGGTGCTGTTAGACAGAGAACCTATTTGTATACTACGGTTTCCTAATTCTCTGCAATACATCAACTTCTCTAACCTTCTTATGTCCACTTCAGAATATAGAGCAGAGAAAGAGTGCAATTGTCCTATCTGGTACAAAGCCTTGATATGTAGTCTCTAGCCTCACTTCACTTGGTGGAAGCCCCTGAAGTGAGGCCTCAAGGATGGCTGGAGTAACCAAGCATATACTGTATATGTGGCAAGAAATGTTCCACTGTCATATCAATGTTTTACTGTTTACAATATGCTTGCAATCAATATGATGAATGATTGCTTGCAAAATTGCCTATTAGGAATGTATTATTTTGGGATAAAACCATTCTGGAGACACCTATTTCAACTCCCAGAGAAGTAAGTACAGTATCAGTATTGTGAGATGGGTAGTTCTCTTGCTTAAGAAAAATTGCCCCTATGGTCCATTTATTTTTACTCATGCAATTTTTAAAGTTTTAGCAATACAGTTTTGCCCAGGTTTTGCATTTCAATCAGCTGCAAACAGTCCAGATACATGATACAGCTATTGTACCTCCAGGCATGTAAATAGCTTTGAACTATTTCACTTACTCACTCACACATATACACACCCATTCACCAAGGGTGAATAGCTATAATTACATTGGAGTGCATCCAAGAAATCAGCCATTCTGTTTATACATATTGCCTCTTTGAATTTATGTGCATATCGAGCAAACATACTGTAAATTGATTTTAATACGAAAACTGTTGACCTTAGTATTGCAGTTTAGTGATTATTTTCCTTCTGATTGCTGTAGTCCTGGAAAAATATATACAGTCTAGGTGTGCATTTGCAACTGGTAAACTCCTGGGGTGTTCATAAATGATGTTAAGAATTGCAGCTAATAGCTTTTAAAACACACCATTTCCAGAAATATTTCTGCTCTAAATAGTCAGGTCTTGATTCTACATTAACATGCACTTTATATAGTCCGAGTCTGGTTTCAAATTATAGATCAAAGCTGCAGTTCACAATCAACTGAATTTGGCCTCTGGTTTTACTCATAGCCAATTACTTCTTAAAATAATTTGTTTTTCAGCTGCAATCCTCAAAGTAGATTTGCTATGTAAATAACTGGGATGGAAGAGGTGAAAACTTAAGATATAACTAGGAGGAAGACTGTAGCTCAGTGGCAGAGTACATGGAGGTCCCAGCCCTGTGACATCTTCAGGGCTGTTTTTTTTTTTTTAATCTGCGCTCAGTCGTTACCGACTCTGCAGTGACTGCTTGGACGGGTCCTTGCAGTTTTCAAGGCAATTGTTTCAGAAGTGGTTTGCCAGAACCTCCTTCCTAGGGCAGAGCCCAGCTGGCAAGTGCAGGAGGCGGGGTTTCCGTTGCTTCGCGTCCTTTTCTGGCGCGCGCGGTTTTTCGCGCTTACCGGCAACTGCTCCCGACTCCTTTTTGCAAGGCGCCACCAGCATTTTTCCTCCCACTGGAGTGAGAGTACCCATTTATCTACTCACATGAGTTTTCGACCTGTTGGGTTGACAGGAACTGGGGAGGAAACAGGAGCTCACCCTGCTAACGCGAAGGCTGGACTCGAACCGCTGAAGCGTTGACCATTTCTGGCCAACAACTTTCAGCGTCATTAAGCCGCTGCGCCACCGCGTCCCCTCAGGGCTGTTAAACATTACTATGTACGAATATTGTTGAGTTAGATTAGTTGATATTTTGACAAGGCATAAGGCAGATACCAATGTTCTTATAAGAAATGCAAATTCTAGAGTCCTACCCATTATAAACAGAAATATTGATTTATGCATTCTAAGTCAAATTGTTTATTTATTTCATGTACTTGTAATATGCTTTATGAATTTATATACAAAAGTGTGGAGAGACCTGAGAGAGTTTAAGAATGAAGAATTTCCAGAATTTGTGGATCTGCTATGTGAAGTAATCAAATCTGACCACATTTCTGAGTTCTTAGATAAAATGTGCAATCTCATGAAATATCAGGTGCAAATGAAAAAATGATTTGAGATTATGGGATGCAAATGCTGAAATCTGGTGACTGGGTAAGTTTTTATGTGTGTGTGTGTTTTAAGACTAATTTTAAAATTATATTTTACAGTTCCCATTATTGTGCAAAATTGCTTAGTAGCAATGATTGGCTGAAAAAAAGACGAACATCTGTCCTAGGTACTGAGTCCTTGGAGGGACTGGATCTCACCAAAGCCAATTATATATCACCATACAAATCAGGCAGCTTTCTGACTCATATCTACCCACCATTAACTTTCAGCTTGTTATTGTTTATTCCAGAACTAATTCAAAAAGGGAAGTGTTGCATATCAATGACACTGAAATCTATACCTATGGATGACTTTTTCGAATGACTTCATATGAATTTTGAAAAACATTAGATAGATAATAGAAATCAAAATTTAGCTGGGCAGGAGAATATCTCCATCAATGAAATTAAATACTGATGAATAATCCAGTCCAGAAACCAAGCTAGAATGATTTTAAATAATGTAATCTAAGACCATTTGGACTGTATAATGACTTTGTATACTGTACACATTATTGCACATTTGGGCCTCTTACTCTTGTCTCCAATTTTCACATGTTAAACTGAAATGCAAAAAAGGCCTTTCTTGGTATATTTTAGTATATTTATGGATAAGGGTTTAAAGGTTGTTCCTTTTGTTGCATTAAAAAAAAAAATCAATAATCTGTTAAAAAGAATCAAAAACTTCTACAATCTCCACAGCTTCCGAGAAAGAACTGAAGACTAAAAGTGAAGCTGATGACCGCATGGAATGAAGAGCCAGTGAATAGGCTGGCTCTTCGTAATTCCTCTCCAGACAAAGAGAGGACTTGAGATTGTCCACAAGTGTACCGTACAGTCTCTCCACACACAACAGCAGTTTCCAGCAGGTTTAGAGCTCTGGGAAATGAGGGAATAAACATCTTGTTGAAACTGTGGTCAGTGCCTTCATAAAGGACATTCGGTTTGCGTACTTCCTTTTCTAATCACTTTTGAAAATTACTTGCTAACTTCTTTTCAGCTATTAGGAACCTTTGGATTAATAGGTTTTGTAGAACTGGGTGAGTTTCCTTCAATCCTTAGCAAAGAAGTTTTAAATACAAGTTTAAGGACATTATTATTATTATTATTACTATTATTATTATTATTATTTGGAATAAACAGCAAAAGGGTGATTAGAACTTTGATTTTAGAAAGTTACAAACAGACTAAGGGTTCAGATGGATTTGAAATAAGATTTTGGAATTAATTATAACAACATTCCCCATGGGAAAATGCTTTTGTTTTGAATTCTTAAAAAAAAAAAAAAGTTAGGATGGGACTTTGAAGGTTGGACACTAGAGGGAACCAGAAGGAACTAAACATTTCAGTTAAAGGAGAAGAATACTTAAATTTGAGTTACCAATACAGAATGAAGCAAAATATTTTAACACTGGACATACCGAAGGATATTTTTGAACAATGGACCCAGAAGTTAATTCTAAGAGTGTCTGCCACTCTATACAGATAGACTGTTTTTCAAAGATGCTGGTTGATGACTGCAATAAAGTTTGATTTGATTTATTTTTCAAACATGTTATGAAAGAGGAACAGGTTTTACCTGACAAGACTGAGACTGATCTGGAAGCGGATTTAAAAATGACAGGCTACAAGAATGATATGGAAAAAGATGCTACACTGGACATACAAAAGAAACTGGATGATATCTTAATAATTAAAAGGGATATACAAATAACAAACCAAGGCAGTGACATATTTTCCTATATTGGGTTTACAAAAGAGGCTTATTAAAGCTTTGAAGACTTTGTGAAAAGGGACAAAGAAAAGTGAAAAGAAATCAAGTTCTAGGACATTATTTGAAGGGACTAAAGATCAAAATTCTTAAAAGTAGAAGGAAGGAATATAAAGTTGGTGTATTTGATCAAGGCTAAAATAGATATGTTGTTATCTCTGGTAACCCTTAATGGACTTTTGCTGATCAGGACTGAACCACGAGGCTTTAAGGATTTGTTTATAGATAAGAGATGGGATATAGGAAGAAGAGATCATTTGTTGTATTTTAAGAGAAGGTGATAAGTTACTAAAATTGTTTATACTTGTGATGAAGGGGAAAGTCATTTCTTTATATATTTCTTTTCTGTTTATTTACTATATTCTTATTTTTTTCTATTTTTCTTTCTGTTTTTTCTTTTCTGCAGTCTCTTTTTTCTTTTTTTCTTTTAGTTTGTATTAGTTTTTATACTTTTAATTGTAACTTTTAGTAAAATACTATATAAAAAAGAAACTTCTACAATCTCTGTACTGTAGACTTGTATTAAATTAGTACCGTGAAATAGAATGTGATGTGTCATCACCAAAGGGAAAAGTATTATAACTCATCTAGGCTAACAGATTGCAAAACTCATAAAACACCAAAATTGTGATGATGCACATTTTATCAACTTTAAAAAATCTGACTAGTAGGAAACACACTTAAATAGCTTCCATTCTTATTTTTCCTTCAGTCCCTACAGTCCCTTCCCTACAGAAGTTTGAAGTTATACCATAATGAAGGACTTTCACATCTGTGAAATATAAATCACAGATTTCTATGACAATACATATATTTTCATTTCTAGATTAATTCAATTAAGAGTAAATTTGTCCCTTTTTTGCAATACAAATTGGATTAAACATATTAACTTGGGAAGACATGAGAGCAAATTTACTAGGTTCATTAAGCTTGGGAAATTAAATTACAGAAAATTGTGCTTCCTAGTAATAGATTTAAGCTGTAATATTTAGCAAGTCTGCCAAAGAGAACCATAATTCTCATGCAAATAGATAATGCAGTCCATGGAAAGCCATCTTATTTTCCTAGTAAAACAATTACTTACCTCCTCTTTGCAAACTGCTGCTATTTTAAAGAATTCCAAAGTGTCAACCTCCTTAAATGGACTGATGGATAACAAGATATCACTAAACATGTACACAGAATTGATCTGTCTTGGGGTTGTTCATAATACTAAAGTACTAACTAAGCATTTTTTAAAAAGTTAAGTTCAGGGTGGAACTGTAAGCCATTACTCTTTGTCACAACTTGGTCTTGGTAAAGAGTGCCCTGAAAGAGAAGTTTTTAATTATTTATTTGAATTTATTTGCCACCCAACCCCAGAGGACTCTAGCTATTTGTCCCCCAGAAAGTGAGGTTTCATTGATAACGATGGAAGCCGTGACTTCTTCAGGGACTATATATTTGGAAGATATGATTTAAACAAACAAACCTTCCCTGAATGCTTCTCTCTTCTGCAGAAGGAGGCTGAATCACTTCATGTTGAAATGTTACAGCTCTGTCCTCTGGCAGTAACATTCTGCTGTACTAGATAAAGTATACCTCACAAAATCCATCGGATGACCTTGAAGCAATTAGTCTCTCACATTAATCAGTTTCACAAGGTTGTGAAGGGAGGATTTGAAAAAGTCCTCCTAGCATTGGATGAGGAATACAAATTAAACTGTTCATACACATCATGCAGACCTTTGAAAGCTTCACCTTGAACTTTTATGTCTCATATATTCTCTGAAAATATCCTCACTATCCATTTTTAGATCTGAGCTGGAGAGGTATTTAAAACTTGCTATTTTCCTCCAAGGAGATACCTCTATCGGGTGAAAATGTGTACGCTGCTGTGACTGATATATAGCATGGTTATTTATTTTATTTTATTTTATTTTCTTCCTTTTTGGCTAAAGTGCATGTGTTGGACAGCAAGTTATTAAACTGTCATGTGTGAAGTTGTCCTGTGAATTGCCAGGAAACCCCATGAGGTGGACAATCCTCCATCTGCAATAAGTTTCACTAAGCAGAGAGCTAGAATATGACCAGTTTTTATTTGTTACAAATAAAAGCAGTCAAAGAGGTTACAATTATGAACTGATAAATACTGTTAGGAAACAAATTATACATATAATCGGAAAGCAAATTATCTATCCAGACATCTACATGCATGCACACGTACGTATGCATGTGCACACAACCATACATAAATGAGCATCAGCACTGATCTTCTTATAGTTGGAGACACTAGTTTAGCTAGTCTTAGACTCTCCAAGGACTTCTTATTGCTTGTACAGCTGGGGCTGTCACTTTTCTGCTACAGATGGGCATACAAGTGAGCATATATTATCAGGATTGACTGTTGTTGTTTTTTTAAAATTTTAAGAATAAAAATCATGCTGCAATGTTAACTGGTTCTTTACTGCATCAAGGGGTAGAAAAGCAACATTTCATGAAAACTAAGATTCAGATTTCTCTGTTTTCCAACGCAACAGTAGAATGTAACTTATATTTTATCTAGCTAAGCCATTGTTCATATTCTTCTGAACCCTCCTCCAAATTCTACCATCTGGAAATAATCAGGCTGCCTAAGAATTGGGTACTTAGTCCATTGTTTGGTTTTATTAATTTTCATACTCCTTTCCATAAATCATTAACCACAGATAACTCTTTGGTCTATTTACATGCAGGTGTCCCTTAAGGACTGATAATAAGGAGTTCATGAAGTAGGCAACAATAAATATGGCTGTTTTGTGTGTGTGTGTGTATGTTAACATTTTGATGTAGAGGTCAGTCATATTATATAAACAAAACTTTATAATGACATTGCTTCAAATTGTTCTTTTTAGAACTAAAGAACAAATTTCTTTCAAATTTTCTTCTCCCTCTAGAAGTTCTTTGAATTATTTTGCATTGCCTTTTAAAATTGATGACACATGTTTTTGGTTTCTCTTGAAACAATGTTGAATTATATATTAAAGCTGATGAGTTACTGTTTGTTACTCCACTTCAAATAATGGAATATCTTGGACCTTCACAGCATAAACCTTACTGAGAAGATGTTGATATTCTATTACCACATTAGAAAGCTCAGAACTATTAACATGAAGCTCTCTATAAGCCTTCATCTAGGCATCATTAAAGACTAAATTATTTTGCTATTTCTTCATCAGTTGTTGGGACCAATCATTACCTAATTGTCCTTTAATATTTCCCTGCCATGGACAACATACCCTTTAGATTTGTCACTGTTATTTGGAAATATATTAATCTGCAATAAAAGTGTCTTAATGCTTTTTCCTATTTTGAATTATTTTAAAATAACAACAACAACAGCAACAACAACCAAGCCCAAGCTGCCCAAAACCAAGACTTCAGAACAAATGCATACTGTATAAAACCAGAATTCAGAAGACAGCAACAGACAGCAAATGCCACCTCTGCAAAGAACATGAAGAAACAGTGAACCACCTAGTTAGAAGAAGTTTGCACAGACTGCCTACAAACAACGGCATGACAAAGTAGCAACAATAGTGCATTGGAATATCTGCAAGAAATACCATTTGCCTGCAAGCAGGAACTGGTGGGACCACAAAATAGACAAAGTAATAGAAAATGAAGAAGCTAAAGTGCACCTGCCACACAACTTAACAGACTTAACAATTGTGGATAAGAAAGACAAAAAAGTCTGGATAGTGGACAGTGCAATACCTGGAGACAGCAGAATAGAAGAGAAAGAACTGGAGAAAATCACAAAATATAAATATCTGCAAATAGAAGTAGAACGACTATGGCAAAAGAAAGCAAAGATAGTACCAATAGTTATAGGCACCTTAGGTGCAATCCCAAAACATCTGGAACACCACTTGAACACCATCGGCATTGAGAAAGTCACTATCAGTCAATTGCAAAAGGCAGCTTTACTTGGAACAGCTTACATCCTACGACGATACCCTTAACACCATCAGACAACCACATCTGCCTATCCCAGGTCCTTGGGAAGGACTCAATTGGTGGATAAAAATGCCAAATCCAGTCTAAACATCTGGCTGACTGTGCAACCAACCATAATTTGTTAAATTTATATACCACCCGACTCCCAGTGACTCTGGGCAGCTGGATATCTAAGATAAGATAAAAATGTATTTGAGTCAAATTTGACTCTTGGTGACTTTATAGACACAAGACACTATGCAGTTTTCTTGGCAAAAGTACAGAAAGTACAGAAAAAGTTTGCCACTGCCTTCTTCTGGAATGCTTCCAAGGCTTCCCAGCCTTGAAATTCACAGGTGATCTCCCATCCATGTACTAATCAGGCCTGATCCTGCTTAGTTATCAAATCCAGATAAGGACAACTGAATGCTGTCACTTGCTGAGGCTACTAATATCAATAGACCCATTAATTTTTTTGGTTATCAAATGCCTACATATGGGATGCTAATTTAAAAAGCAATTATTTTATTAACGCTTCAATCACACATCAAGTACAAACCACTGCCAAAGCTATTTCTTTAAGTATATGAGATGGAAGAAATAATATAATAAATGAAGTGGATTATAACAAAAGCATTTGCACAAAAGCTGAAGGCCAATTATTTTTTCTGCTTTCTGTTAATTCACTACAACACCTTTAAACTAACCTATGCAAAATGAGGGGAATTACTGTACTTTGGATCTAAAAGCACACCAGAATATTATTTTTATTTTATTAAAATACTCTAGACCTTTTTTTTTTTTTTTTTTTGAAGAAAGACTTCAGATTTAGATATGGACTGCACACACACACATACCTCTATTTTATATTTATATTTATAGCTTCTATTTGAAGAATTATCACAAGGTTCAGTCAATTTAAACATTGCCCTTTATAAATGTTGCAGAGCTTATAGAAATGAGAAAGACCTAGAGAAGTCTAATGAATCCCAGTTTAGTCATTTTTAAAGGGCAGTTAACTGCTTTGTTTGTGAGCCTCAGCCAAGAAAACAGATTACCTTCATCAAGCACTAATTCTCCAGAGTCAATTTAAACCCTGTTCAGCTATGGAAAGCTATCATGGCATATCAGTTAAGTGCTATGAACACTAATCTAGTAAAGCTGTCAGTTGCCATATATAAAGATTATTTCTATATCACTACTCCAAGTTTACGGTTTTCTATTCTTTTAAGAAATAACATTAGGAATTAAAACGACTCTAATTTTGGGATTTTTGGCATGACTTCCCTTTCCTGAAGTCACATCAACTCTATAGTGAATTCAGGTGCTTCTGACAATAAATACATTTGGTTTGATTTACTTAGAATAAATCAATTTCTGCTTATGTGAAGCCATATTACGTTTAAGGGATACCTTAAAATTATTTTAAGCAAATTATTGTTTATGTTTCATAGAAACAGAGAAATCTATACATTAAGCAAGAAAATTTGGGGGGAAAAGTTAAGAAATTTTTGACCTTATATGCTAGACAGTCCACATCAGAATTAAACACAATGATTTGATGAGTGCTAAGCAGGAATTTAATTCCCTATCCACTTGAAACAGAACTTCCATTGAATTGTGTAAAGCAAAGATAGTGACACTGAGTGAAAAAGAGCATTTTAGTTGAAACAATTGCAACTGTGTAATGTTATCTCTACTATTAAGGACACCTAAGGTAAAGTATGTAATGATTCTGACTCAACAAATCATTTTAAAAAAAAATAGAAGTGGTCCTACATCTCAGCTGGTGGAAGCTATAAGCTTGGGAGCTTTTCACCACCTGTAGATGGTGTGAGAGTTGTGGCTCTGCCTGGATGGGGAAGCTTTGGTGACAGGAACATCATCACCATGGATTTAGATTTACATACCAAAGTCTATATGGGGCTGCCTCTGAAAACATGACATTTGATATAAAATAAAACAATGAGGATGCTAGCATAGCAACTTGTCTTCAGTGCAGCAGCTGCAGACAAGTCCAAATCAAAATGCTATTTTTGACCTATAAAACCATATATGGCTTGGCTCCAGGACATCTCAGGGACCATCTCTTTCAAGTAGAATCTGTCTAATCCATGGGAGCATGTAGGGAAAAGATGCTTAGAGTCCTCTCCCTGGGAAGCTAGGGGCCAATAGATTTATACAGTCTGAACAGAAACCACTTTGGAACATGTTGCCCCTGTAAGTATGCCTGGCACCCTACAAAGGGTTAAGCCCTACAAAGCAGTAAATTCTGTGTTATTTGATTGGTGTTTGGAAGTTGCCTGTTTTCTATGAATAGGCAGCCATCAGTGTTGTGTTTTGAAAGATTGTCAAATATGTCAAATATGTATTTAATTTTATTACTGCTAACCACCAGGAGTCATTTGATCTGGGTGGCACACAAACAAACAAGCAAGCAAGCAAATATTGAAAGAAAAAGTTAGTTATCATGACTATAGTATTGAGTCAACTGTAACCAATAAAGAAATGTATCCATTTTTATATAATATAGCTCTTCCTAACATTAAGAAATTCTATAAACTGATCAAGCAGTCCATCTGCATCTTTATATTCCCAAGAAATAATAGATATTATTAAATGTATGAAAACAGGAAAGATTCCAATTCCAGATATTATTCCATTTAGTGGCATATATTTAATTCTTTGCTGAAATATTATTAGAGACCTATAATGATGCCTTTAAAAAAACAACAACAATCTTCTTCAGGGAGTCATATATATTCCCTTCTTACATGTTAATGCAGAGATATTGTTAGCAATCCTGAAATGTAGATGAGATGATATTATCTTTGATTATCTTTCTTGCATAATCTGGTTTTACAAATGATCACCAAACATCTGATAATATTAGATTCCAGATGACATTCTGGAAGCAGCTGCAGAAAAATTGAAATTAGTTGTGGTTGTCTTAGACATGGAAAAAGTGTTCAGTATGGCACAATGGACCTTTTTGTCTAAATATAGAGTTCCCCTTTTTAATTCTTCTTCTACAAATGGTATTGTCTTCATCTGTTAAGTTATTGGAACCACTGACCTGACTCATTGAACAGATGGTAGATCTTCTGGTTATAAAAGTGGCTGGAGTTGAACAAACAGGTTATTTATCAATCAGGGATTATATTTCACTGATAAATAGGTATTTTTCTACAAAAGCAATACTTTATATTATGCAATAGTTTGGTAAAGTACAATGCAATTCAATTAATTTGAGTGTCATATTTCCTAGAAGGTCTAATGTTCCTCTGGAGATTTATAAAAATTGGAGTTTTACTTGTTGCTTTTTCAGGCTCCTTGCTTCCATGGTGTTGACCTCATGGGTAAACCTGATAGCTAATTCTACTTTATTGTAAAACTACATTGACAGAATCTTACAAGTCTGAAAGTACAATTCTCCCCCACCCCCATCTCTTTTACAGCCCAAAAAACTAGGGACGGTATCTTCTGAGCCTCTTGCCCCACCCACTGTCCATCTGTGGACTATGCTGTCTCTTATCTGACTGTTCCCTTGGCAGCATCTCTTTGTCCAGTCTCCCAAGGTCTTTCCCACATACCATTACGTGTGGGAACTCCTGGCCCCATGACAAAACCAAGATTTCAGGGCCTTCCAGAAGATCAATAGAGTTGAAGCTGATTTCAATTTGGGGGAAATGATGTTCCAAAGGGCGGGTGCCACAAAGCTTTTCCATCACAACTATGCTTAGGTCAAATCACAACCTTCAATTCCTCTTAAGCTTGCTGTAATTAGACATACTTTGGGGGGCCAGCCACTGGAGATTTAAAGGAGCTGCAGTCCAACACATCTGGAAGGGACCATATTGCAGAAGGGTGTCCTAGACATTGTTCCAGTTCAGTTAAATATATATATATTCTATCATGCCTAGTCTTTAATCTGTTTCCTCAAGAAATGTAGCAGGATTACTGTTTAAATCATGGAGTGCAGTGCAGTAACTTTTCCTAATATGGACTCCAAAGTTTGGGAAGACCACCATATGTGTGATTACATCTTAGCAGAGCCTGTAATCAGCTTAAATGTTTGCTCATTTTCATTAGAAGTCCATTAGAACTCTACAAAAAAACAATTATCACATGGCCCTAAAACTCAGTGCTAGAACACATATTTTACGCATTGGAGGTAAAACCAATAATATCTAGGGAAGGAAAAGGATCATATAGGGGGAATGAGAAAGTTTTCTGCCTAATTGTTTTCTATGTTCACTTGAAATTTAACTAGATACTCTTGAAGAAGAAATCTTCATTCCCTCTCTTTCATTATATGTCTTCTAAGCATTCTGATCCTGAATGTTTAGAGCATTTAAGCATGTGTTTATCTAATAATATCTGAATGTGGGCTGCCACAGTATTACTCACATACAGTAATTATGCATCTATATGCCCCGCTAAATTGGGGAAGAGTAATCCACATTTTTCAGAATCAAACTCTGTAGGAAATTCTTCAGTTCACTGTCTATATTAGAAACAGGCAGACCATTTCATTCTGAGACCCTATTAATTACATTCTGAGATATTTTTTTTTAATTTAACTAGCTTCATGATCCTAAAAAAAGACTCATTTGTTTAATGGTGCTATAATCACACCCCGGGAATTCTGAAGTCTCTCTTTCCTATCAAATACAAAGCATTGCACAACTGTACTATTTACATTCTCATTATTAAAAAAAAGTTATATAGCAAATGTATTCTAAGCTACTGTTTGTCAAATAAGAAAAATCTTCTTTTAAACTTTTTTTTCTCTATGGCTTTGAAAATAGGGAGGTTTTTTTTAGATTTCATATTAATTTTCATTGCAGTTTATATAATCACAACTAGAATTTAAAAAAAAAAATCAAATGTGAACTTTAGAAATATGAAGGTATGACTATGGAGCAGAATATCATAATCACAGAGTAATAATCATCGCAGCAAAACTTTAACTGATGTCCAGGCAATTCTATTCACAGTAACAATAGACAATAATAACACCCAGTGCTCCCTCCTATTAGCAGCATTTTTGTCCTAGTATTTATCATAATGACACATTGTACTTAATTTCTTGCCTTTTTCTTTAACCAACTCCCCCCCACCAAAAAACCAAGCCCCTGTATAAGTTTATAAAGACAACTTTCTGTTGGAAAGAATCTGTTGCTTCTTATCAGTGCCATGCTTCAGAAAACTAATAGAGAATTAAGTTTAATTTAGAAGTTTACATTCTAAATAGTGTACTAATATGATGGATTTTATTTGAATTTATTTATTCAAGATAGTTGCATGATACTTCCCATTTTATCTCATGAGGCTATACTTCCTGCAGATTTAGTTCAATCTCAGATTCCTTTTAATAGAAATCAGGGTTAAAATTGATTAAATAAATATATTTTATCATGGGGGGGGGGGAAGCTGCTATTTGGTGTTTTCTAGTTGTAATAACGGGAAAGCATAGAGGTTTGGGATTTCATATTAAATTTAAGGTTTCAGTCCAAACTGTGTTGATCTAGTTTTTAGAATCCACCAAAATGTAGTGGCTATCCGCAAAAGAAAGGGACAGCTGCTTGCTATCTTTGAAGTCATATATTCTTGCTCTTGTTTGGGTTGTCTCTGTTAAAAGGTGCACTTGTCTCTCTAATGCAAAGAGGATCCTACACTTTAGATTATAATCCTTATATACAGGTGAGAAATCACATCACCAGTGATGGAATAAGGTTAGAAGAAATTCCTTACCATGAGATATGAAAATGCTTATTGGGCAATGCCCCTTCCCTTCCTTTTAAGTCAAGAGATATGCAGTGCTAAAATCTGCCTTGGAAAAGACTTGTTTTTCTGCTTTATTCTCATGGTGCTTGAGTGGAGGGGTTGAACTTTATTGTTCAAGATTGCAGAGATGGCAGATGATGGTGGTGATGAGTGATCACTCATCACTCTGAAGTCTCTCTTGGTGTCCACATTTCATAAATAGGAAGTCTCCTCTTAGGACTCAGCTGAAGTGTGGAAAGCCAGGGACTGCAGATTTTTAGATTTATGCCACAGACCAATACATACACCTACAAAGACACTTTGGCTACATCCTAATTTAACAAAAACACTGCATTGTACCTATGAAAATGTCACAGAAATTATCTTCTCTTTTGAATACTTTTTAAAGCAAGTTCTTTAAATGTGGAAGAACTGGTAGAATTCAGGATATTTGTTTTTTTCTTCACATAACTATTTGACAATAATTATAATCCAGATAGGGCAGGATGGAAGGTGACTAAGGCTAGCTGCCTTTCACTGCTGTGACTGTGACTGTGACATGTTTAAAAACAAAAAAACAGAGACTTCATTGTTGTCTGTGCATTGCACCAACATGGAGAAGTAATATTTCTCCATGTTGGTGCAATTGACCCCAAGAAATTCACTCCAAATCCAGTCATGATGGTCATAACCCATTGGGCACTTATTTTCAAAGAAAAAAGCTTAAGAAGAAAAACTGTATAATATATACTTTATAAATTTGTACTTTAGCCATTATAGAGTAATTTAGTGACTAGAAAGACCTTTGCACTAAACATTCATGAGAAAATGCCAAGCATATGTATACATAATTTAAAATGGTAACTAAATGTTGGCATAGTAAGATAGCATTTTATATTCAGGACTAAGCTTAGTTTCCATTCCTTTGTATGACAGAACATGCTCACACAGCTTTTACAGATCATTATTATTTAGACATTAATTGAATTAACTGCAGCACTTCCTTGGCATCTTTTACAGCCTGGCTTTGAGTTGGGAATTATGAAACATGTTACAGCAGTGCTATTTTAAGTATATTTACTTGGCCAGAAATTCCATCCTGTATAGTGGGACATCCTTTCACATACTGCAGACTAAGGAGTATATTTTTTACATTTCCCCCCCTTTTTTGCATTTAGAGTTATCTGTGTCTAAAATGAGCTGTTCAATCCCTTGTCGTTACATACCCGTTCAAATTGCAGCAGACTGAATTTAGCAATGGCTGCTTCACAGGGCCCACAGCAGTGCATGGTAACAGATTTTCAAAGCAGTTCAAAGAGTCCAGTTTGCATCTGTGTTTGGTGAAGGGTGCAAAAAGAAAAGGGGGGAAAAAAAGAAAAAGAAGGAGAAGAAGAAGAACCTTGGGGCCATCTGAAAACTTGGCTTCATCTCTAACACTTGGAATAACAAAGGTATTATTTTTTCAAAGCTTCATTCTCCCCTCCTGGGGTGGTTCTGCAGATATAGTTCAGGGAAGGTGGGAAACTTCAGAGTAGATATTCCCCTTCTCAGCTTTTTCTCCTCCAGGGAGTTCTTTTGAGGATGGCACAATGGTGACATATATAACATGGGTTATTGCCAGCAGAGGCCAACTGTTAATGAACCCTATAGACAAATTCTTTCTTCTGGTTTCTGCTGAAAAAAATAATCTGCAGAGAGACAGCATCTAGAGTGGAGTTCCCTCTCCTCAAGCCTTGGTGTGTTATTTGATCCAAAAAAAGTAGAGGGTGCTGTGCATCCATATTACCATACAAAACGAACACACACAGCCGTTCTCTCCATTTGACTCAACAGTACAAGGATCTCAAAATGTACACTGTCAGGTCATTTCTTTCTGCAACTAAAGTCCATCTCACCTTCAAATCAGAGTGCCTTCTTTAATTTTAATCTCTAAAATATTAACCAATCCAACAAATAGAAAGTGCAACTATGGGTAAATTACATCCAAATGAAACTGAGTGACAATAAAGTTTCAGGAGAAACTTCTCTACAATTAACTTTCAGAATACTTAGTTCTGAGAAGAAATTGTGAGGCCCAGTATCTGAGCTGGTTTTAGAAAGGGACTAGTCAATTTGTAGAAAAGGAGTCTAGCAATGGCTATTCATCAGAGTGACTGAACGAGAGCATCATATTTATGGCAGTGAGCCACTTTCACCTCTCTTCAAAATCTGTTTGTGAGGTTCCTAGAAATATCTAATCAGCTGATGATGGATCAGATCAGCTTTTCCGCTCTGGTATCCTTCACATGTGTTGAACTTCAACCTTCATAATTTTCTGCCACAGATCTAAAGAGCACTAGGTAGGGGTAAGATGGTTTACCCAACAAAGCTCAAGTATAAAGCCTATCAGTAGTCAGTTGCATTAGTTCACATTATTCTCATGACTGTTGCTTCCACTATTTCCACATTCTGTATGGACAGGCAAAAATTTGTTACATTTTGACATCTTTTATGGACCCAGGAACAAGGAAGTTCTTTTGTTTTCCTGAAAGAGCAAAGCAGAAGACTACTGACAAAAACAGTTACACAGAAAGAGCAAAAGAGAAATTTGTTATTTTTCTCTTTCTCACCTATTTTACCCCAAAGTCTATCCCACTGATAAAGAAATTGGTATGTAAAAATAAGCAAATATATGAAGCTGCCTTAAATTAGGCAAACCATTAGTTTATCTAATTATATTTTGATTGGCAGCAGCTTCTCCGAAATTAAGGTCTGCTAGTGACATTCTTTTATAATGGAGATCTTTTGGTGGAGGATCTTATTCTGTAGTTTTATTAACATGCCACTATTTGTCCACCATGAAATTCAAGATGTCTTATCTGTAGGATTTTCTCAAGCAGTGGTAAGTTGCCACAGTCACCTTGTGCTGGTATCTGAATACAATATTTATCCAAAAGGAAGATTGTCCCTGAACCAAACACATAAAGGAAGGGAATCTTTTCAGACCTCAATAGCATATCAATTAATCTAAGACAATCTTTTTAAGCTTTTCTTTCTGGTAAATACAGTATACATGACATGCAATGTTTTAACTTTTCAAATTATAATTCCATCTTTTCCCCCAAAGAGCTCAGGATGAAAGATATAGTATTCCTTAACATTACCATTTATTCTCACTATATTTTCTTCTGCAGGGTAGACATAAAGTCTCCTGGGATAACCTTGGGTCCACCTCTCTGTTTCCTATAAATTGGGATTTGAACTCAAGCCTCCACAATCAGATGCTCTGGCTGCTATGTCAGGTTGATTTTAGTTTCCCTCCCATCAGGTTTCAGACTAAATCAAGGAGTATATTTCTTTCCAACTACTCATACAGTATGAGCTTTCTACCAGCAGGTCTTGCATTGGCAGCAATCTTTGAATACTGCAAAACCACAATGTCTGAACTGAAACCATAATTCATAAAGAATCTGGGCTGTGAAAAAATCTTCAGAGGCTTGCAAGCTACTAGAGGTAACTGTTATATAAAAAGAGACATGGAAAAGACCTGTGGAAATTTTCCACAATATAGAGCAAGGTTCAAAGTGCTAATATCATAGCATTCACTTTATAAAAGTGATTACATCGCAGCATCTGCCAATCAGTAAGTAACCTGGATGCCTGAATGAGATTATAATTCCATTGGGTTTTCCAATATATCCCTTTGGAGTGTTGCTCAAGACCAATGGCTGCTTAGTAACAACTGTGTTGTAAAATATTTAATGTCTTTCAGGGCTGCTTGCTGGTGAGTGTCTATTTCAAAGCCACCACTGCTGGCTACATTTCAGACTTCACCTGTCTGACTTCAAACACTAGGTGCATTAGCTAATCAATGGTTAAATAAGATGCCAAGAGCAAGATAAATAATGTAACAGCAAGTCAATACAACAGTCAAAAGTGATATAAACAGCCAAGAGTTATACTTTACAAAACAAAAGAGAATATGAACCGGCTCCGGTATTTATTACAGTAATGCTATCCTAGAAGTTACTGATATTTGTGGGCCCTGCCAATACTAATAACCACTCATGACATTCTGAATTACAGGGGGGCTATGTGGTTTGAAATAATCTTCTTAAGATGTATACCTGAAATTGGAACCAACCAATCTGAGAACGTAATTCCATTCTTTGTAAATATATTTAGACAGTACTTTAGGAAATATAGAAACCTAGCATCTTTTTTATTTACTTTTTATTTTATTTTTTTTGTCTGCGCTCAGTCATTGCTGACCCTGCAGTGACTGCTTGGACAAGTCCTTGCAGTTTTCAAGGCAATTGTTTTTCGGAAGTGGTTTGCCAGACCCTCCTTCCTAGAGCAGAACCCAGCTGGCGCGTGCAGGAGGCGGGGTTTCCGTTGCTTCGCGCCCTTTTCGGGCATGCGCGGTTTTTCGCACTTACCGGCAACTGCTCCCAACTCCTTTTTGCAAGGCACCGCCAGCATTTTTCCTCCCACCGGAGTGAGAGTCCCCATTTATCTACTCACGTGAGTTTTCGACCTGTTGGGTTGACAGGAACTGGGGAGGAAACAGGAGCTCACCCTGTTTAACACGAAGGCTGGACTCGAACCGCTGAAGCGTCAACCATTTCTGGCCGGCAACTTTCAGCGTCATTAAGCCGCTGCACCACCGTGTCCCCCTTTTTATTTACTTACTTATTTTTAAAAATTCTTTCTTCCTTCCTATCACTCTTGTTCATTGCTGTGACAAATTGGTGTGTGACTGTGATTGGCTTATTATGGTTGGTCTCATCATATGTAAATCCTGTATTAGGTTATCAGATATACTTGCTTATAGAGTTCAAAATACATATTAGTATGAGGAATAGGGTTTGCCGTATCAGCTTGTTATACGCTCTTTTTTCTATGAAGGTTGTATCCTTGTTTAAACACAGACAAAACCTGTAATAGAGACCTGCCCAACTTAATTTTCACCATGCAGTAAGGTCCCAGATTTTAATATCTTTTCCACGTGTTTGAATGTTGATCTTCAGAGAAATGTTGTGTTTAACACAGATGAATCAGCTTCACTATTGACCTCTCAACAGATTAATGTGCAGTCAACCATATGTAACTGAAGAAACTATTGTCCAATTTTTGCAATGAGCTTAGAGATCTTAGAACTATAAAAATGATTTCACAGTCTTTTGCAATGAGTTCTATCCCTTGAATAAATCCCCTTAGGGATGCTATTATGTATTATATAACATATATCATTTGCTAAATGTATGAACAAGTATTCCTTATACAACAACAGTTGTTATAAAAAAATGCCACAGCCACATCAAGCCTGTTTTCTCTAATACTGAACAATATTATAACATGATTTACATTATAGTGCCTTTTTTTGAAACAGAATTTTATACATTCTGGATTTGTAAAGAAGTACTGTTAGGATTCTGCCTTCAGCTATGAGCAAGCTCCAAAACAAATATTCATAGTCTTAAGAATTTCATACAGTTTGCTCACCAAGTATGTTCAGAGCTGGTCAACCCCTGCCACAATTTTGCAAGCTTTATTGCTGCCACGGGTTGATGGATATGGAATTACATGTATGTGGGCATGAAACCTGTTTCAAGATCAATGCATAAAGTAACCTGACACAGGATACTGCAGCAGAGAAACTGCAAAAAGAAACAAAGAACAAAACACGACTACAAACACAATGAGGAGGGACACAAGGGAATCTGTGTGTTTTAACACAAGGTTCAGTATTCCAGCTGGAAGTGTAGAATCTGTTTCCAGTGTCAAAATATTAAGCTGATGCCAGAAGAAATATGAGCATGTATGCAGTATATGTGTGTTATTTTGCGTCATTTTGCACATTAGTAACTACTTTGTTTTTGGTTGCTCAGTTTCTTGAGCCATACAACTCAGAAATAAAAGCAATATGCCAACCCACATGTTAAAAAACATGTAAATAGAGTATAAATATTAGTATCTCTAGGACTGGTGAACAGCTAAAGGAATAAGTCAGTTTAGTTAATTTGTGAAGCATAATTTGAAAACAAAAACTGCTGAATGCACAGTTATAAGGAATGGGTAGGTGTATACTGCACTAAACTGGATAGTGTAGTATAACAATCCATGATAACAATTAGTTGTGCTAATAGAAAAAGGCCAGACATTGTGCTAATTTTGGAGAAAGAGACCAGACATTCAGCTTCAATTATATTTATAGACAGAAAATCACCTACAGAAGATTCAGAAGGCCCAAACCATGATCATTTGAGCCAATGAACGAGCAGCCAACCACAGCCAGCTGGCAACAGAAAACACAGTCAGGCTACCTGCTAGTTTTGGGTACATTTGGGGATTCAGGATGAAGATCGTTTCCTCCTCATTTTGTAGCTGAGTGAGCATGCTTGAACATCTGCTGCTTCACTGAGGCAGGGGTCATGAAAAAGCAAAATAGGAATAGGAATTGTTCTTTTACTAGCAGAAACTGCATGCAGCAATGTGGAATCTCATGTCAACACTGCTGCTTGCTGGCATACTAACTCTTCTGATTGCACTATTTTCAGTATTGCTATAGCTGAGCCAGGCTGGAAAAGGAATGTGCGGTATATATCTTAGATGTGCCATAAAGAGAAAGAAAGGGTTGTACAGTCTTGAATCAGAGAAGAATCTTGAATTTCAACCTAGATTAGAACATTAGTACTAATCCAAGGGACAGAGTCAAATCTTCAATAGCCTGGTGGTGTTTACCTTGCTGGCTGAGAATTCTGGGGGTTGTAGTACCAGCACATCTAAAAGATAACAGGTTGGGTAGAGACACACCCAATATGAGTATGCTGAGCATATTTTTCCCTGAAGAAGGAAAATATGCTATCCATTTATTATATGTAAATTATGGGGTGGAGAGTGAAATGTGTGTTATTTAGTCAAATGACTGCACCTCTGCACATGAAATCTTTTTTTCTTTAGGCCTGCAGAAATTTGTGCTTTGCATAATGTCCCTCAAATGTCTCTCATTTCTACTATGGCCCAAATCTCTGCAATCATTTTAAGATAGTTTTCTAGTATATGTGCTCTTGTATTTTCAGCTTTCATTAGAAGAAAAGGAAAGAATCTTTTGAAACCTTAAAGAATATCACCTATGTCATGCCACTAGACTTTTGTTTCTGCTCTGAACTTAGCTACTCCTTAGAAAACTTTTGTTAGGTAAGTTCTGGTGAAAAAAAATCACATTAATTTTCAACTGTATTTCTTCAAGCATGATTACTACTATCCCTTAGGGCTTTCAGGTGAGAAATGGCGAGCTAAGACATCTCTGAATGAGTGGGGAATACCACAGCTAAGACTGAAGGACCAGCAAGTAGACCAGTCCCACAGAAATTCTCCAACTAAGGAGAGGATGGGAGATCACCCACTTGTGCTCTGGACAGCTGCTCCTCTCAAGAACAAAGAACAGCTGTTTCCTGTGGGTTTGTGTGGCAGGAGATGAAGGTAACCATCATGCCGGCAACCACAACAGAGCCTTTTAAAGGACACATAGTTCACTAACTCACTTTCTAATTACTTTCAGAAATAACCTATTCAACTAAGGACATTAGAGATCTTCAAAACAAGTTTGAAAAGTCACCTGAGGAGTTTACCTTCATTCTTGAATAAAAGAAAAAGATAAAGAGATGAAACAAATTTTGCCTGATGCAAAAATATCAGAACATAAAGAATTTGCAGAAGTAATTTAACTGGAAAATTTAAAAAAATATATGGACTATAAGACAGAGAAAACAACTAGAGTGGAAGTACAAATGACAAGCCAAGAAATTGACCTGGATAAGGATTTTTTACTGGACTTACAAAAGAAGTTGTGTAAAGTCTTGAAGAAATATTTGAGATGGGAAAAAGGAAAATAGAAGAGAGATCAAATTCTATGACAGCATCTGATTGAACTACAGATTAATGTTGTTAAAATCAACAGAAAGGAGTACAAAGTTGGTTTGTTTGATCAAGGTCAAAATAAGACACGTTATCAAGGTCAAAATAAGACATAAGACATCCCTTTATGGACTTTTTCTTGACACTAGGACTGAAATGTAACTGTTTATGGATTTGCATATGGATAAGGGATAGGTTATGGGAAGAAGAGATAATTGCATATAATGTTATGGGGTGATGAATTATTAAGTTTGTACTTGTGATGAAAATTGCATGGTACTTCTTTATGTTTCTTTTTTCTTTTTATTTCTTTTTTCTTTTTTTCTGTACACCTTTTATTCTCTTTGTTCTTTACTTTCTCTTCTTTCTGAATTTAGTTTGTATTTTCTTTTACTATTATTAAAATTTGCAGTAAATTTTTTTTTAAAAAAAACATGATTATTGCTGTCTTTTAATAAATTGATGGCTTTAATAAACTGATTTTCCTAGAAGCCATCATGAATTGACATGAGCATAAATGAGTTACAGGCTATTTATATTTAACTTCTCGAACACATTTTTAAACTGCTAAATCAACATTATTAGCAAGCATTGTACATAATGTGTGACATGATTTTATTAAATGGTCCATGGCAAATTGTCTTTGGACATTTGTTTGAATTAGATATCTCTGGACCTACTAATAATGTCACACTTTTGCTTTTTCATGGCATTTTTAAATGTGTGTGTGTGTGCATGTGTGTGTCTGAGATAAATTAATATTGGTGTTCCTCATAGACACCCAACTTCACAGACAAAATTTATATCAACAATATATATATTGTTGACTGCAAAGGTGCACAATTCTCTTTCCTTTCCTCCTCCTCCTCCTCCTTTTGCCTGCTGAGTGTCACAGTTGGACTTTGAATGACACATCAGCCTAAACTCTAAAAAGTATATGATAAAAACTAAGAGTTACATTAAACAAATATGATTATTCCATGTATTTAATGTTTTTGCCTTTAGTTACATTAAAAATAAAATTGTGGCCACTTTTACATCATGGCTAGAAACTTCACCCAAGTCTTTCAGTACACTTGGGAATAAAGGTTCTATTCTATGACAAATGGGGGTAATGATGTACAACTTAAAGGCTGCAGAATAAGTCAAGTCCCTTCTACCTATTTTGTGCCCTTTGTTGTTCAGTTGTTAAGTCGTGACTGACTCTTCGTGACCCCATGTACCGCATTGCGCCAGGCCTTCCTGTCCTTCGCTGCCTCCCAGAGTTTGCTCAATTTCATGTTCTTTGCTTCGGTGATGCTATCTAGCCATCTCATCCTCTGCCGTCCTCTTCTCCTTTTGCCTTCAATCTTTCCCAGCATGAGGGTCTTTTCCAAAGAATCCTCTCTTCGCATTAGGTGACCAAAGTATCTGAGCTTGAGCTTCAGTATCAATCCTTCCAATGAGCAGTCAGGGTTGATTTCCTTTAGGATTGACTCGTTTGGTCTCCTAGCAGTCCAAGGGACTCCTAAGAGTCTTCTCCAGCACCACAGTTCAAAGACATCAATTCTTCAGCGCTCAGGCTTCCTTAGGGTCCAGCTCTCACAGCCATACATTACTACTGGAAAAACCATAGCTTTCCTTATCTGGATCTTTGTTGGCAAAGTAATGTCTCTGCTTTTTAATATGCTGTCCAGGTTTGCCATAGCTTTCCTCCCAAGGAACAAGCATCTTTTAATTTCATGACTGCAGTCTCCATCTACGGTGATCTTAGAGCCCAAATAAATAAAGCCTGTTACTGCTTCCATTTCTACCCCTTCTATTTGCCAGGAATTGATGGGTCCAGATGCCATGATCTTAGTTTTTTTAATGTTGAATTTCAAGCCAGCTTTTGCACTCTCCTCTTTCACCCTCATCAAGAGGCTCTTTAGTTCTTCTTCACTTTCTGCCATTAGGGTGGTATTGTCTACATATCTGAGGCTGTTGATATTTTTCCTTGCAATCTTAATTCCAGCTTGTGATTCTTCCAGCCTGCCATTTCTCATGATATACTCTGCATATAAGTTAAATAAGCAGGGTGACAATATACAGCTTTGTCATACTCCCTTCCCTATTTTGAACCAGTTGGTTGTTCCATGACTGGTTCTAACTGTTGCTTCTTGGCCAGTTCTCAGGAGACAGGTAAGGTGGTCTGATACCCCCATCTCTTTAAGAATTTTCCACAGTTTGTTGTGATCCACACAATCAAAGGCTTTTGCATAGTCAATGAAACAGAAGTAGATGTTTTTCTGGAACTCTCGTGCTTTCTCCATGATCCAGTGAATGTTGGCAATTTGATTTCCAGTTCCTCTGCCTCTTTGAAACCCAACTTGTACATCTGGTAGCTCTCAATTCACGTACTGCTGAAGCCTAGCTTGTAGGATTTTGAGCATAACCTTGCTAGCATGTGAAATGAGCGCAATTGTGCGATAGTTTGAGCATTCTTTGGCATTGCCCTTCTTTGGAATTGGAATGTAAACTGACCTTTTCCAATCCCGTGGCCACTGTTGAGTTTTCCAAACTTGGTGGCATATTGAGTGCAGCACTTTAACAGCATCATCTTTTAGTATTTTAAATAACTCAGCTGGAATACTGTCATCTCCACTAGCTTTGTTGTTAATGCTTCCTAAGGCCCACTTGACTTTGCTCTCTAGGATGTCCAGCTCAAGGTCAGTGACCACACCAGTGTGGACATCAGGAACATTAAGATCTTTCTTGTATAGTTCTTCTGTGTATTCTTGCCACTGCTTCTTAATCTCTTCTGCTTCTGTTAGGTCCCTGTTTTTTTGTCCTTTATCATGCCCATCTTTGCACTAAACGTTCCTTTCATATCTCCAATTTTCTTGTAGAGATCTCTAGTCTTTCCCTTTCTATTGTTTTCCTTGATTTCTTTGCATTGTTCATTTAAGAAGGCCTTCTTATCTCTCCTTACTGTTCTCTGGTAATCTGCATTCAGTTGTTTATAGCTTTCCCTTTCACCCTTACTTTTCGCATTCCTTCTTTCCACAGCTATTTGTAAAGCTTCATCAGATAGCCATTTTGCTTTCTTGCATTTCTTTTTCTTTGGGATGGTTTTAGTTGCTCCCTCCTGTACAATGTTACAAAACTCCATCCATAGTTCTTCAGGCATTCTGTCCAACAAATATAATCCCCTAAATCTATTCTTCACCTTCACTGTGTACTCACAAGGAATATGATCTAAGTCATACTTGAATGGTCTAGTGGTTTTCCCTACATTCTTCAATTTAAGCCTAAATTTTGCAATAAGAAGCTCATGATCTGAGCCACAGTCAGCTCCCGGTCTTGTTTTTACTAACTATATAGAGCTTCTCCATCTTTGGCTGCAAAGTACATAATCAATTTGGTTTTGGTATTGACCATCTGGTGATGTCCATGTGTAGAGTCTCTCTTGTGTTGCTGGAAAAGAGTGTATGCTATGACCAGCTTGTTCTCTTGACAAAACTCTATTAACCTTTGCCCTTCTTCATTTTGTACACCAAGGCCAAATTTGCCTGTTATTCCAATTATTTCTTGACTTCCTACTTTAGCATTCCAATCCTCTATGATGAAAAGGACATCTTTTTTTGGAGCTAGTTCTAGAAGGTATTGTAGGTCTTCATAGAACCAGTCAAATTCAGCTTCTTCAGTATCAGTGCAGGGCATAGACTTGGATTACTGTGATGTTGAATGGTTTGCCTTGGATTCGCACTGAGATCATTCTGTCGTTTTTGAGGTTGTACCCCATTACTGCCTTTCCCACTCTCTTACTGACTATGAGGGCTACTCCATTTCTTCTAAGGGTTTCTTCCCACAGTAGTAGATATAATGGTCACCTGAATTAAATTCACCCATTCCCATACATTTTAATTCGCTGATTCCCAAGATGTCGATGTTCAATCTTGTCATCTCATGTTTGACCACAACCAGCTTGCCTTGACTCATAGATCTTACATTCCAGGTTCCTATGTAATATTGTTCTTTACAGCATTGGACCTCTTTCCACTTCCAGATACATCCACGACTAAGTGTCCTTTCGACTTTGGCCCAGCCGCTTCAGTCTTCTGGAGCTACTTGGAATTGCTCCCTGCTCTTCCTCAGTAGCATATTGGACACCTTCCGACCTGAGGGGCTCATCTTCTATTGTCATATCTTTTAGCCTTTTGATATTGTCCATGGGGTTTTCTTGGCAAGGATACTGGAGTGGGTTGCCATTTCCTTCTCCAGTGGACCACGTTTTGTCAGAACTCTCTGTCATGACTTGTCCGTCTTGGGTGGCCCTGCACCTCGTAGCTCAACTTCATTGAGTTACACAAGCCCCTTCACCACGACAAGGCAGTGATCCATGAAGGAGATTTTGTGCCTTTAGCATCCATTATTTAAGTCACTTGTGTTTTTCTGCCAAATGGTGGGACTTGTCCTGAATTATGACAACTTTCAAGCCCATAAGGACATAAGAATAGTTCTACTGGATCAGGCCAAAATCCATGCTAGTCCCATATTTAGCTTTCCACAGTGGCCAATCAGATGCTCTGGGGTGCTCCCAAGCAGAATATAGAGGGACTCTCCCATCACTGTTGCCTTGTGATTGCTATGTCAAAGCCAGCATTTTACAACTGGGAAGTAACATTAAACCATCAAAACTAATAAGCCTTGATAGGCATGTCCTCTATGAATTTATCCAATCTTCTTGGATTTTGCAAGTATGCAAGTAAAATAATATAAATAATAATAATAAAAAAACCCAGGTCACTAAACTCTAAATCAAATTCTCAAGCATCTGGATCAAACGTGAACTTTCTACTCATATTGTGCCAATCAGATCAACAATTAAAAATGTCCCCCATCTGTTTGCAAGGCTCCTGAATGCCTGTATCCTTTATTCAGTTAGGAGCTGAATTATATAGTATACTGTTGTTATGCTTCCACTAGCCTCTAGTCAAAAGGCATATAACAGTCTCCATACTTTATTTTGAGCAGGGCTGGTAGGAACATTCACCCCAGTCTTTAAAACACTAGAATCAAAGTAAAAATACTAGACTCATTATGTTTGTTATAGGATTCACTATGTGAAAATATGGCTGGTGGCATTTGATAATTCAGTTCAATTAAATTTGGGTTTTGGGGAAAATTTTCTATAACCACCCCATCCCAACCATGCAATCTCTCTGAATACCTACAGGACCCCATTCATGTAGCATTTTGCTAAATTGTGGATAACATGCTTGGAACTAACAATTGTTGCAATCAGTTTGACATATTCTGACTATGGCTGTAATCTTGCACTGATGGTTATTTATGGATCCAAGACGATACAAAATTTCATTCAGTGTAAGAGAGTACAAGATTCTAATGTCTAAGATTCTAGAAATTATTTGTAGTCAAACCATTTTAAACTGTAGAGGATTGTAGTCAAAGCCAAGTAAAATTGCTGAAATTGATCTCTGAAGCAATATTACATTCAATCAAAAATAAAATATGTATTAACTAGAAAAACAGTTGCAGCATCTGACCTCCATTAAAATGATGTACGCTTTTTTCATATTTATGACTTATGTCAGTAATCTAATGGAGATGGATACATTTCACATTTCTAAATATAGCATTTGTGTGCTTGGGGATATGTACTAATGAAAAAATGATAAAATGATAAAAGTTATGTGAACAGGATAGTAGACCAAGTAATTAAAAAAAGGCATGAAATGGCACCTTCCTATGTATATATATCAAATAGTGAATAATCTTTTTCCTTATCATATTCTGAAATCAACAATTGATCTTAGTGAAGCATTGTAAGTAAAGATTAAAGCACTCCAACACTCTTGTCTACAGGTATGCCACAGTGAATTATGGTCCTCGCATAATTTATAGGAAGAAATAGGTTGACCTGGGAAGGGAACCAACTGTTAATCAGTGTATTTGCACAGATCAATCTTTGATACTTATATTCACAAATCTTGTTTACTTGGCCATATTAGAGAGCAGACGGGTTTGTTGGAATGGATTCTTAGAAATGATGGATGTAATTGTCAAAACTGCCAAGGTCAATGTATAACATTCAGAAACAGAACTAACTCATTTTGAGCACTTTCCATTTATCATTCATGCAATTTGACCTGCAGTTTTCTCTGTAATAACAGAGTATGAAGGAACAACTGCTGTGTTCATTCCTCTATGCTCCTGTGGACTTCTAAGTACCATAGAGGTCACAGCCTTTCCATAGGACCATTTGTACATAACTTCTATTTCCAGCTAGGCTGAAACTATTGGAAGAAGCCTAAAATTAATAAGGAATGAATCACTTCTGAATCTGTACATGTTTGGAAGAATATAGAAATATAGCAGAAATTTAAAATACACAATTACTTTTTCACTATTTTTTTCTTTTAATTTAGTGGAGTCCTATTTCTCTCTGGGATTCCTTTCTTCCCTCCCTCCCTCCCTGCCTCTCTCTTAAGAATTAATGGAACATGAGATTATTGTATACACAAAGATGGAAAGATTCGGCATTGCCCACAATGGAGGAATGGTTGGTGAAGATGATGGAATTTGCTGAGATGGCCAAATTGACTTTTTTGATCAGAGAAAAAACAATATCTATGTTTATTGCTGACTGGAAACCTCTTATGCACTTTTTTCGTAAAACAGGAAAAAAAATGAACTTACGATTTATGGTTTTGATGATTAGACAGAAAAGATTATAGAAAGAAGAGAGTCATGTTGTAACTTTAGAGTAAGAGGTAAATTTATAATTGTACTTATAACTGCTGTAAAGAAGATAGGAAGCCAGTTCTTTGTATCTTTTTTCTTTCTCTTCTATTTTTCTTTTACTTATTTTTCCTGTCTTGCACCTTTCGCTTTCTCTTTGATTTCTTTCCTTTTCTCTTCTCTTTCTTACTTTACATTAGTTTGTATTAGTTTTTATCTTCCTTTTTAAAACTATATATATGTGGTTGCCCTATATATGTCCTACTTCAAGGCCAATTTAATAATTATATTCTGAAAGTTATAAGGCAAGAAACAGGGAATTAGACTACAGATTCACTAAAATGATGATCTAATATGATTTGATATTTACTTAAAAGCTAGAAATTGTGCCACTGATGAAACTGGAAAAAAAAAATGAAAGGAAGTAATTCTTTATATGGAAGAACTACAGAAATTATACAGAAACTAAATCAGTGGCTACCACAAAATACAGTGATAGCCACCAATTTAGCAACTATTTATGCAGCTGTCAATGGTTATTCTCCACAATTACTATCCATTATGCTTTCAGTATTGGAGAGTGCATGGCTCTCAGTACTAGTTTAGAATCTTGCCTATGTGATCTTCCATAGGTATATGCTTGGTCATGCTAGTAAAACTTTGACCTTTGACCTGATCTTCATCTTCTTATGAAAGTACTAAATCTCATTAAAACTCAAAATGCCAATTAATTTCTGAATCCCAAATGGCAGAATTTAGTGTTTTGACAAGAGCTGACACAATCTGGTTGTTATAATGTTCTTCTATTCGTATTTTCTATTCTATTTTATTCTGTTGCTTTTGTTCTATGGTTTTTTAAATTTTTCTTCTGCTGTTTTATTATTATAATTATTTGCATTTACAAGCTTAATGCCATAATCTGGTTATATTTGATACTAAGTCAGACATATTGGAAAGCTCTATTGAAGGTCAGTGAAGTGATGGTTTCAGAGTCAGATATAGATATTCAGAGCTTTTACAATGGTACCAAGAGAAGAGAATATATGCAACTCAGGGTTGAACTGTGGAGTCCTTGGGGTTCTCTGAGCTTGGTGGTTTTCTTGCAGTCGTTTCGTTACCCGGCTAGGTAACATCTTTAGTGCTGGAAGGGAGTGGGGTTTGCTTTCTGTTTATATACAGTAGCTTGCCCTGTCAGTGTGAGAACATTAACAGGGCAACACTGTCAGGGCAAGCTACTATATATAAACAGAGAGCAAACCCCACTCCCTTCTAGCACTGGAGATGTTACCTAGCAGGGTAACGAAACGTCTGCAAGAAAACCACCAAGCTCAGAGAACCCCAAGGACTCCACTTTTACAACAGATTTTATGTGGTGCTGCAGAAATTACACAGAGAAGCAGGAGTTTGTATTTTTAGGCTCCTCTTCCACCTTCTTCATGTTAACTTTTAAACCTAGAATAACAACTTCAAAAAGTGTAAAGTTCTCTAAATGAACTTGGGCAAATTATCACCATCCATTATAATCTGCCTCTTGTGGTTACTAAGTCAAAGGGTTGTTTGGAGGGTGCTGAAGAAAAGCAGCACAGAAATTTGGAAACATTTTGTGTACATTTGTACATCTCCATTCACCTGTTACTCTCAGTGAGTTCAAAGGTGCTTGTACTGAAGTGTGCATCTTTCCAAATATGTCTAGGATTGTTAACTAAAACCGGTCAGAATACTTTTCTTTTACAGCTTATTCTATTGAATTCTGACTTTGACATGGCAGAGTTGTTCCAAAATGCAGCCTGTGAATTGTTTCAGCTATGTATACAGATTCTCTACTGGGTTACTGTTGAAAAGTGAAAATGTGGCAGTGGGGCAGTTGTGTGGCATGTACTTTAGGAACCATGACCATGGCACTGAACAAATTGTATTGGCTTTCCTTTTTCCATTCAGGATGACAGCTTTAACTTATGGAGCTGTGAAAAGTGTAGGACAGAATAATTGAAAAGTAACTCCCTTATATGAGCCTATACACAATCTATATTCTCCTTAGATATTTACCACCTTCTTTGATCCCTCAGTAAAAGAGGCTATCTGATAGCAACTCTGGAAAGCTTTTGGAGACTGATGTTGGAGCCATCTGGGCCAGAGAGGACCCACACAGTCCAAAGAGGGCTTCGCTCACTCTCACCAAAGGCCTGGACAAAGAGCCAGGTCTTCAAGGCCCTTTGAAATACCACCAGTTTGGGAGTGAGGGTTCATTTCTTTTTTGTTCCTGTCCAGTTTTTTTTCTTCATCTTTTATTCTTCATTTTTTCTATTATTGAATTTTTAAAGTCGTTTTAATGTTTTCACTTGGGAACCATCCAGAGTCATTGGGAGTCAAGCAGCATATACATTTAATAAATGTTGGCCTTTGGAATTCTTGGGGAAGATGTTTCTGTTAATAATCTTTATTTCCAATCTGAATTTTGGCCATATTAGGAAATGGCATATCTGGGAAGCACAGATAGTGTATGTCCATGTTATAAACGATTTAGCCTTGATTTACCTAGAATATGGCTGCACCTTGATGATTAAAATATATACCTAAAAACAACAAAAAGACTGAGAATTCACCAGGCATTGAGGAACTCCAAAGGAATGTTCCAAAATATTCAGGAATACTATGACTGTCATTTCCTTGAACCAAAATTGAATTATTTGTTCCTGCTTAATGAGCACATTTCCATTCTAAGCATATAGGGCTTGTCATGGTAACTCTGAAAACAGAAACTTACCTCATACATTTTTTTGCAACAATGTCAAGTAATGCTGTATGTATTCTTGTCGATTTCAGCAAAACTAAGCTAAAAGGTATTTGGTGTGTCAAAATGGAAGCACAAAGTTACATTTGAAGTATATCTCTGGGTCTGCAGTACTGCATCACTCAAAACTCTTTTTGGAATCAAAGATAGATCATACCAAATTCTGAGCAATCAGACACAGATTGCTAACTGGATATGTCACATCAAACACTTCCATTTTAGCAAGGAAAGCTTTAGATATTTTCTTCTGGTCCCTTTCAATAAAATGGCTTGTTTGAGGTGAATAGCAGAAGCTAATTAGTCACATCTAGGAGGTAATTAACATTACTGCAGTCACATTGAATTTTGCTTTTTTTTTTTTTTTTGAGGGGAAGATAAAGGTGAGAGTGATTTAAGATATAAGAATCTATAATTCTCTTATATAGTGACTAATGATTTTGAAATCCTCACAGATGTGTTGTTAAATATATTACTTTCATAATAAAAATGTTTTATTCAGCAACTCCAGAAATATCAGAATACTAATGCATCTACCAGACATTTTATGTTAAAATTGTTCTTTATGGGGGTGGGTTGTTTTTTTTTTTTGCTTATTTCCTATTTAAATAAACAAAAACTTAAGTGTCCTTTGAAATACCATCATGGGCAACATCCTGGGAACATACAACTTGCTATAAAACATATTACGCAGTGTCATCTTTAAAAATGGGAGAATTCTAACTATTTCCACCACCTTTGGTGGGAAGATGTTAACAAGTCAAAGAATGTACTTAAATCCCCATAGCTGATGGAAAGAATATGTGCCATGGAAAGGCTAAGCAACTATCAGGTATCTCTGGTTCAATATTTGTTTTTTGTGGTGGTGGCGGTGGAACATATCAGGCAGTAAAACATTAAATTTTGGCAATTTGCTCATTAAGACGAAATTTGCCACTGTTCTGGCAGCCTGTTTTTGTTCTTTTCCTTTCTTTTTTCTTTTTTTAAAAAAGGTTTTGTTAGCATATAGCTTGATGCAAGACAAACAAAGCTGCTGTCAATATTCATTTTAATTAAGCCAATGGCATTAGCTGCTTATGACTTCATTCTTCTGAGTCCCAGTGGGCAATCTGAACAGCAATTCTCACTGTTACTTAGCTCCTGCCGTGTAATCCACAAGAGGCTGTCAGCTTGCTCTGGTGTGTGACCTTTGACCCAATCACTTTCTTCCTTTTAACACTACTACTTTTGCACATTTAATGAACTTTGTACATGGTTTAAAAGATGTCAGCACAGAGGAACGATAGACCCTGCTGTGAAGGGCCCCATTGTTTCTATAAGTCTAATTGACCTTTCACATTACACAAAAAAGAGGAAAAAAACTAAAAGAAAAAAAAAAGAAAAAATCAATATGGTTACTTAGTCACCAGTCCAATGCTATCTTTTTATTATTAATATGCTAAACACATTGTTTCAGGACACTGACATCTAAACACCTCTAGATATACAAAAAATGACTTCTCATTAATAACTATTATATTAATCACTGTTGCCCAGAACTAGAATCTAGCTGTGAAGTCCCCTGGTGGAAATTGCTATAATTGTTCAAACTACAGGAATGATTTTTTTTCCTCCAGCATAATTACTGCTGTCTCCTTATTGAAAAATATCCCATTAGACAGCAGGTTTTAGTTACGTAAATCCTGTTGATTAATTTTTAATTTCTGGCTTTTTTTCCCTATGACACTGCACTTGTAAAGATCTTTGATAGTTTTAACGGTACACTGAACAATTATCACGATAACCTATACCAGCTCAAAGATCCATTCACTTACTACAAGTTGCTTGCAAAATTAATTCCGGGATAGAAGTTCAGGAAATCTTTAATAAATATGAATATCTCTCTCATGCTCATAGTGCTGTAGTCTCCTATAAAACATGGGTCCAGGAACCTACTTTGGCTAGTAACTGAGCACTGTCTTCACTCACCTGTATAAGTATACTCCAAGGCTATTGGTGGGATAAGTCATTCCTTTTGATTCACAAAGGTTTCAATTATAGTACAAACCCAGCAGAGCAGAAATAATGCTACCTAGGGTTAGATGATGGCACTTAATGACACAGAAACTTGATTCTCATTCCACAGACATTAACCTAAGAGGGATATTTCCATATATCATTAGTCTGCCAGCTTTTGGGTGGTGGAGGACTGGCGGTGAGAGTTGCTGAACTGCTGCCAAGATCATCCTTGGATTACTTAGCACGAATTGTAAGGATAGAAAAGTTTCATTTGGGACCTGGAGTGGGTACAGTTTATAATGTTTAAAACAGATGGTAGGGAAGAGGGAAGGAGATGATGTTGTATTACTGAGTTGCACTAAGGACAACTCGGTGGCATCCTGACATGCTTGCTTTTTTTTTTTCCCCCCCAACCCCAAGGAGTCTTGGAACAAAATTAGGTAAAGGGGCTCAGGACTTTGTCATTCTGTCTATGAGCAGAATAGCTCTTCAAGATTGAACAGAATATGACCAAATGGAGTACGATGGGAGAAGCCGGCTTAAAAAAAAATAAAAAGATTGAGTTTGAAAGAGGGCAAGACCCAGCTGGGGCTGCAGAGGAAAAATGCCCCACAGTAGATCGCTATGGCAGAGAGAGTTTGGCATTGGCTCAAAACGCTGCTGACTGCTCGGTTCTGAGTTCCCCCAATCCTGATCATGTGGCTCACAAGAGAGTATATACTGCCTACTCTATACTTCTAATGCACACAAACACAGATGTAATACAAATGGAAAGGCAGAAACACACACACACATATACCCACAGAGATCCCTCCTATGGCCATTGCTAGTAAAGGAGTTGGAAAGGATTTAAGAAGCATGTTCTTCATGCTTTCCCTAACTTGTTATAAAATATATAAGGTGTTCTGGATCTATTAGCACATGAGAATGAACTATATTTGACACTGTTTCAATTTCAGGGGCTGATTTTGATCTTTAAAGCCCTTCATGGCATGGGGCTGTGTTACCTGAGGGATCACCTCTCCCCGATTACATCTGCCTGTCCCATCAGATCTGGCAGAGAAGGCATGCTGCGGGTCTTGTCTGCCAGAGAATTACATTTAGCGGGTCCCAGGAGATGGGACTTCTCTGCCATGGCACCTGCCTTGTGGGATCTTCTTCCCCCAGAACTGAGATTAGCTCTGTCCCTCTTAACATTTCACAAGACCCTCAAGACCTGGTTATGTGATCAGGCCTGGGGCTCCCAGGGGACTGGGGAAATTTTGCAATGGCTCCCTTATTAATTTTATCCCCTCCTGTTTTGTGTGCTTTTATAGTTTTTATTTGTAGTTGTTTTTATGTATTTATTCTTTTTATTTGTTGTATGCTGCCCACAGTCACTTTGTGTGAGATGGGCAGCTATATAAATATGATTAATTAATTAATTAATAAAATTGGTGTAGATATTTAGGAAGGTGGTGTCAGCCTTGAGTTCTACTTAGATGTGCGATACTTATTCTAATTCCAATGGTTGAAATGAATGAGAGGATGATTTAGGCTGTTAGCAAGTGGGAATCTAAGGCACAGACTATATTAGTTTATGGTGGATGGTGTACAGCTTTGAAAGTCCATTAAAGATTAGAAATCTACTATGTATATATGCATATATTTTAAAAAGAACTCAGCTGTGGAAATGGCAAAAAGAACAGTGCCAAAAAGAAAAAGAGAGAGAAAAAAAGGACCAGGTGAACACCGATAGATGCCATAATTTCCCAATCTATCTGACTTCTTCCTTCTTTAAGAGTAAGCCATTTATAACAGTTAGGTTTCCTTGTGTTCCATGACTCCTACCAAAGGGCCAAGTCTCATTTTGTAGGTGCAATATAGGCTAGTAACATAACTTCCTTCTTACAATCATAACTTTTTAAAAAAATAATCACAAATGAAAACCAACGACACTTCTGTTTTGCAATGGTAGAATATCTCCATGTTAGGGCTTTTGTTTTATGCTCCAACTAATTTCCCAGTCCATTGTTTAAAAGTTAAATGTCTATGGATTTATTTATTTATTGTTAGATTATTAACCAAAATACCTGCTTAAAAGAATTAGAGAGCTAGATAGTGCCTTCAAGTCAGTGTTGACTCCTGGCAACTGCCTGGACAAGTCCCTGGAGTTTTCTCGGCAAGGTCTTTCAGAAGTGGTTTGCCATTGCCTCCCTCCTAGGGCTGAGAGAGAGAGACTGGCCCAAAGTCACCCAGCTGGCTTTGTCCCTACAATGGGACTAGAACCACTGGTCTCACAGTTTCTAGCCTGGTGCCTTAACCACTACACCAAACTAGCTCTCAAAAGAATCATATACCTATCATTTTCCTCTTTCCTTCACCTTTTAATTAATAATTTCTTTATATTGTTTTAGTTATTGTTTTATTATGTATTTCTTTGATGTTTTTACTGTAAACTATCTTGAGATACAGTGGTACCTCGGGATACGAACTTAATCCGTTCCGTGACTCTGGGCGTATCCCGAGTTGGTCGTAACCCGAAGGAAATTTCCCCATAGGGTTCAATGTAAATCCGGTTAATCCGTTCCGCCCTCTGAATTTGGTCGCACCCCGAGGCAAATTTCCCCATAGGGTTCAATGTAAATCCGGTTAATCCGTTCCGCCCTCTGCCCGAATTTGGTCGCAACCCGAGGCAATTTCCCATAAGGTTCAATGTAATTACTGTTAATCCGTTCTGGCGTCCACGGACCACACGGAAAGCGGCCGGGCGCAGCGTGGTGCGGCGTGAAAATGGCCGGGTGCAGCGCGGCGCGGCGCGAAAACGGCCCGGCATGGCGCAGCATGGCGCGAAAACAGCCCGGCGCGGCGCGAAAATGGCCGCGGACCACGCGGCAGGGCCGGAAAAACAGCCGCGGACCACGTGGCACGGGCGGAAAAATGGCCGTGGACCACGTGGCACGGGCAGAAAATGGCCGCGGACCACGTGGCACGGGCGGAAAATGGCTCGTACCCCGAGGCAGAGTTCGCAAACCGAGGTAAAATTTTGGGGCCAGAGCTGGTCGTAACCCGAAAAATTCGCAAGCAGAGGCGTTCGTATCCCGAGGTATCACTGTACTTTGGCATATGAAGTAGTACATAAATATATTAAATAAAAATAGTAAAATAATAATGATTATAGATACAAATAATGTGACACCAAACTGTTAGGTGTCACATTATTTGTATTCAAGTGCATCACTTGAAATTAGAAATATTTTTCAGAGGCCAACATAGAACCGTAGAACTGTGGTACTGAACAGAACAACAAGGGTCATCTAGTCCAATTCTCTGCATGCAGGAAAGCCAATTAAACCATCAAGGAAAGGTGGCTTTCAACCCTTTTCTTTAAAAACTCTAGAGATGGTGAACCTATAACCTCCATAGGTAATCTGTCTAGACAGGATTTTCTTCAGTCACCTCAGAATCAAGCTGGCTTGAGTCCAAGATGAGCACAGCTTATGCCTTTGGCCTGTTGAAAATGTCCATCATGCCATATGATATTTTCCTTTCATACAAATTAGAGAACTTGTCAACCTGTAATCACTGATTGCTTGATGGAGCTCTCCACTTTATAATATTATATAAGACCATGAGAAGGATCATGTTGGATCAGCTGATCTACTGCTGTTAACCTTGTGTCATTCCTTATTAATCCTTGAAATTTCACAGCTCATGCAACTAAATCCTGCCATCTGTTTCAGATTGGCATGGACCTATGGTTTAAGAGAAAACAGAAGAGATCCCTTTTTAGGTTTGGACAATCCAATAATCCTATACTTAAGCTATTCAAGTAATAATGTTAGTTATTATGATGCAATACATACTGTACAACACAAGAAAGGTTACAAGTTTTTGAATCTGACTTTCTGTTTTCTAGTTATTATTTTAAATAGAACTTCACTTTCTTATACTGTGAGATATGTGTGAAGCACCTCCACAAGGAGTAATTGTTTTTGAATAATTTTGATTTCTCATTTGCTTTCCAATAGAATGATTCCCTTTTCACTGTTTAATATTCAAGACATTGTGCTTTGGGGAACAGTTTAGTAAAAAGACCCAGAGAGAGATGAAAGAAAGAGAGATAGAGAGAGGAAGAAACTGTATGATGAGCACTTAAAAAAATTCATAATTATTTATTTAGCTAACTTTATTAATATGAAAAAAATAACATGTTATGGTGTCATTTTAAACTTTGCATTCATTATTCCCATGTCTCTTTCTTGCCCTATTCTTCCTTGGTGGTCTTCTATTATTTATGTTAAACAGAAGTCAGAGAGAGAGAGAGAGGAAAAGATAACGGGCGGGGGGGGGGAGTTGTACAGTTACAGAGAAATACTTTTTTGTAGTTTAATTTTTTTTTTATTCAACCTTTGAAACTCTGAGGGTCTCACCATTCTAATATTTACACAGATGTGAGCAAGGCAGTTTGTAACCACCTACTTTTGCCCTTGTCACCTCTGCCTCTGAGCAATCTTTGAAAGGTACATTAATAGCAATTGTATTAGATACACCCTCCTCAGTCCAATATTTTTATTTCATATTGCCTTTATGGAATGAAACTTAATACATATTCTGAATGGAGGCCATTGTTTTCTTAGTATTTTATGATAAATTCAGTTGTGCACTGGAGGGACTTTGCAAGAGAATCTCATGAGTCAGTGCAACAAAATCCATTCCAATGCTCTTTTAAAAAACAGGGTGGGGGAGGCACTACTTTATTTTAAAGGGTACACAATTTTTTAAAAAAGTTTCTTTTTTTAATTGTAATGGAGAGAGAGGGAGAGAATGACAGAGACCACAATTTTCAAAAGTTCCTCTTTGGAATTAATGTAAAAAGGTTTCAAGTGCATTAGTACATTATTTTAGAAATGTATCATGCATGAATTATTTTATCAGATAGCATGACCCTTGGATGAAATGATTCAACTGAATCTGTATATCTTAGTCTTCCTTATTTAGTAAAAAGAAGGAAGGAAGGAAGGAAGGAAGGAAGGAAGGAAGGAAGGAAGGAAGGAAGGAAGGAAGGAAGGAAGGAAGGAAGGAAGGAAGGAGAAAGGGGAAAGTCCATTGCAACTGAAAGGGATATCAGAAGGCATTTTCTTAAGTCTCTTTTGATTTGGCTGTATGCTCTTATTTTATTCTATAAAGGGATGAAATTGTCAGCAGTCTTATGCTCCAGGCTCTTCCTGCCTCTTAGAGCTTTGCTCTTTCAGAGATTGCAGATGTCCATGTCCTGCTGGCAGGCCAAGTGCTAGACTCCCACTGGGATTTTTACTCAACCAGGTGTCATGGCTGCCAGGCTGAGTGATAAACACTAAGCAGAATTTGTCAGAGGAATATTTGCATGATGGCTTTTCCTTTAGAATCAAAAGCATTACGAGATACCATTGACAATCTCAGAAGAATGACTAAGGATGGCTAACTTACATCACTTACATGTGTGGCCTCCTGCAGGTAGCTCTAGTCATTCCAGTTCCAACCCTTACATCCCTTTTCATCTTGAAGGATGCATTGTCTTTCATTGTCTGTGAACATATCAGTGTAATGTTGGCTAGCTTAATTGCAGAAAAAGTACAGGTCATTGCCTGGGTGCTTGTGATTCCTTAAAGGCTAATGGAATGAAGAAATAATATATGTATTCCATGGAAGGCGAGGAAAAGTGGACAATTCTTCAATCTTTCTGTTTTTATTATTTTCTAGCATTAATTTTCCTAATTCAGGAGTGGTCAATCTTTAGATAGGGAGAGGTGTGTGTTTGTGTGTGTGTGTGTGTGTGTGTGTGTGGTCCTGCCCACATTCTACTACTAATCACACAGTATGCATGTATGTATGTGCATATATGCATGTGTATATGTGTGTGTGTGTGGATATATATATATAAATATGTATATATATATATATAGAGAGAGAGAGAGAGAGAGAGAGAGTTGGTGAGAACTGCACTATGTTATTCACACATATCACACATATAAATAAAATTAACATTTTCTGTTTGTCTGATTTTTTAAAGTATTCAAAGCCTATATTGATCCTCACAGTACAGTTGTTGTGCTTCCTACTGCAAAATGGCAGGAAACTATGCAGCCAATTGTTAACAATTATGATTTGAGGGCCACATGCAGTTCTTAGGCCTCAGGTTGCCCACCACTGTCAGACTTCCCAGCAGGCATGAAAATGAATCTCTACTTTCGAAACACTTAATTCCCTATTCAGGAATTTGGTTATAGCAGAAGCTCACAGATACAAATGGTTAGATAAGTTGAATATTAAGTCATACAGGAGTCCTGTTTGTGAAGAATAGTTACTCATTACAGACCAGTAGGCAAATCAAGCCCTCTAAATCTATGTCTACCCCACAGTTTAAATTCTAGGCCTTTTCTTCCCACCTTTTTGAATCAATAGCTCTTCTCAGCTTTGAGATTATAAGATTAAAATAGTATCTATTACCTGATTTTCTTTCTTTCTTTCTTTCTTTCTTTCTTTCTTTCTTTCTTTCTTTCTTTCTTTCTTTCTTTCTTTCTTTCTGTCTGTCTGTCTGTCTTTCTTTCTTTCTTTCTTTCTTTCTTTCTTTCTTTCTTTCTTTCTTTCTTTCTTTCTTTCTTTCTGTCTTTCTCTCTGTCTCTCTCTGTCTCTCTCTCTCTCTCTCACCTTTGAGACAGTCTTGGCTCCTGGTGACCACACAGAGAAAGCCCTGCAGTTCTTTTGGCAAGATTTCAGAAGTGGTTTGCCATTGTCTCCTTCCTAGAGTAGAGAGAGAGTGACAAGGTCATCCAGTTGGCTTCATGCCTAAAGTGGGACTAGAACTCATGGTCACTGGGTTCCTAACCTGGTGCCCTAAACCACTATGCCAAATTAGGTATTTGTTTCTTTTTTTTGTTATTATTACAGTACTATCCTACCTCTCTTTGGAGCTCTGGTTACATTTTGCTTAACAGATTGGATTTGACATTTTATTCTAGAAGGCTCCAATGATGCTGTATTATTTTGTTCTTAGTTTCTGAGTTAAAATATTCTTGAAAGAAGTTAGGGGGAATTGCCTTGCTGCTATGGCACTTAAACTACAAAACAAAGGCCCTTTGCGTGGCTTTTTTGGTTTAGGCTGGCTTAGGTTATATGAACTTTGAAATTATAGAGTAAGAGTGCTCCTGCTCCTGCTCCACAAACCCTTGTATTACTGGTACAGGTTTTTTTTGTGGGGGGGAGGAACCATGAGTGCATCCTTCATAATGCCAGGCTGTGAAATTCTTAATATGACACCAGCGATATGCTTAAAACTGAAATGAATTACTATAAAATGTGGTGATATCCTCTGATTTAGTTGGCTTTTAGAAAGATTATTAGATAAATTACTGGGCAATAGGCCATTTTAACCACATGAGAAAACACAAACTCAATCCGTTTTCAGTCATTTTAGCTCTGACAACAAGCCTTTTCCCCCCTTACTCTTCACAGTGTTTTTGTGAATTGGACCCTTGCAGCTTCAGAAGAGAAAAATGGTCTTCATCTGAACTTCTGTCGAGAGTTTTTTATGTAAGTTCTTAAGTCAAAGAATGCATTTTTGTGCAGTATGTTGTACCCCAATATGACTTTTGCTTTATTTCTGTATTTGACATCTGCACGAACAATAAAAAGTTATATGTTTTTGTTCTCTGTGGGCATTATATCTGATACTTGCTGTGGCTAAAACTTTATTACAGGCTCAGATAATAAGGCTTGCTGGCTAGGCACCTATGTACAAATTCCCCACACACTTAGTGATATGGCAATGTTCAAAAAAAGTTTTAGTACCTTTCTTCCTGCTGTTTGATGGAGTATAATTTACCACACATATCTGCATGCATATTAATTTTGAGTGTCACTGAGTTTAGAATTTGTTTTAAAGTTCCTGATATACATGCCCAATTATTTTTTTTTCTGTTACATTTACCATTTATAGTTTAGAAGACTGGAAACATATAATCAGGGTTACTGAGTAATGTATATGTAGTATGTGGAAAAGTTATAACCTTTAGTCTATCCTTTTAATTGTTAAAAGCCTATTCCTGTGTATACTTACTACATTCTACATTCTAGTTATGTTCTGTACTACTTATTAAGTGTATATAACAGGAATGGGCTGTTTGTGGTAGGCATAAAAGTGCACAGAGCTGCTGAAGAAAATGCAAATTCTAGCATGCATTTTCTTATATATATCCAATGCACCCTTTCTTTCATACATGCATATATATATGCATGCATTCATGCATGCTCTGGACTGTCAAGATTTGATTTTAAATCTCAAATCCCATCCTTCCAAGATCAAATTATTGTTGAAGAGAATCTCACCACTGCCACAGTGTAGGGGACCTCATGGAACTGATTCAGAACTATCAACTTTGGTCTATTTTTTACAATGCAAGATTTGTAAGAAGAGGTGGGATGAAGTAAAATTCTTTTCTGCCAGCAATTTTGATAAAGATTTCTGAAAAAGAGAGGTTAACACTCAAGAAAGAGAAATCTGCTCATAGAATTGTATGCAGGTTTCTTGTTTTGTTTTGCTTTGTTTCCTCAAACACCCAAGATCTTTTTCACAGACACTAATGCCAAGCAGAGAGCCAGTTTGGTGTAGTGCTTAAGGCACCAGGGTAGAAACCAGGAGACCAGGAGTTCTAGTCCCACCTTAGGCACAAAACCAGCTGGGTGACTCTGTTTCAGCCCTAGGAAGAAGGCAATGACAAACCACTTCTGAAATCTTGCCAAGAAAACTGCAGGGACTTGTCCAGGCAGGAATCAACACTGAGTCAAAGGTGCACATGGGCCTGCACACACACACACACACAAAAGCCAAGCCAGGTACAGTGGTACCTCGGTTCACGAACTTAATTCGTTCCGTGACTCTGGTCGCGAACCGAATTGGTCGTGAACCGAATCAAATTTTCCCATAAGGTTCAATGTAAATACGGTTAATCCATTCTGACCCCTCCAAATTTGGTTGCCAACCGATTTTTGATCGCGTCCCGAATCAAATTTTCCCATAAGGTTCAATGTAATTACGGTTAATCCGTTCTGAACCATATGGTTTTTTTTTTAAATCGCAAAAATATGACACAAAGTACAGCACGAAGAGAGAGAAAGCTAACCTTGCTCGACGCAACTTCTGGCGTGGAGGACAGGAAGGCGGGTGGGGAGGCGGATATTGCTTGGAGGGAGAGTCCCCCTCCCTACAGGAAGCCGCGAGCACGTGTCATGGCAGGGAAAATGGCTGTGGATTCTGTTTGTAACCCGATCCGGCATTCGCGAACGGAGGCAAAATTTTGCAAATGGAGCTGTTCATGAACCGAATTGTTTGTGAACAGAAGCGTTCATGAACCGAGGTACCACTGTATACTGTATCTAATTCTATAATTATATATTTGATTGCTGTTACTTAAGTGAAGAACTTTGAATTTCATTCTGTTATTTTCAGTCCCTTTCTATATATCAAGATAATTTTCATTTTATTTTTCTCTTCTAACTGTCCCACAACATCCCAGTGTCAATGTTATGACACATTTCTGTTTGATAAGCATTCCCTTCAACTTTTCATCCAAATCATTCATAAAAATATTCTCCATAAATTAGAGACTGCCCCCAATGTGATAACTCAGACACAGCTTAAATAATTATATATTATTTATATTCAAAATGCCACAGGTCTCTTGGTAATTTTTGCTACACCAAACTCAGGAATTTATATTTATATTGTAATTCCTTCCTACCTGATCACAGATGATTTACACATCATCTTTATCTATCTTTATCATAATAAATTGGCTACATTATATTATACATGCTAGAATATCAAGATATAGTCTTTTTCCATTTCTCACTTACACCAAAGTTATGTAGGGATAATACTTTTTCCATTCACTCTTCCACACTTGTGGCATCAAATATATGCACTCAGTTATTTCACCCTAAACATTATATAAGCTATAATATACACGAGACTTCTCCAATCATATGAACTACATATGTCACCCTCAACCTGGAGGATTCAATGAATGTTATTTTAGGTCAGTGATCTATGCAAAATTCTTTTGGTTCCTTTTAATGTATACTAGACAGCCTGTGACTCACTGGGTAATTGTTTCAGAGATATTTCCTTACCTAAACAGAGAAACAGAATGACCAAGGGCAAAAAAGCAGTGAGAGTATGAGCGACTTACAACGTGCTGCCGGCTTCCCCATTGACTTTGCTTGTGGGAGGCTGGCAGGGAGTATCAGAAATCCTCCATAGCTATCCATGTGAGATATTTGATATTTTGATTATATGAACAAAACAACTATCTATGAGCATAAACAAAAATATGACAGTAATTCATACATACATCAACTCTAATTTTCTAGAGATTCTGGTCTAATATATAAAAGAAGAATCTATATACTCTGATACTTCCTATCATGTTTCAGTTTCCAGTCAGGAAGCACTTAGAACAAGAAACAGACAGGATCTTCTCTTCTAGGTAAAAAACCTCAATTGCTGACATTAGATGATATAAGGATGAGGAACAGTCAAAGGACATTATTTATCCCCTTTGCAGAGGCTGACAGCCCTAACCCATGGATAAAATTGTCTCCAGGCCTCTTTATCCAGTTTCCCATAAGGCCATGCTCTTCAGTGGTCCCACTTATTCTGCCCTCATGAGAACAGAGATCTGGAATCTGGAATGTCACTGTTTACATAGCATTAGTTCACATTATTCCAGTGTTTTCCTATAGTCCAAATAAATTCATTATGATCAAGCTGAAGTCATTCACTTATGCAAACAGTAGAAATGCAGGTGATAATTTGTAGCAGAGATTATATGATGGATAAGGTGCAAGAAAATGTTCAGCATGATGAGATAAAAAGGGTTTGGTGCACAGAGCACTTGATCCTTGTAAATATCTCTTGCTAATGGAAGATCCCAGGATGCCTGGGTTTGCTGCAGATCAGATTATATGCACCAAAGGATTTTAGGATGCCAGTAGTTGACGTAGATTGGTTGCAGCCTTTACAATACACTGAGGAAACTATGCTAGGCAGGATAGAATGAAGGGTCTGAAGTGATAACCAGGTTAAAAGGCACACCATCCAAATTATTCATATTACTTATGAAAATATCTATTAGTTACTCAAAGATGTATGGGACCAACAAGAGGGGTCGTTTTACCATATGTGGTGGACATGTAAAATTGCAAAGAAAGTTTGGACTCAAATACAAATGTTGATGCAGAGCATACTACAAATACAGATTCCATTTAAACCAGAATTATTCCTGTTGGGGATAATGGACTTTCAAATAGGAAAACATCTTATTAGAATTACTCAATACATGATTATCGCAGCAAGACTTCTCTATGCACAGTTTTGGAAAACCCAGACACTACCAACAATACAAGAATGGTTGTTAAAACTGATGGATATGGCAGAAAATGACAAATTGACTTGCCTATTAAAAGAAAACTCAAACAACTACTACCTTAAAGAATGGAAACCATTGATGGACTATTTGCAAAATGCAAGTGGGGTGAAGCTTACATGGGGATTTGAAGATTAGATTATAAATGTAATGGGATATATTTAGACAAAGAATTATTCCTATTTAATGTATTAAAAACTAGCACTTATAATAGCCTTATTATTTCTAAGACCAGAGATAGATTGGAAGTTATCTATTTTTCATATCTTTTTTCTTTTACTTTACCTCACTTTTTCCTTTCCTTTTCTTTATAGTTTGTATTTCAATTTTTTCTTTTCATTTCTAACTTTTAAATATGCATCTTTGAAATCTCAATACAATATTATAAAAAAACATATCTATTAGTTACATTATTCTGTCCTATAAGCACAAATTCATATTTTGCTCATGATAAGTTAATGCCTGGATGTAACATTCGTTTTGTTTTGTTGTGTTGTGTTTTGGTACACTGAACAATCACATCATTTTGTCCAGTCTGAGCTTCATCAGCTCTTTTGGATGTGATTCTTGAAAATTTCAGCAAACAATTTAGATTTCAACAGGAAAAAAGGTTCCACTCCTGGGCTACTGAAACCCTTATTCTATAAGATGCCAGGACCATCTGTAATTCCATTAGAAATCCAGAGAAAAAAATAGATGTGGATCCACATACAAATTGGCTTAGTGCTTCCATGGTGTATGAAGACATGTATTGATAGTTCATATGACTGATTTAACATCCAATCATATTTTATAGAGGGAGCTGTAAGATGATATATAATCAGTTAACTTTCAATAGCTTTATTCAGACATGATTCTAAATTACTGTACTGTTAGCGCTATGGATAACTTCCCCATAAAATTTAGCAGAATAATTTAAAACGTAAGTCAGGTTATTTTCCAAATGAATCTGCAATAGCTTGCTTTTCACTAAGTCACCAACCCATCTCTTTGTGCATTTCTGAAAAAGTATCCAAATCCTCTGACTGTTCTCTTATATTGTGTAGTATGCCAAGTTCTAGCTCTGGAGAGAAGTAACAATTTTAATTGAAACTGGAGAAGAATTTAGGGATTGCTTATTTCTTTCTACTAAGTATTACAAACTGGGAGGAAAATAATCAAGTTGCTGCTAACAGTTGTTTACAATATAAATCATGTTTTGAATTTCTACACATTTGTAGAGCTGCTTGTCCATTTTTGTATTCTATCAGATCACTTTCATATAGTATTAAATTCCCTCTTATCTTCATGGTGAATCAATGAAAGGCAGATCAACTACCATGACAATTTAAACATCATGCCAAATTCAAATTTACACAAAGAGCATGATTTTAAGACTCTCTTCCATTTAAGCAATGTTTTCTTTTCACACACTTACAAAACATTGCTCGGCAACTTGTACATCTGGCCAGATCTTAGTGTAAGCTATAGTCTCCTTACTCACCTACAACTGACTTTTTCCCCCATTGAATAAAATGCAACATACTTCTGAGAGAACACGCCTAGCATCACGTTGCATCCCAGTGAGAAGAACTGTCTTAAAATGCCAAAAGTGGTTCAGTGAAAACAAGTGATACTAATTTGCACAAAAAGTTCTAACTCACCATATTAGCTGTTGACACCTCAGCTGATAGGATACTGAGTCTGTAGTAGGTTGCTTGAATAAAATTAAAAATTACTTTACATAAAATAAAAAACCAGCGTGCAGTGCTGTGAAAAAAAACAAATTCCATGTTGAAAAGAATTAAAAAATAAAACCACCAATATCCTACTGCATTTATACAAATGCACCATATGGAGCAATTGCATTCAGAATTCTGTCTGCAATATTGGTCACCACGCCAATACGTGCCTTTGAGTCAGTTTTGATGGCTTCTCATCAAAAATTGTCCATATACAGAAGACAGTTCAAGCCAAGTGCTGGAGCTGCTTTGCTGCTTAGATGCAAGGGACTCTGCTTTATGGCTTTGCTTTAAGGGGGTGCTTCATTAAAGCTTCATCAAAGCAAAATGTTCCTTTTAATGGCTGCTTTATCCTAAAATGTATGGATAATGGATAATATGGGTTATGTGGATAAGAAGTACAGTAGTTTTCTTCCCACCCTCATAATACAAGAACTTGAGAACAACCAGTGAAGCTATCTGATGACAGATTTAGGATTGTCCAAACACCTTTACAAAAATAATAGACATATTTTCAAAAGACAGGAAGATAGAGCTACATTCATGCCTTACTTATAAAGTTGTCATAACTATCAGGTTGATTAGCAAGACCAAAAAAAAAGGATTTTGGTTTGATCCACATAAAAAAATAAAATTTCCTCCAAATCAAGCTCAATAAATCCATATAGATTTCTTGGTAAAAATATGAGAGTGCTTTTCCACTGCGTTCTTCCGGAAAAGTTTTTAGCTTTCTGCTCTAGCTGTACCAACCATTTCCTCCTCCTCCTCCTCCTCCTCCTCCTTCTTCATCATCATCATCATCATCATCATCATCATCATCATCATCATCATCATCATCTTCATTCTGATTTGTATAGCCACCCATCTCATCTAAGCAACTCTGGGTTTTCTTGGTATTTCCAAGTTACTAAACAATTCCAGTTTTACTTTCGTAGGAAACCTAGAGCTTGTAGGCTACAAACACTCTCCTGCCCCAATTTTTTGCATTACCCAGAACTCCAAAGAACATGTTTTTGACATGTGTAGATTTTTTACAACTTGATTTTTTACTGTCTTGTCTTGTTTTACTTTATCCCAACTCCACTCAAAATATCCTGACAATTTTTTTAGCCTACACCCCAGTGATATCACTAGACCTAGAAAAATATAAAAAGTTCATTGAGCATCCAGAAAAAGTTGTCCACCCTGTTTCATATTTTCACAAATGAGAAAATATATTCAAGGAAATTATATTCTATATATACTAGAAATATATGGTTGAGAGAAAGAAAGTAATAGTACATTTGTTGATTTAGAAAAAGCATGTGAATGTATTTGAATTATGGAACATTATGCATAAATAAGAAATTGAAGGTAGCTTACCAAATGTGATGAGAGTGTATATGATGGAAATAAAGCATGTGTGAGAATAAATGAAATGCTTAGCAAATTAGAGTAATACAAGGATGTGTGAAGTTGACTGTTTAATATATTTATGATATATGATGTTTAATACAAATATTGGTATGGGATACTGTCAACACCTCTTTACAAGAGGGGGTGATGCCTCAGCTATGAAAGAGGCTGTCATGCATCCCCTCCTGAAGAGACCTTGCCTGGATCCTGCCATATTTGAAAAATATCATTCAGTCTCCAACCTTTCCTTCTTGGGCAAGATTTGGGCCCCTTTCAGTCTGGATTCAGGCCTGGGTATGGATGGAAATGGCATTGGCCATGCTGGTGTTTGACCTTTGTCAAAGTCTAGGTGGGAGTAGCACACTTCTAGTCCTATTAGATAGACCTTTCAATAGTTTTCACTATCATCCATCATGGTATCCCTCTATATAGCCTCAGGGGCTAGGAATGGGAGGCCCTGCCTTACCTTGGTTCTGCTCCTATCTTATCAGGCAGTTTCAGTCAGTGGTAACTGGGGTGAAATAATGTCCCCATGTCCCTTCATGCATTGTCAGGGGTCAGTCCTTTCCCTTCTGTTGTTTAACATCTATATCAGTGTTTATCAGACATGGCAACTTTAAGACGTGTGGACTTCAACTCCTAGAATTCCCCAATCAGCATGCTGTTTGGAGAGATCACCCATCAGTTTGTTACAGTGTGGTATCATTGATATACTGAAGATGCAAACCTAAACATTACAAACCTGGCTGAACCAGTGATGTGATGGAAGTCTTCTTCCTGGTGTCTTGAAGCTGTAGGGGCCTGGATAGAGTGAACAGACTGAAATGAACCCAAGCAAAATGGAAATGTAATTGTCAATCAGGATTCTCAATTAGTTCCAGTGTTGTCTCTCAATGTGTTACTACTGACCCTGAGGGAAAAGGTCCATGGCTACTGCTGAATGGGCAGGTGAAGGCAGTGGCCAGAAGGAGTTATGCCCATCTTTGGCTGGTACACCAGCTGCATACCTATCTGGATCATGACAATGTCATAATGGTGACTCACGTCACTGTCATTTCTCAAGTAAACTACTACAAGGGGCTTTCTTTGAAGAACATCCAGAAACTAGTTAGATCAAAATGCAGCTGCCAAGTTACTAGTGAATGTGATCCACATGACACTGATTGCCACTAGGTTTCCAGGTGCAATTCAAAGTGCTGGTTTTGACCTATAAATCCCTACATGGCTTGGTGTCTAGATACCTGTAAGACTGCCTTCTCCCACTCAGATCAGACCATTCAGTATGTTCTTAACAGGAAAAGCTTTTAATTATATTCTACTTTCATGGGGAAAAAAAGTGAATGGAGGCCAAGCGGTGCTGTTTCTCAATTGCTGCTCCAACTTTATTGAATACACTCCATCCTCTTTAAGGTTCTGGAAGCTACTGAGGACAGAACTTTTCCAAAAAGAATTGATTGAATAGTTTGTTATTCTCATCTTTAATTTATTTCACTTTAAATTACATATACTGATTTAATTCTTGATATTATTTTGTGTGGTTACAGTTTGCTTTATTTTCATTGTCAGTATTATATTTTATCATTGTATTATTATTTTGATTAGCTATTAGTTGTTTTAATTTATATTTACCATCAACATTTAATTATTATGAATGCTTTTGTCAATTGTTTTGTAAACCACCATGAGTCTTCATCAATTCAGTGGTATGAGTAGAATAAATAAATAAATAAATAAAGGTAGTGGTGACATTAAAGTTGCATTGCTTCAGAATGTATTTGTTTTGTATGCAGATATCACCATGTTGTTGACTAAGAAGTCAAATGATTTGCAATGAATGTGATATGTATAGCCTAATACAAAATGAGATCTGGATTTGAAAATAAATTAATTAAAGGTAATTGTATTTGACAGGTAAAATGGAATAAACTGTTCAAGTTATACATTAATGGCAAAAAAGCTAGAGCAAACTGAAGAATCTGTATATCTTGGTATTCAAAGTCATTGACCAGCCTTATGCATCATAAAACATGCTAAAACATAAATCATAAAACACAGAAATGAATTTTTAAAATTACATAAATAAAACAAAATGGATAAAAAATGGCAAGCAAAAGTGAAATTTTTGTTGTTCAGGAAAACCCGTCTGAACATGGCACTATTAATACAAAGCTTCAACAAAGAGACCATCATAAATATAGCTAAAACAGATAAAGAGTAGAGATAACAGTTATAGTTATTACCAAACTTGAAGCAAATTTAATCACGTCATACTAGAGAGGTCCTGTCAAATCTATTAAACAAAACTTGGTAACATTATAAGGGAGAGTATCCTCTGATAAGCTAAAAGATCACTGAGATTAAAAAAGTCAGTACAGCATGGGCATTGAGTTAATGAAAGTATGATAAATTTGTGTTGCAAATCTTGATAAGATTGACTATAAAGAAAGATGTGGGTTGTTGTTTCATTGGCTTCTGACTTAGAGTGACAAAGGTATTCATTATAGGGGATTTTCTGGAATCACCCTTCTAGCATGGCAGTTTGCAAGGCATTACAGTACAAGAGTGTCAGAGCTTTTTGGAGTTTTAGTAGAGTAATTAGATTACGATGTCTATCAAGCTTATGACTGGTAACCTAGTTGTCTAAGAAGACAGTAGGAATTAGACTATGCTCAGCTTGATTTTTCTTATCAAATACAGTGGTACTCAGGATACGAACGCCTCTACTAATGAACTTTTCGGGTTACGACCAGCTCCGGCTGTAATTTACCTCGATGTGCGAACTCCGCCTCGGGGTACGGTCATTTTTCCGCCCTGACACGTGGTCCGTGGCCATTTTTCCGCCCCTGACACGTGGTCCGCGGCCGTTTTCCCACTGCGCTGCGCGGCGACCGGCTGTTCTCCCGTTGTGCTGTTCCCGGCCATTCTCCCGCCGCGCCGCACTGCACCACGCCCGGCCGTTCTCCTGCCGCGCTGCGCCGCACCCGGCCGTTCTCCCGCCGCACCGTGCCGCACCGCGCCCAGCCATTCTCCCGCCGCGCCGCGCCGCGCCATGCCCGGCCATTCTCCTGCCATGCCACACTGCGCCCGGCTGTTCTCCCGTCCCTGATGCGTGGTCCCCGGACACCAGAACGGATTAACGGTAATTACATTGAACCTTATGGGACAATTTGCTTCGGGGTGCGACCAAATTCAGAGGGCGGAACGGATTAACCGGATTTACATTGAACCCTATGGGGAAATTTGCGTCGGGTTACGACCAACCCGGGATACGCCCAGAGTCACGGAACACATTAAGTTCGTATCCCGATGTACCACTGTATTCATTGTCTGAGATTCTTCCTGTCCAAGTCATATCTTGTTGTTATTAGCACATGAAGAGAGAAGTCAGTAGTATAGCTTCTTCTCCAACCCTTTTTCTATTTCAAGATGGAGGAGTCATCTAACATATTTGGGGCTAAGTCTACAGTGAAAGTAACAAGTTTTAGCCACAAATTGAAAATGTTAAGAGGCTGGCTTCAAGTAAGTAGTACTGCTTCCATATGAAGAACAGCACTAAGCAAACACTGAGGCACTTGAAGAATATTTCTTAGGAACTTAAACTGAACAGAATCAACTTTGAGAAGCTGGAATAAATAAGATGCACTTGTTAAAAGAGCTGTGCATGAGCCTTCATTGAAAGGAGTGAAGGAATAAACTGGGCACTTGAGAACAGTAAAAGGCCTGGATAACTATGCAGATTTAGATGCATTTTCTGTCACTTAATCTCTACAGACACACCTTTTCCTTGATGCATGGAAGATTGCTCCAAGGTATTTTAAACAGTTTACTTGTTCTAAACTGTGCCCATTTAGGGACCAATTTAACATCCTTGGCCTTTTAGTGAACACTATTATTTTGGTTTTGCCATAATTAATCTCTAAAGATTGGTTATCACAGTAGGAAGCAAGAGCATGTATTGCTCTTCTTAAACCTATTGGGGTTTGAGAAAGAATTACTGCATCATTCACATAAAGGTAAAGGTATGTCTTGGTAGAATGTTTATTAAATCTGGGAGAATGGTTGGACACATTTTAAGACATACAAATGCTGGTAGAAAGGTTAAAGATAATGCATGGTTTGCTGTGAGGAATAAATGAGCTGAAAAGGCTATGTATACAAGCAAGCTCTTCCATGTTTTGTTATATGTAAGTGAAAATGGTAATCAGTAGAAAAGTTGAATGCAGTAGAAATGGGGTTCCTCAGAAATATGTGCAGTAGAATCAGAAAAGTCAAGAATGAATAGATGCTGAATGGATTCAATATGGACTGAATATAAAAGTGAGTGACCAGTGTTCAAGAATAATCTTGATCAAACAGAGACATTGAATGAAGATTGGATTGCAGAATAAATACAAGATGGTAGTGTGACTGGATCAAGAGGAAGGGGAAGATGAAGAAAGTTGTGTTAGGATGAAGTTGATGAAATCCTCAAAAAAAGAGAGTTAAGAAGTTTAAAGAATGAAGGCAGTAAATAAAGCAGTGTATGGACATAGTGGAAGCAAGAATGATTAGCAAGGATAAAATGATACGGAGAGGGACAGTGAATAGCGTTGGTTCAGAATATATTTAACTGCATTTCCTTTCTTATTTCATGCCATTAGTTTCTTTGATTTACTATTTTTTTACTTTTTTGCTCTCTGCATAGTACTGCTTATTCTGAAAGGAAATTGATTGATTGACTGATTATGTGCCATCAAGCCATTTTCAACTCCTAGTGACCACATGGATTTTCTCCATGAAGATCTTTCCCTAACCTGGTCTTTCAGGTCTTCCAATGGTGCACTTATTGCCACTGTAATTGAGTCTATTCACCTTGCTGCTGGTTGTCCTTTTCTCTTTCCTTCCACCTTTCCCAGCATTAGAACCATTTCCAGAGAGCTAGGTCTTCACATATTGTGTCTGAAGTAGGATAATTTCAATTTACTATCCATGTGGTTTTCTTTGTAAAAATACAGGAGTGGTTTACCATTGTCTTCTCCCACACAGTATGGATTGATGCCTTTGTCATTTTCACTAAAGTGATCAACTGCCTCCAGATGAATATACGCTCTTGGCATGCACTCCTCCATGGGAGAGAGAGAATGAGAGAGAGAGATGAAATTATATTAAATTTCACTGAACTCCACCAGTGGCAATTTATTTTCAGAGTTCAATGTGAGCATTTGTGCAGTATTGTGCATGGAAAAGGTCATTATTTTTAATTAGGAACTGATAGGGGACTGATGCACTGATATGCAGCATCGAAGCATGTCATAAATTAAAATGAAAAAAGTGTAAGTTTTCCTTTTTAGATTCTTTTCTTCCTGTTTATCTTTTTGGTACCACTATTTTTCTTTTCACTATAATCTTAATTTTCTTTACCCTTTTACCTGAGTTTATTATTGTTTACCAATTTCTTTCTCCTGAAATGGTGTGTTTATAATACCAGTTAATTCTTTGATGTTTGGTTGTTTATTTATTTATTGTACAAAGTAACAAAGCTGCTGTGAAATATCAGAAAAGTTTCCATTGGAGCCAAGAACCAATGAATCTGTACTCTCATCTCATGGTAATGGATCCAAATAAGATAATTATTATGGAAGTATAACAGAGTACAGTCACTGTAGACTGATAAATCAATTAAAAAGGTTTTTAAAAGAGCCAGTGTATTATAATAGTTAACATGGGTGTTTTATACTTTCATCAAAATGACAAAAACAGTTCATGCTGTGGTATCACAAATTCCTCCCCTTTCATGTATGCATGCAATGTCATAATTATGTACAAAGATGCGGGGCTTGCACCATAATGATGAAACACAGCTTTTGTCATTCCTCCATCCACACCCCTTCTGAGACACTACTGATGATTAAGGGTTTGGATTAGATTGGAGATATTGAAACGGAAACTCACTAGATGACTTGGGACTAGCTATTCTCTCTCACTCCAACTTACCCCACAGAGTTGTAGCAAACAGTTGGAGGACCAGAACGCTGCACCACTTCCAGCTTCTGGAAGAATGGTGGAATACAAATCTAACAAATAAATAAAATTGATGAGTTTTAATTGAATATAGATAGCAACTGAGTTGCATCTTTTTCTGTAGTCTTCCTGATGTTTATGTTACCTGGAAATAGAGCAGAATACTCCAGAATGTTCAGCATCTACCTTTTGAGAAGAAGCAATTTGATTGCATTTTATACCCAGAACGAATGCACTGAAATGACCATTTTAAGAGTCTGACTGTTTAGCAGGCAGTTTAATTCTTACTGATGGCTACTTGTTTATTTATTTATCAAAAGTGGTGCAATACTTTCATTAGAGTAGAATCACAAAGTTCACAACCTCCTGCTCAGTACCAGAATCCAGATTAAAGCAATCCGGATGGATGACTGTTTAGCCTCCATTTGAACACATCTAATCAAGTGCATCATCTCTCCAGGTAATTGGGTCTACTTTCCAAGTGTCTGGACTGACCATTTTTTCTAGCATGCAACAGAAACACTATTGTTAGGAGAACAGTGATAAAGTTATAGAAATGAGTTTCTTCATTCTAGAGGAGAAGCAAGCAAAGAGGGTGGAGAGGATACACGGTTCAGAGGGAAAGGAACAGTTCTGAGACTTTCAGTAGATTAAGGTGAAAATAAAAAATATATTACATTGAAGCTGCACCTCTATCCAGTGTCACCGATGGAACAAAGCATGAGGAACAGAACAGAATGACTTGACTCAGCAGAATGAGTAGAATGTGGGGGCAAGTAACTTACTTTGATTTATTATATTTTGAAGTAAGAGAATTGCATACATTATTTTCTTGAGTGAGGTGAGACCTAAGACTACTCACTTTAGAGTATAAAATTCCCTAACTGGACCAGGGCTTCAACTATTAGGTTATTTGGATTCTAGCTAGCTACTGTAAGGGTCATCATAGCCTTCTTTATTTTTGCTTTCTGCATTACCAAGAATCCAGGTATCCCCATCAATTCTAGAGGCACAATCTAATAATCGTTGCTTTTTATATTTGAAGAAAGAGAATCTTCTTTTTTCCTGCTTTTTAGGCTTTCATGCTGGTTTTTCTTGAAATAAAACTAGCCCTAATCTAATAAAGTCTGTTTAATATGTTTGTCATTGTATCTTAAACAATTGTGAAGTGCATAGTTTGTTCTCCATCAGCAGCCTCTGTTTTGAACCCGCTCCCTTTTTTGTTTAATTAAATTGCTTTGGAGATAGCCTCAAAGTGACTTTTTGAGTCCATGTTTCTGATAAAACTATTCTGCTATTCTTTTTTTTTCTTTCTTCCTCATGGGAGGCTAATGTGGCCTCTTGTACATTTTATTTACTTAGAATTCTTCTTTGAAGTTATACCTTAGTGGCTGAAAGAGAACAAGGTTATTGCTATCCATGACTGCTTACGGCAACTAAAATTACATTGATGAGTACAGAGCAGAAAACTCAGCTGTACTTCCATCCTCCCACTCACCTAATGTATCAAGTAATATAAAATAGTTGAGGTAGAAGAGATTTAAAGCAAGACACCTGTGCGCTTCATTCTGGTTGAACTTTTCAGGTATTCCCAAAGATTTCTTGAATCTTAAAAGGGCAGTCACGCAACAGGCTTACCATCGGGCCTTGCACATGAAGGCTACTCTGGACAGAAGCAAAAGCTCAGCTGAGTGTGGAGTCTGAAGGTGGGAACATTGCTTCCATTATCCTGGGCAATGGAGAGGAGACCCCCAAAGATTGTCTACAGCAATGGAATAAATTAGTATGTTTGTATGGGGCAGTGGTGGCTTACTGTGGTAGAAGTTTGACTTCTCTGATGAATACCTTATCATTTTCTGAACATTTACAGGGGAAAAAAGCCCCTTGTTCTCCTGTGCCATTTTAAAAAGTATATATCTCCAGTGGCTTCTTACTTTCTACAATAAAAGCAAAACCTGAGCGTTGTTTTTAATAAAAAGGTTTTTTTTTTAATATTAGGAGATATTAATTAATAAAAATTTCGTTTAAGATTAATACAGCAAGGCAAACATATGAATTATATGCTAACGTTCACTTTAGTAAGTAGCCTAGGTTGATTTATTCATGTAGGCAATTACGTACAGCGTTATTAGTGTAATTCACAGTTAGATTAAATTAGGAAAACACACAATAAATTGAAATTGTGGTCATATTTCTTCTTGCTGTGTAAGGAACTGAGATATATTGGTTCTAAGCACACTACATAAGTTAAATTCCCAAGGCTGCAATGGGATCAAAAAGCATTAGACATTCCCTTACGCTATATTAGGTCCCTACCATAGGATGGCAGTAAAATTCTACATCAATCACTTTAAGCAAAGGGAAGCTAGAAAAGAAAATGACTTTCTTTTATTACTGAATAGCAAGAACCTTCCTGGCTTTGCATGTCAGGTAGCCAATGGAAAGCAGAAGTGCTAACACATGTTTTATTTTCACATTAATAGGCCCAATACTGCAAATGAATATCTTGCTTTAACTCGTCATGTAACATGGACCGATTGCAAACTTTATGCACCTTGGAAAATATTATTATATATTTTTAATACTCCTGGATTATGTTGATACAATTTGTAATTATGATTTATATACTTCCTTATAATGTATGTTTCACAGTGAAGGAATAATTTACATAACTGATTACATATTGCTTTTTTTTTTCTTTTCCTTTTTTTAAAAAATGCATGATTTTATCTCTCTGTTTGGGCCAAATTTTCCTCTTAGCCATAAAACACATTCCAAAATAATCTCTGAGTATTGTCTCTGAAGACAGACAGACAGTTTCCACCTGTGAAATGCTAGGGACCATCATTTTCATTCATCTCAGTAGGACATGAGAGCAGTTCCCAGGGCTTCATGTTATTTAGCCCAGTATAACAATGGAAGAATTTAGGCCTCTATCACAGTTAGCGCTACTTCTTTCTTCTTTCTAATTATACTGCAATTAGAAAAGACAGCCATTTCAAAAATCTGAGCACATTTCCTGGGTTCTTAAAATGCCACACACTATTCTGTGCCTATTGTCATAAACAGGAGTTTAACAGATGAGACCATTTAGAAAAATCTGATAGAATGTAGACTATATCCCCAGAAGGATTTATGCTCACTACATCCCAAAGATTGTAAATATCAAAACTAAGCATTAAAAAAAATAAAACTTTAAAGCAAGTGCATGTGGAACGACTACACAAATGTATACAAATTATTCCACTTTGATTAAGTTCATTTATTAAAAGAAACTGTAGAACCAAGTGAAATAATTCAAGTGATATCAGTGAATTAAGGGCATATATTCTGTCTCTCTATATTTAATAACTATATTCATGATATATGAAGCAGTTCAGCATCCCAGATTATGTGGAGTAATATGAACTCTTATGCCATTATGGTGGGATTCTTTCACAAAAGCTATTAGCAAGTTGAATTGCAATTTAAATGGCTATGAAACAAAGCAATTGTTTTCCTAAATGCATGGAGGGTGGTCTGACTCAACCGACAGCTATTAATCAGGATTTCCTGGGATAAAACCACCGTCTCCCTGGCAATTTAGTCACTGAGTGTATAGCAAATGTGTGTTAAAACTTTATAGTTTTCAGACCTCTTATTATTCATTCAAGTATGGGAGTCATATTCCAGCAGCAAAAATGTTGCTAAAAAGTATTAAAAAATAGTTTGTGAGAAAAATTATAAGCATAGCTCATTGTGGAAGAATACTAGTACTCTGATCAGCAATACAGCAATCAAGAATTTTAAACTGGTTTTAAATAAGTATGAAAAGATGGCAGAAGTATTTAAAATGTTCTGGACACAGAGCAATACAAGATTGCTTTCTGTGGTATGAAGTGTGCTTAACTCTGTTAAAGTGTGGCTTCCTTCTCAAATCTTATCAAATAATTAGGCAGCATTATATTAAAATGCAAGGGTTATTCTGTTGAATGGGAACTTGTATGTAAGTGTACAGTATGACTAGAGATTTTAGGGGTATGTGTGTGTGTGTGTAGTATAACAATTAGAGAGTTTAGGTGTTTCATAAATAAAGATTAGGATTTAATCTTTAATTAAGATTTCAGCAAACAAGTAAAGCCATATATGGGGTGCTAGTTGCTACTGGTCAGCTATCAGATTGGGCAGGGATCCTTTACAATTTTTGGACACTTTGAGCATTTTAAGAATATGTTGTAGGTCCTGGTAAAAATGGCTGCAGTGGTAGTCCACAGATTAGTCAACATTTTTCTAGATAGATGGACACAGACTGCCTGCAAGCACATGTTATTTTATTTTCTAAGAATGCTTCTGAGGTCAATGTGGGGTCTGGGGCATTGTTGGAAGTACAGATTATGTTTGATATCCGTACTTTGCTTGTAACAAGTTTGCTTCCTATTTAACATTTTTAAAATTAAAAATTAATAAAAAAACAAAAACCATATGAGGATAAGGGACTTAATTGGTGTTTATGAGAGTTATCCTAGGGAACCAGTTTATATGGATTTTGTTTTGTTTCTTATTAGTATTAGTATTTCATCATTCTTTATATGAGGTCAAGGCAGTATCATAGTATTGCTCCAGTTTTATTGTCTCTGTGAAATGAGATAGGTTTAGAAAAAATAAGTGATACAGAATTAGCTAATAAGTTCAACATAGAAGTTAGTTTGGAATAATGCATATAGCTTCCAATGTGCTAAACAAAAAAGGTGTGTACTCTTTCACATAATTTCAGTAAACAACCTTCTAGAACACTTGCCACACATAGACTGTAGCAGATGAACACCATAATACAATGTTACAATGGATGAGACACCTGCCCTCCTTACAAGCGATACTTAATGTATCACAATTTGGCTTCTGTGGACTTTATATTTCATGCATAAATGAATGACCACTGAAGCAAGGTGTGACTAAGTCAGGGCCAAAAATGGGTGGACAACTTGGTTTCTTTCTTTTACTTCTCTCTTCCCATCCCACCCCCACCCCCCAACCTGATAGTTCCTTTTATCTCTCTTTCTTATACTTCATTTGTTTTTTCTCCCACAGCAGGCTACCATGGACAGGTCAGATCACTCTTATTAGAAATCTGAATTGCTTGCTTTGGAACACATTTGAAATTAATTGAAGAGCTACATGAAATTTAGATCAAGGGCTGCTTATGGTCTTAATGCCATAGGTTACCCACCTCTGTCTTAGAATAAACTAATTACAACTCTCTCAATCACCATTTTAAGAGTATCTCCTACTGCAGTTTTAAAACTAGGTTCTTTCTACTCACCCTTCTTCAGATTAGCCCAGATTCTCCAGGTATGTCCAGCTTGGTAAGGAACTTTTAATAAAAATGCATAGGAACACTTCCAGCTCTCTCAGAGATCAGATGAAGTTACATTCATTCAGTTAAGATTAAACTTTAATCTTTAATTTGACCAAATATCTTTGGTCAAATGATGCCTTTCAGTGAATCCTTAAGTGAACAGAAGTTGACCCAACTCCTAGATAAGTTAATCTTGACAACTTTTGCAAATTTGAGTGCATACTAACCTTTATGTTTTCAAAATAGGAAAATAGTGAATATGGCAGGTGCAGAAGTTTGGACATCCTTTCACTCTCTCTGTCTCGCTCTGTGTGTGTGTGTGTGTGTGTGTGTGTGTGTTTTACCTGTAAAATTGTTAATGATGCCTAAAAAGATGATTGACTTGTTAGGGTTATATTTTGACAGGCTAATACAATTCCCAAGTAACAATATTCTGACACTTCTAACCTCTTATGTTTCTGTCTATATTCAACAACTGAGGACATCTTTAAGCAAGTATCTGAACATTTGAGAATGAAGATAATGAACTCTTACAAAATCAGGGGAAGGCTATCAAACACACCCACACCCACACACCACAAAATGTTTCCAGCAAGCAATTCCAATGATCAGAAACAATATTAAGAAATGACAGTTACATGAAACTGTTGAAGTCAAGACAAGATCTAGGAGTCCGAGGGAAAAAAAATCTCTGCTGGAACTGTCTTAAAACTGGTCAGATCTACAAGACAAAACCTACAGATCACCACAAATGACCTGCTGAAAAGTTTAGCTGGCCACAGGTCCACAGTACAGTGTGGTTTTTACAACAGTTGTAAAAACAGTTTACAACAGTAATGTCTTTGAATCTTCTTCTCCTCTGGATATCTGGAATCTGTCTACCCTGCACATATCCCAAAGCTGATTCTTCTTCAGCGGTCTTGAAACCCCCTGGAACTTGATCTCTTCAGCAGCCCCAAACTGCTTAATTCCATCTTTGCTTGCTACCTTTTCCTTCTTCCTATCTCCAAATTCTGATTCAACTCTTTCTGTCAGCTCCTTAGTACATTTCAACTTCACTCCTGTAAGATTTTTTCACTCTCTTTCTGTATGAAACCCCTTTTATTTTCTTTTTTCAGTTGTTCCCCAGGCCTTGACTATCAGCTAAGAATGTAGTTTATAGGTCTGGGGACAGCCAGTGTTTAACTGCTTCGTTCTATCACAATCTGCATGGGAGAATTTTCTGAAGGAAACTTTCTCCAACCTCATCACAAAAGTCATTGTCTAAAGTATGCCAAAGAAAATCTTGATAAACCTGAAATGTTTTGGAACATTTGAACATATGAAACAAAGATTAAATTTTTCAGCCACAAGCACACAAGATACATTTGGAGGGGGGGGGGGAGATGAGGCATTTGAAGAAAAGAACATCTTTTCAGTTGGTAAGTATGTGGGTAGCTGTCTTATACTTTGGGGTTGTGTGACAGCCAGTGGCACAAGCAATATTACATAGGTGAAGGAAAAATACATCCAGCTAAATATCAACATATGCTGGAAGCTAATGTCCCACCGTGAGTGAATAAATTGAAAGTGAAAAAAGGATGGATATTTCAGCAAGACAGCAATCTTCAACATGCCTTCAAATAAACCATGAGGTACTTGCAGGGAAGAAGAATAAAGTTCAAACCAACCTAAGCACAGCTTTGTTCAGACTTCTTGGCTATAATATAGGGCAGGCATGGTGCAAGCGCATAGGGGTCCTGCATAATTCCATGTTCCATGTGCATTCATTCAGCAAGAATATTTGGGAAAGGTTTTATTCAACATACCTAAGTTTGAAGGCATTAACAAGACCAATGCTACAACTGGTCTTTGGTTAACCTTTATCTTATTCAGCCAAGAAGAGTTTTTATTCCATGCATGGGAATTATTTTTATTGTTAATTTTTCCAATAATAGAATGCAAGCAATGGCTAATTTATACATTACTTTTTTATAGATAATATAATGTATTTATAGGCTTCTTTTACTCTTGATGCTATTGTTGATTATTTAATTTTTCCAATAATTTCACTTTTTGGTGATGATTTTGAAGCCCTGATAGTTGTAATTCTATATCAAAATTTCATTTACTTTAAAAAAAAACATTCTAATGCAAACTGATGGAAAAAATATGAGAGCCAGTATAACGCACTGGTTTAAGGTATTGGACTGAAAAGATCCAAACTCAAGTCTACCCTTAGCCTTGAAAGTTCTCAGGGTGATTTTGGGCCAATCACTTTGTCTCTCAGCCCAAACTACTTCACAGGGTCATTGTGGAAGAAAGTTGGAGGAGGGAGCATATGCTTCCTTGATCTCCTAGAGATCTAAAACATTACATTAAATTAAATGCTTTTGAATGTTTTTCAAAGAGAAGGTAATGTTGGTGAAATGTTAATGTTTTTGCTGCTAAATTATTTGCTTTAATAAGTGTGTGTGTACATATACCCAAATGTCCTGGGTTTCACTATACAGTCATCTCTGCAGTGATGGTCGACATGATTGCTTTCAAGTGCACTGTTGGGGTGTCTTGGGAGTCACACTTCACTTGGTTCTCATGTAAACTGAGGGCAACAAAACAGGCTGGATTACAGCTGCATCCTAACTGGTGACAAAATCTCCATAAAAGGTGAATATGCATGAAAGAACACAATTGTGCCTATTGAATGGCAGCGAGGGCTTCCAAGAAACTTTGTGAATGCAAATGACTGTTCAGCTGAATTACTTGGGTTTGGAGGTTGCTAGCATCTGACTCTGCTCCCTGAAACAAACTTGCTGAGTCTTTCAAGAAGAGTGTCACTGATCTTAATGCCAGATTTCAGCAGATTTGAATATCCATTGCACCCGTTGCCCCTGTTTCGTGTGTGTAGTTTTAGGCGCTATAGCCTAATGAGGTGGACAAAGTCCTTGCACCTGTAAGATAATATAGTTTATACTTTCCTTTAATGATGATTTAATCACCTCTGAAAGTGTGAAAAATTCATTGTAAAACAATTTGTTATATGTTTGGGCTATGCTTCCAATATTTTTCAGCCACTCTATGATCATCATGAGCAAGTGAGCCATAGTATCTGTATACCCAAGTATAGATTGAAAGCTTGGCAGAAAGGGAAGTTAAAATGGCAGCTTTGGGGTAGGTTTCCTCTTTTTTCTACTGTGCTCTTATTCACATATGCAGATATATGCATAAATAGGCATACATCTGGGTCTGTGTGTGTGTGTGTGTGTGTATGTATCTATCTATGGGTGTTTGTGTGTATGCATGCATGCATGCACGGATGTGTGTATAACATTTTGTATTCTTATTCAGTATGAGCTGTGCTTCAGCACAGGATGAACTGCATCTAATTTTGCAAATAATGATGATGATGTCTGGAAGTGCCTATAAAAGAAAGACTTGAGGAATATAGAAAGATGAAAATAGAAAACAGAGAATAATAACCACGGATCACTACATAAGCCAAGAAGCTACCTAATACCAGGTGGACTATTTGTGTACAGCCTGTCCTGCCGGTATCTCTCCTGATCCTACCTCTCCTGTCACACAAAAGCCTACTTCTGTATGACAGATGCGGACAGGGACTGACCATCTGTATGCAACGCTCTGACTTTCTCAAGGTCTGCAAGAATAGCAGTCTCTTGGCAAGGCCTGACTTGGGTGTCTGGTTCTGGAAAACAACAAGAAGGAAAATCAGCGTGAAAAGCAAGGCCGAAAACCATTTATGTGCAGGTTATCAAAATGAACTGCAAACCACACACGCATCCGCCAAGAGAGGCATGAAGTTGGACAGAGTAGATTGCTGAAATGTCAGTGAGTCAGAACAGCAGGAGAGCAGCTGGGCTGCTGGTGCTGAACGGTGAGGACTGCAGCGACGCCAGCAGAGAAGTTTACAAAGGGCTATGTATGGTGCCATCATCAGAGAGCAGGCCTGGAGCTAAAGATGCCAAGCCCTCGCTATCTTTGTGCTTCCTGCCCTCTGGTGCTCAGCGCATCAACTTGGTGGGTATACTTTCATCCCTTACATGAAAAAACTAAAGGAAACAATTGGGAAATGTTTTTGTCCCCCCCCCCCCATGAATTATAGGGTTGGTGGTGTTTTGGCAGCTTCTTGGATAACAGGATTTATGACAGATAAAAGTTCTTTTGCTTTTCCCTGCCGAAAGTGCGTACGACAAGGAAAGGAGATAATGCAAACCAGGGGTGGGCGATCTATGGGCTTTAGCTTAATTTCAAAAGCCATCTGCAAACCAGCAATTCAGACCTTTGGCAAAAGCATTGTGTTTTCTCCGCAGCACTGGGAGAGAAACAGAAACAGACAGAAGAGGACGAAGCAGATTACAGATGAAGCTGAAGAAAAATCATGAAGCAGCTTACAGATAGAATGAGAATGAATAGCCCAATCTAGGTCTGTGGCTGGTTCTGTTCACGGCTTGCTTATGACCCATTTCTCATTGATATGCATCTCCCACTGGAATACAGTATGGACCGCTTGTTATTAGTTGTCAGGATGTTGAACAGGTATACACCTATTGATTTAACAATTAGGGTTGTGCTTTTAATGATTAGTCATTTCCTTATGTTGAGTTTGGCAAAACACTCCTATCCTTAGGTCTAGTGTTCTGACTCCCAGAGGTCTAATTTACTGATTGCTTACTAGCTGCAGCCCACAAAGTACAACTGAAGATAGAGACATTCACCTTACCCCAATTTCTTTCCCAGCCATTTCAAAAACAATAACTTTAATAGTACTGGTCTAGGAAGTTGGAGGAATTGAAGCAGGAACAAGGGATGTTAAGCTGCCCTACCTCAATGTTTAAAGGCTTGGTGTTTTTTTAAGGAGAAAGCAATAGCTATGTTTCTGAAATTATGGTGCTATTTCTACTGTATGGTAAATGTATCTGAAGAAGAGGTTTGTGCGTACAGGTGTTTTAATTTAAAACTGGACATGATGTAATACTGTTATTTTATTTAAATTGCATATTATTTAATGTTGTCTTTAGCAGATTCTAAAAACTCATTCATATACACATGCTGGGTGAGGTTAATGGGAGTTTCCAACAAGTATAGGATTCAGCTTCCTATCCTTCATTCTTTTATGTCACATAAGATGTCCTTACAAGTTCAAAAGCTTAACAATTACATATCTTCTTGTTAAAAGTACCAAGACTTTTTAAGAATAAACATGAGCGTACACACACAGATTCACAATAGCATCTAAAACACCAGTCAGGGTCATCTCTATTGCTCCACTTCAGTATATATATATATACACACATAGGCAGACAATTTCTTTGGATGTATAACTGATGAAGATTCATCTGCAGATATAAACTCATTTTTATTCAAATATACCTTGTGTATTAGCACCTTATGCAATTACTAATTTTCTTTAAAAACAAGGGCAAAAGTTTTTTATATCAGATACTGGGAATGTGGGAATCCCACACCTAATATTTATTTTATTTTATTTTATTTATTTTTAAGAGTTGTAAGACTCCCCAACTCAAATAGTGTGACTCTGAGTGGCATACATCATAAAAACAAACAATAAATCAAAGAAAGAGGGGGGGAAACCCACATATCAATAAACAATACAATATATAAATATAAAATTGCAACCAACCACATAACAAAACAATCATAAGGGGACTCCCAGTCAGCTGGCTCTTAATGTCTGGGGGAACAGCCTGGTATTAATGGCTTTCCTAAAGGTGAGAAGAGCTGAGACCTGTAGTATATTGGGAGAGATCACTCCAGAGAGCAAGGGCAACCACAGAAAGGCACACTTCCTCGGTCCCATTAGATGACAAGTTTTTAAAAAAGGAACCTGGAGCATGCCCACTCTGTGGGAGCACTTTGGATGTTCTTGGGAGAAGGCGGTCCCTCAAGTGCCCAGTCCTGTGCCATGTAGGGCTTTAAAGTTAGTAACTAGTGTTTGTTTTGAGCACGCATTAAAAAAAAATAGTATACCATAGATATCACAGGACAAGATATTGTTCCACTCATGAATTTGGAATGGACCATGTCAATTTGTAAGCCTAGTTACTGAATGATACCCCACATTTTGTACAGGCCAAAATTGTAAGTCAATGATCTAATGACTCGTAACTTTGGTGCAAAGTTTTTGTCATCCACAATTTTAATAGCAATAATTTCTGTGTAGAAAAACATATTTAATGGGAGGACATAGATTGATTTACATAGAGTGTCTGAATATGTATAAATGCAAAAACTAAAAGGTTTAAATCTCTTTCTTTCTGGTTGTCCAACCCTCCCCCTTCATAAACAATTAACAAACAGCTCAGAGGTGAAATCCATCAAATAAAATGCTTACTGTACACCTTGGCCCAGCTCTGCCATTAACCATATTTGTTTCAAGCCATTATTAATTTTCAGCAACATTTCAGACATCCAAATTGGTATTTATATTCAGGCTCTTGAAATGCAAATTACCTATGCTAAATTCTGCAGCTTTGAATTATCAGCATTTACCTGCAAATATTTGAATAAACACAAGTGAGACCATCCTTTTACACTCCTTTTAAGATCAAAGAACCAGTATTCTGCCTTTGAGGTTTGCATTTTTCAACCCTGTGCAAACAATTTAAATGATTTCCTCATTGCAAAAATCTCTAATAATTTAATAATTAAAACATATTTTTCTTCTCCTTTTCCCTTTACACCTTTATTCCCAGTGAAATCAAAAGGTATTTTGTGTTAATGTCATGCTACTCTATTATTTTAAGCCTATCTCACAGCTTAGGTGTCACACAGCATGATATATTTTAAAAAATGGTGCTGTATAAATCTGAGCTTCCTAGCTAAAGGATATTTGTTTGGTGTCCTTAACGTATGACTATCTGTAGAACTAAGCAGTTAGATGTAACCAAATGTCATACTGGAGCAAAGCTTGTGAAAGTGACAGTACATTGGGGAGTAATGTTTTGTATTCAGGTTCATTATCAGAAACATTTTTCCTTAGTAAAATACAATGTGGATATTTAAATATTGCACAGTTTAAAAATATGTAGGGGGGCTGATATACATAAGTAATATATCCTAACTGGTATATAGTACTACAGTCTCATTCTTCTCTGTATCCTTCACAATAGCATACGTTATCAAAATCAACAAGTGTAAATCAAATTATTTTCAACTCTTTTGCCCAAAGATTCAGCAATCAGCATTGGGAGGAGATGGGCGGGGGAGAAATTTAATAAATAAATAAATATAAATAAATAAATAAATAAATATATGTGAGCGCCATGATTAATCACTCCTGTGATCCACCAAAAATGTTTACACACCCCAATGTTTCTTACTCCTTACCAAATGTATTGTTGAACTGACACAGTATTGTCTATGTATGGACTCTGTGTGAAACTCATTTTCATTTTTGGACTAGGATTTAAAACTGGTAGTCTTCCAGATATTGATGAATTACAATTTGCTGTATCCCTTTTCACTGAAGGAATTTGGGCTTCTACGGTAGTAGAAATCCATAAATCCTCCAATTCTTGCTTGTGTGTGTGTGTACGCATGAGTGTGCATCTCCACTATTGGCAAAGAAGATAATGAACTGGTTCTTTTTATGTGATTGCCTTAGTCATTCGTTAAATTTCTCTTTGGGCACATGTGCTACTGACACATGTCTGCTCATATGGTCAAAATGTATTGTAAATATGGAATACTTTTGGTTCATTTGGACTTTGAGTGAGGTAAATCTGTTTCAATGCAATTGTTTAATTTTTACTTATTTTAAATCGGCATTTCTTATAATGTTTGAAACATACTTACATAGTATCCAATTAACTGGAAAATTCAACAGAACTCCTTTTATGTCCACAGATTTGAATTAAGCAAATAATTCTGGGGGGAATATGTAGATTGTAGATGAGCAACTACTTCAGCAAATGTTTAGTGCAAGATTTCAGAATCCATAAAGAAATCTCTAGTTGCTGATGTCTGGTTTCATTAACATCACTACTGTTGCACTGGCAAATTACTGCAATGTATTTTAACTGTACTAGGTGGTTTTCTGACAAGCTAAGACATATAGTTTACAAGCTGCCACCTTTAATGTAAGGCCAAATGTAAGCCTTAGGATATTTTTTTCCCCTTGAAAATGTAACAATTATTATAGCACAGATGTCAGTATAGTTCTTATGATTCATAGCTCTTTAGTTAATAAGAAAACTGTCAGAGGGTTCAGGTGTGTGAGTGGGTTTTGTGGTGTGTGTGTACACCCCCACATACATATATTTTCTTTTAATTATTATTCATCCATTTAATGGAACAGAAGCGTTTAAAGAGATCATCCCATTTTCAGATATGTCAAATCAGTTTTGGCTAATAGGTACAAAAATGTCCTGTAAAGTAGGAAAAGAATATAGTATATGCTTTTTCATGAACATTTTCTTACAATTCTTTAGCTTTGTAATGATGTATAAAAGTATACAACCAGACTCCCATAATGACAAATATATTTTTCTCTTATGTTTATATTTTTTTCTCTATGTACTAACGCTAGAATGACTAGTACTGAAGCAGACTCCAAAGCAATAAAAAGAGATCTGCACATTTATATTAACAAAGAATAAACTTTTATTTTTAAATGACAATCCTATTTTAAATAATTTCTCTTTTTTAGTATTGGTGATCATTTAGGGTGACAACTACACAGTTTTGCTAACAGATGAATCCTTCTGAATCACAAATCACATGATAAACGGTATCATGCCATGAGAATCTGGCGCCATATAAAATACGGAGAAGGAGACAGAAAAAGAATTCACAAGAATTCAAAGGTAAAATTTGCTAAGGAAGGAGAGATGAAGAATGAGGTGCAACTGATTAGAGATCTTAACAGACTATAAAGGCATATATATATATATATATATATATATATATATATATATATATATTTCCACCCTTCACTTTCCTCATGGATCCATTACCCATTTCTTATTCTTTTATACTGTTGTAATCACTACTTAATCACTTCTTAAATTTTCCATTATCTCCCTTGTTTAATCTATAAAACACTTTATCATCAAGCTATTTTTCTCTATTTTTGTAATATACTCCATAAATGGACTCCAGTCTTTAATAAAAGCCTGTGTAGATTTCTCTCTCATTAGACAGGTCAGTTTTGCCATCTCTGTCAAGTCCATGACATTAAATATCCAATCTTCAACATTTGGAGCTTTATTTTTCCATTTCTGTGCATATAATAATCTTGCGGCTGTGATCATATATAACAATAAGACACCATGCTTTCTACCTAGTTCTTCTTCCATAAACCCTAATAAGTACAGTTCTGGTTTCATCTGAAAAGGGATTCCTATTTTCACCAATGTCCCATGGATCACCGACCAAAATATTTTGGTCACTTCACAAGTCTACCACATATGATAATAGGTTTCATCCTCTTTTCCACATTTCTAACATTAAGTTGAAACATTCGTATACATTTCTGATAGTTTCACAGGTGTCAAATGCCATTATACACCATTTTATAAAAGTTTTCTCTTAAATTATTGCACAGTGGAAATTTAATATTTTTAGTCCCCATTTTTTCCAAAATGTCCATGCCAATATTGTGCCTAAAATGTAGCATCTGGGTGTACAAAGCTTTTAACACTGCAAGAAATTTAGAAGTCCCTATCACATAGAGAGGAACTGAATTATTTCACTCTTACCACCATTCCTTGCCTCCATTATACATTTATTTATTTATTTATTTATTTATTTATTTATTTATTTATTTATTTATCATATTTATATAGCCACCCATCTCATACAAGGTGACTCTTATAGATATATACTTATACATATTGTAAGATTATTGTGTTGATTTGTGCTTTACTGCAGTTTACATTTGTTGATTTTGTAACAACAAATATGTTTAAATAGGAAGGAAAAGGAAGATTCTGAACTGAACAACACCCAAGCCATGATGCAAAAGTTATTGAATTTCCAGAACACGGCCACACAGCTCGGAAGACCCACACCAGCCATTATTGAATTTCATTTGTAACATTTATACTCCCATTTGTTTCCAGCAGAAGAACCATCAACTGGGCAGAAGTGCCCAAAATATTTATTCTAATGCCAGTCTAAAATTATAATCATCTCAGTAAAATTGTCCTCAGGACTAAAAAGCAGCTGATGAAACATAATTCTCAAGAACAATCATGGATCAAGAATTTGACCCACTAGGTAAGGCTGATTGCTGCTGCAAACCATTACCAGCTAAATGACCAAAGTAAGACCATGTATTTTCCTTAAATTGATTAAGGAGAAACATGACTAGATAGTGTATTTCCCAAAACTTAGCATTAACTTCCTGGGAAGTTCAATTCATTGTTTGGCCTGGAATAGGATTTTGAAGTGGGAACTGGACACCCAGTAGTTATGCTGCTTAGATTTATGAGTTATCTTATCCAAGGCATGACCATAAATAATAATAAATAAATACTGATAAAAGATAAGCTATATCAAAGCAAGAGTAAATGGAGAAGATCTACTTGTTGGATTCACACATCATGCTAGAATATGCTTAGTTTGTTTTTAGCTTAACATGCTATGCAAACCAGACCATTATAATTTGTTCAATACACCACAGTTGTAGATTCACAATTGTTGAGTCTATCCATAAAGTTCCTCCTCAGTAGACTTTTCTAACTTCTCTCCTTCATTAGCAATATAAGAATCTGACTATACCATTCTCTGTGTAAATTTCTTATAGCTCTTGTTTTTATATCCAAAGACATATCCAAAAATGATATCCAACATTTTATTGGATTTTATTCAAGGGTTACTCATACCTGGAATAAAAAATAATGCTGATAGCTATTCAGAGGCACCTAGCAGAAACTGTTAGGGAGCAGACAGAATGGCTTTGAACTTACTGAATCCAAAATGATGATCAAGGCAGAGATCAAAAAAACATAGGTTCTACATTCTTTGTTATGCTTCCCCCAAGAGTTGCCTTCCAGATTGCACTGAGCTGCAATACGATATGGACCATTTTCCCCTTAGTGTCAGGTAAATGAAGTTACAAATCTCAGATATAAAGACTGTCAATCTTAATGGCTAAGTGAAGACAGGACTGAATGTGTGGCATATTCTTCCTTAACATTTTGCCCCTGAGTGGTTTTTAGAATTCCCAATACAGATGTTTTAAATATGATATGCCCTTTCTTCCAGGATGCTAGATACAAATTTCCTTCAGAAATGTACTAATTTAGGGAAAACAATGTTTTTATCTAATGAAGGCAATGAGTGCTCTCTAAGGCGGCCAAGCTTTTTTTTTTTTTTTGGTCTAAATAGATAATAATCAGAGAAAAGGACATTGGCTTTAAAGAGGGCTAAATAACCATATCTTTCATATACATACTCAGATTGTACATTTTGATGTAAAAGTCCTCCAGATGTGAATAGACGAGAAATTAGAGGTTCTTGTTCTCTGGATATTCATTTGCTATATAAATCTCTCATCACATTCTTATCTGTTATGTAAATAAGATGTGGAATTCCAATAGTGTAGCAGCGTTCTGCAGCAGATGGTGTAGTGAGATTTACCACACCATTACATTTAATGGGATTGAATTCATTTGGATTTCTTGAGGCTTGTACAGTCCTTGCTCTGTGCAGCAGAGTTGCCACTGCTCCTGATTATATATGATTTGAGAAAATGCTTAAAGAAGGGGGAGAAACCCTCTTATCTTTAGGAATATGTATGTTTTCTGCCAAAGTTTAAAATGTGTACGTATTGCATTTCTCAGGATTTATATGCCCTTCAAAGAAAAGATATTTAATGAATATTCAACAAAGAAGTTGAGGCAATCTAAGATATTTGAAAATTTGCAGTATCAGTTAACTGTTTTCATGCAAGAGAAACTCCCTTTATTCTCTTTCTATATTAGTCTTTTAAAAAGATAACAAGCAGATAACAAAAAGCCCCATTGGTTAAAATGAATGGAGGTTTTACTGTTTGGTATAAACAAAGTGAGCTCATTTGATACCTCATTCATTCATAAGGTAAATGTTATTTGAGTTTTCTTCCATATATCAGTTACTTGATAAATAACACAAATAAGATGACTAATGGTTACATGTAATGGCAATGTCCAGATAAACTAGGTTGACTAATATTAAGACTTTGATCCAAATGGTCTGTTCTGTGATTGGAAGATATTTCTCTTTGATCCAAGTGCCCTCTTCCCCATCCAGTTAGTGAAGATTCTGTCTCAAATCTCTGCTCCATTTTTCATACCATGCAAGGTATCAGCTACAGTGGGGAGGAAGAGTAAGGAATACATAGAGCAGAACCTTGATTATATATATCTGATCTAGCTACAGTGCAGAAACTTCGGTCTCCTTTATTTATACCTATGTTTACTACCTACTGAAAATGTAAAACCATAGATAGATAGATAGATAGATAGATAGATAGATAGATAGATAGATAGATAGATAGATAGATATATGCGTCATACAAGTTTCAATAATTTTGCACCTCACAAAAATTGATGCTCAGAATAATCAAGGAGAGAAAATGCTTTCATTGGAGCAAAAAATAGCCCACTTGAGGTAACCTGTTACAATATGTGACAAGTGGGAGTATGTTAGTTACCTTCAATTAGAATGAAATAGCTTTGGGAAGAGGAGAGAATAAATGGAAGTTGACCTTAGATCCCTTTGGTGACAGGAGCAGAACCAGCAAACATTAAGTCACATTCATTGCCGGCTTTCCAAATGTCAGGTTAGCATGTAGGTGTTCAGATCACATATGAAACTGAGTAACATGTGTTTTTCTTATATGAAGGAAGAAACTTATGAAGACTGGATGCACTGGACATAAAGGAATCTTGCTCTTCAGCAGAGGAACCTCCCATAAGAGTGGGAAATTTCACAATTAACTTACGATCTATCTCCCAAGTTCTAGGGGAGAAATAGGGATGTTAGCTGAGGGATTGTACTATGTCAGGCCTTTCAAGGATGAGACCTAAGTACTTGGTCATCTTTGCTGAGAACTTGTTTTCCTTCCAGATTTGGGATAGGACTGTCTTATACAACTAAACCACAAAGTTTTTATGTTTGGGCTGGCCCAAACATAAGACAGCCTCTCTCACCTCTCTCGCTTTCTCTTCTTCCATGTACAAAAACTGCTGCATTGGCAATTAAAACTTTATGCAATATTGGGAACAAGATGAAAGGAGATGCTGGGCAGGATATGGACCCCACAGCAGCTTCTTCAAATACTTTTCTACCACCACCCAGCATCTATCAGAATGAAATTTGCTTTATTCTGCCTACTGATAGAGCCAACCCTGGTTTTGCTACTTGCTGCTGCTGTGTTAAGGTTTCTTTATGACTTTTATTCTTTCCCCTCCTCATTTTCTGCATGGATTGGATTAAAAAAAAAAAAGCAGGAATCCACCATTACATCTGGAACCCACTTATCAGAACTAACCTTTGCCTATCATCTGTACACTTTTTTACATGGCTCATGCAGTTATGAACAAAGTAAATATTATCCAAGAGCTGAACCTAGAAGCTTATAAAACAAAAGACACCATAGGTATTCTGTGTTCTGTTGGGTTGCCCATAGGATTTAGACAGGAAGAAAAAATTTAAAACATGAAATAATATATTGTTAAAGTTGATTAGCTGGCTGTAGTTTCCTAGATACAGTAGATTTTCTCCTTTAACACAGCAGGGGTGTGCATGACTTATACAGGCAAAGCCTACTTTGCAGAGGTTAAATTTGATCAAATTGATTAAACATAGGGGCTTAAAAAAACACAACCCTCTGTCAAGACCATTTACTAGTTTTAGGATTGTTCTTAGAGTGCAGCTGATTCTGGAGCTTTGCCTAGCTTGAAATTAAGTAGATCTTTACTTCTTTGAAAAATCTAAAATATGCTCATTATACAGCAACAGTTTAGGCTTTTAAATGGAGATTTTGGGAGACCCCCTTGAACCATAGAGAGAGAGTCTATGAACAGCTAAAATAAAGCAGCCATCCATTCACTATATGTCCGTTTCTATTAAAATCAAGGAAACGTAATGTTGATAAAAATAATAATAAAGGTATTCATGGCTTACATGTTTTTAATTTTTATGCATAGCACTCTCAGTCTCCATGACACTTTACAGAAGAAGTCAATGTCCTATCTGAAACATTGTACAATCTAAAATATAGATTGGGGAAAAAGGAGGAACATTGGGGTAAACAAAAAACAAAAATGTTCAGTGATTTCAGCTGCTCATACAAAAGTTGAGTTACTTTAGCAGAGTTCTGGTTCCTATTAAGGCAACTATGGGAACTAATATACACTTGAAATTTCCCTAAATTTCTTGTCTCACCTGATTTTTTAAAAAAAATCTTTTAATTAAAAAATAAATGGGAAGTTAGCATGCTGAAAACTAAAGCACCAGCCTCAAGCAGAAGCAGTATTTTCAACAATGCCTTTGGGCCTCACATAAACCTCAGAGGCATTCTTAGAAAATAAATGTGGATGCTTGCAGCCCAGGGTTTCACTGGAAAGTATGCTCATCTGTACAGAAAAAAAGAGATGAACTGAGGTGCAGAGAAAATCCTTGGAGGCAAGTATGGATGTTAGAAGGCAAACTTACCAGTTTACCTTCTGGTAAATGGATGGCATGTGCTTGTCTATGCCCACCAGAGAAAATACTTTGTAAGGTGACCCACAAGAAAGTCTCAACATTCCAAATGTGCCTATCTGCCATTTTAGGTGGAAAGTGATCCTATCCAGGGGACTAACAAGGGGATTATCTCAGAGCCAGGAAGTTTTCTGAATGTCTCACAGCAACTCCATCTTATTAAAATTTAATTTGAGTTGGTTTCTACCCATCTGGACCTTCTCCCAGTCTGTAGACACTGGGTTAGTGCTTCCAGGGCATCTTCAGTTCAATTGATGGTAGTAATGGAGAGTTGACTATAATTAGTAGAACCTAAGGACTTATTCCACACCACTTCTGATTACATCTGCCTGCTAAATTAGGATTGGAACTACCACAAACAGTGCCTCCAATCCTCAATCCTCTTTGGCAGTCCAATTGTCAGGCCTAGCCCAACTAACTCCAGGAGACCATGCTGATTCAGTTCAGCAATGTTTATTAGCTACGACCTCTAGCAAGAATCTTCCCAGACTGAAACTTAGTTCCCACAGTCAGCCAGTGAAAACAGAGTGAATTCCTCAGGAAGGTGCCAGCCTCATCCTCTTATCTCTTCCTCACCCCTCAGGAGACAAAAGAGGATGTTTCCCTCCCTGAGTGTGGCCTTCATAATTCCATTCCATCACACCAATAGGATATCATGATCAATGATTTCAAAAACCATTGAGAGATCTAACAGACCCAAGAAGAATGTGCTTTCACTCTCAATGTTCTGACATAGAAAAAGTATTAGTTACACTGGGGAATGATCCATCTCCTGAATGGGTCTGAATCCAGACCGAAACCCAGACTGAAAAGGATCCAGAAAAACCACTTCATCTAAGATCCTAGGTAATGGAGCTACCACTACATTCTCTACAGCTTTCTCCAAAAGCAGGAGGTTGTAATCAGGGCAATAGTTCTCAGAGATGGAGACCTATAAAGAAGACTTTTTCAAGATAAGGCAGATTATCACCTCTTGAAGGTAGCATAATGCCCTCCCTCAAAGAAGCATTACCACCTCAAAATCCAGCCATTCACAACCCCCTTGTTGCCCAAAGGGTGTAGAAGGGACATGATTTCCATTCATGCTGAAGAGAACTCTATCCTCAGTCTCTTTAAGGTCAAATACTTGATAGCATTGCAAGATATTACCCCAGGGATCACAGTAGTTTCTGTCCAAGAGATATCTGACTTCAAATGAGTATGGACAATTTTATCCTTGTAGAATTTAGCAAAATTAGCAATTTGTTCCTCCCCAATAAGAAGTGGGTTAGTCTAAACATAACTGTTGGGCAATAATATATGGATGCAATAAGGGCAGAGAAGAGAGTATGTTTCACTGCCTTTATTGACTCATATAGGTGCCAATGTGGGCTCAGACCTGAGAAGAGTTATATACATTCCTTCTATTTTATCACTATCATGCTGGGCATATTAATTTATTTTATTTATCATTGCATTTCATTTCCTTTTTTTTAGTTTAGAAGGCCACCCAACTCCATAAGACTCTGGGCAACATAACATTAAAAGTTAATTTGAAAAAGAATAAAACAATCAGAAAGTACAAACCATATATGTCAAGAAAAAATGATTCCTCAAACAAATGAAATCCTGTAGGAGTTCAACACTCAACCTAACAAAGGTCTGAGGAAACAGCCAGATTTTCAGAAACTTCTTGAACATCATCAAGGTGGGAGCTATATGAATCTCCGGTCAGATGCTCTTCCAGAGAACAGGTACTAGGACAGAAAAGGAGTGCTTGCTGGGTCCTGCCAGATGACATTGTTTAATCAAAGGTACCTAGTATGTGCCCACTCTGTTCATTCATACTCTTCATTTACTTCATTTCCTAGAGCTCCTCAGTAGACCAAGGAGCACCCTGAGGCTTACAAATCATGAGAGGCTACTTGGGAGCACTTACATCCAATACCCTGGTTCCTCCTTATTCTAGCAGGTGACCAGGTACATTTTTATATTTTTTATGGCATTTTTAATGGTTTTTTTTAATGGTTTAATAGTTTTATTGTTTTTAATGGTGGTGGTGGTGGTCGCACAGCCAGCCAGATGTTTAGACTGGATTTGGCATTTTTATCCACCTATTAAGTCCTTCCCAAGGACCTGGGGTAGGCAGATGCTGTTGTTTGCTGGTGTTGAAGGTATCGTCGCAGGATGTAAGCTGTTCCAAGTAAAGCTGCCTTTTGCAATTGACTGATAGTGATTTTGTCAATGTCGATGGTGTTCAAGTGGTGTTCCAGATGTTTTGGGATTGCACCTAAGGTGCCTATAACCATTGGTGGTACTACTACTACTATTAATACTACTATTACTACTACTACTACTATTATTATTATTATTATTATTATTATTATTATTATTATTATTATTGTGGTTGTCCTTTTTTTTTTTTGGTTTTTAACTCTGTAAGCCACCCCGAGTCACAGCAGTGAGATGGGTGGCTATATAAATTTAATAAATAAATAAATGTATTTTATTTATTCATGTATTTATACAAATTTAGAGGCCGCCCAATTTCTTGACTCTGGGTGACTTACAAATAAAAAAGAAGAACAATATATATAGAGTAAAAAGAGATACAGGTTGACTAGGAGAACAGTACATCCAGACATTTAGCAAATATAACTAGAACAACAAAAGGTGGCTCCCAAACCACCCTATCCCAAAGCCTGGAAGAACAACCAGGTTTTTAGCAATTTCCTAAACATCAGAAGGATGAAACTGCAGGAATCCCTGGGGGGACATTATTCCAGAGGGCAAGTGCTGCAAAACAGAAGGCATATTTCCTGGGTCCTACAAGATAACACTGTTTAATGGATGGGACCCAGAACATACCCACCATGCTTTGTCGCACTGGACAGTTCATGATGAAAATGCCTGCCAGGTTGCTTCATGAAGCCATCTGGATCAATCTGAGGTCTGGGACAGATTGTTTTAATTGGTCCACCATCTATGCAGAAGTCTGGGATGGTAGTAACTTGTCCCTTCAGCCCAGAGTCATGTAAATACATTCACACCCATGTACCAATGGAGCCGGGCAACTGATTACAGTCAAGGTGTCATGCCCAATCACAGCTACCCCACCACCCTCCTTGGATCCAGCATCTTGGCTGTTGATGTACTTGAAACCCAGGAGGAAGGAATTCTGATAAGGCTAATCATTATAATCAAGCACATTTTGGTAATGCGTGAAAGTTCTGACTGTTTCTCCACCATTTCCTATATGGATGAAGTCTTACTCGAGAAAAACATAGCACTAATCAATAGCAGCCTGACACCAAGGCTCCCAGCAATTTGGGTTTCAAGCCATAGGGCAGAGATTGGCCAGGAAGTGGAGACCTGCACCAAATTGCTAGCTCCCCTTCTCCTGGACAGTCCCTATTGACATGCCTCTCTCCACCCATTACTGTGGCAATCTTACCTTCCATGCCATCAATCCCCCAACTAACTCACCCAGTTTTTTGCCTCCACCAATTTTATTTCTCTAACCACCTACCATGGCACAGCAATACCACTCCAACATACACAAAGATCAGTAGGAGGTCACTACCTGCAAGGACTCCAGCAGATTCCCTTCAACCATAACAGCTTCCTCCAACAACCAGTCCTAACTGCCATAAGAACAAAACATTGAATCTCCCACAGCAATCTCTTCCTCACCGAGACCTTCTCTCACATGGTTGTCATTAGGAGAACCCTCTTCCCTTTGCTCTTTACTCCAGAGGGAGGGCAAACCACTACACTCCCTGTATCTCATCCAAGGAGATGAATAGCTCAAGCCCAAAACTATTTCCACAATAGTTAGGCTTGAGGCCTGACCATACTCCAGCCCTGTCCACAGCTGCAGTAACCAATTGCTTAGCAGCTCCATTTCCAGCTACTGGATGTGACACTTCCCATGGAATTGTTTCTCCACTCCAGTAACAAGTTCACCACCTGCTCCTCCACAGACTAGCACAGCTTTGCCATGCTTCCTGCCATGCTGACTCAGAAGAACCATCTCTTTTACCAAATCTTGGGCTCAAACTGATTCTCCTTTCACCCTTCTGCTGAAAATAGTGACTATCATATTGTTCACTCACATTTAGCTGCTACATCTCCAAAGGGAAGTATATATGTTTCTCCCTTCAAACCATCTGCAGCTCTATCTTAGAACAAAACTGAGCCTGATCATCACTGGGTTTGCCTCCAACTGACTTTCTTTTCCTTACAGCTTTCCTTCTAGTCCAATGTTCTTCTGGTTTTATGGGTGTTTTTCTCTTTTCTCTATTCACTCCAGCTGTCTCTGTTTTCTAACTGTAAATCCAGCCACTTTCCTCACCTGCTTTCACTTTCAAATCAGTCTCAAAACATTTTCCAAACATTCTCATCTCCACCCCATTCCAAACTTCTAACAGACTCCGGACAAGAACTAATTGTCTTCTAAACATAATCCTAACCCCTAAGAAAAAAACAGAAATCAGAGATTCTTTCTAATCCTAACTTACATATAGGGTTTTTTAAAATCCCATCACCATTTTCATTCAGTGAAACAGTAACATCCACACATGTGATCAGTGTTATTACATATTATCATTCCTTAATCTCTAAAATTGAAAATAATTGGCAACATGGAAAACCCCATTAACAGGAAATGTGGGAGCCTCCTGCGAAGCCAGTCTCAGAGCTCCTCCACACAGCTGCTTTGCTGTACTCTCTTTCCACCCCAGAAACAAGAAGTTTTCATATTTCCTTAATTTTTTTTGTCCCAACTCCGCGCCTGTAGTTGAATCTGAAATGGGACTGGGTTGTAGTGAAGTCCACACAGATGCTATAGAGAGCCACAGAGATGAACTTGGAGAAACTATGCAATGACAGTTATAAAAACCAAAAACATGTTTTAAGTCCAGGATACAAGGAAAGTATAAAAAACCAACTCAAAATGTCTCCACCGTAACTCTGTAGGGTATGAGAGAGAAGGAAGGGAACACACAGTCAGGTTTTCATGATTCTGTTACTATATATTACATCAATTAAGTAGAGTACAGGTCAATTGGAGACTATTCCTGACCGAGCCAACATAATACTGTAAGAACAGTGATTGGTGGATTCCCCAGCTGGATGTAATGTTCAATTCACAGACTGATAAAAATTCAGGATATGGTTTTGTAAACAGTCATCTGCAAGTTCCTCTGTTACAGTTCTTCCTTGAGAGAAAATTTGAGTATTCTATTCAAAGACTGCAGTAATGGAGTTATTGAAATATTAAGCTATGTTTTTTTATGTGTCCTTGCTACAAAGATGCCCAATTATAGCTAGTTACTCCTCATCTAGTCAGATTTCTAGGCTACCCAGATTCATTCTATTTACAGTTATTATTGTCTGACCAGTGTGATTTTATATCTTTGAATCTGGCTGAGTTTTGCTTTATTATTTGTAAACATAGTATTTTGATCACATCAATTTTATAATGCTTTTATAAGCATTTCTATTTAGTTTTACTACAATTTTTATTTGCAGCCTCAGAATTTGTCTTATTTCTTCTTTTTGAATTGGTAATAAATGACTATAATAAAGTTGATTGATTAAGCTCCTCTGTTATCAAAGAAAAGAACAACCTCCTTACCAGTTTGCCAAAAAAAAAAAAAGAAAAGTAGAAAGAAAGAAACTGAGAAATCTTTGCCCTAATAAATTGGGGAACAAATTAGTTCTAAATTGGAAATAGTTAAATTGCAGAAATTTTTGCAATCCTATCCCTAACTAGTAAAATAGCACTATGGAAGAGGACAGAGTTCAGTAACCAAATAGAAAAGTACAGTCCAACAGCAGACCTGCCAGACCAACTGGAGCCAAGCAGATTGCTGATCCCAACCTGTCATCTCAGACTGCCTCCTTCATCTCTTCTAGATTGTCTGCATGGAATGTCTTGTGCCAGTATAATGTGATTTCTGGATCGGAACACCTAAAATTGTCTTTAGGATGCCATAGTTGTGAGCTAACAATGAGATAGAGGCAATGTGAGGATATATCCTTAACAAAATGTAAGTGGAACTTCTTCAAGGTGGTCAGGAAGGCTGCATGGATGGGCTGTTACATATGAAGGAGCTTCTAATCTAATCTCTTCTATGCTGAAGTGTTCCCCTTTCACTGACAATAATGTATGGGGGGGGGGGGGTAGCATTAAATCAACTTACTTGAGGGACCACTGCTGCTGTTATATAATTCTTGACCTAGATTTGGTTTTTCGGTTCAAGCAACTTGTCTATGAGGGAAAGTACAAAACATTTTTCCTTCTCTGGGTCTTGACTATCAGCCCATTTTAGCCTATGCTGTCTGTCTCCCTTATCTTTGGCTTCTGGGTCTCTTTGCCAGAAACATCATGTTGATGAGACTGAAATGTACATTTACATTCTAGTGCATTCTTCATGTGTGCTCTTTGATCCCCTAAAGCAGTTTTTGTTATTGTTAATAAATAACAAGTGTCATACCAAATGTTTAGGTGCTGCAGCAACAATTTACGTGGATATTTACCTTCACTGTTTCACTTTGGTTTGAACTAAATAATCTATTCCTTAAGAAGAGTTTATCTCCCATTCCTTAGTGAATTCTGTATGAAATAGAATTATAGTTTGTGGGTGGACATATGATATACATTGGCTCCCAGTTGTGGTAAGTTCTATAACCTTCAAGTCATGAACATTTCTTTCAAATCTAGCATTCTTTTCTCCTGTTCTATACCCACAGAATGAAAAATAAGTTTAGTAAAATAAGAAGTGGGCAACTATGTTTGTTCTCAACTGCAAAATTGCATTCAAACCTTACTTGACAGGTGTTATGGACCTATATTTATTAGTGTAAATGAATATGAGTCATACGAACAGTGAAGTACAGAAATCTAAATAGTAATTACCATCAGGATACAGTCCCTCCTACTAAGCACAATGAATATTCCTTTTTTTCCCAGTGGCAATGAAGTTTTCTATTTTTAAACAAGATTTTTAAAAAATCATTTGAGAATAACATTTCTACCACTGTGTTTTCAAATTCCAACATGCTGTGAAAGGATTGAAATATGCCTTTGAGAAGTGCTTTGTCACTATGATTTTATAGAACAACTGAGTTTAGGAAACACTCCTCATCCTCCTGCATTTGCTTTCGAGCTTGTATGGTTTTTGCAACTCTGCCATTAAAAACATTGCAATGATATTTAAACGTTGATTCAGTATGAACAAGTGCCAACAGAAGCACATATCTGAAGTGTGAAATCTTTATCCAAATTGACATTTCATGACTTTATGAACTCACATAGCAGATGCCACCAGAAATGGTACTCAGACTAGGCCATTAAGAGACACATGGGAAGTATCACTATGATTGGGAGAACCATGGGTGTTGCCAAAGCACCAAAACAAGAACAACACTCCTGTGAATAGCCCAATAGCAGCATTACAACATACTTTGTAGACAAGCAATCTGTGGGTCAGTTGGAATAGAAAAGAGGAGAAGCTGGAGGAGAATATGTATAATCTACATACTATATATAGAACAGGAAGAGACCTGACAGCCTGGAGTGCTTCTGTAAGAGATGATGATAATCTATAGCATTTTGTTTCAGTTCTAATGTTCTTATGACGTCTTCCTTGAGCTTTTCTCATGTCTGAAGCTTAATCAAAGTGTCACGGATTGTATGTGTCTCATTACCATCAGGTACATGAAATATAACAAAAGTTCTTTATGATTCACAAAATGGTAACAAGAAAAACAGCAGCAATAGCAGTAACAATGATGGGTCTTTATGTCTGCCATGTTTTTAATGGCTTACAGATTTTCATGTATGAAATTGAGACCTTGTTAAAGCTAAAAATGTGCACACATGGTTGATTGCTTGCAAATTCATGGAGGTTGTATTTTAGTATAGACTGATCATTATGTATACTTGTGACAGTTACAATATGATATTTTAATCCTTTTCTGCCAGATCTTGATTTTTTGAAGCCCATGCTTTATTAAAAATATAAATTCTATGATGATATGCAAACATACATTTAAACAACTTATAATTTTTATTTAAAGCAGTGTTGAGTTAATTCATATGCAACCAAAGGTCTTTAAATACAAACTGATGATGGCATATTTTGTAGGTATCAGTAGAACAAAGCCAGCTAAGCAATATTTTGTAATGTTTCAAAATTGTTATTGAAGTCACAGCTGACAGAATGAAAACTAAACACATGGCTATCCTAGAAAAATCATATAGCATGGGAACACCAGCCATATTTGTTCTAATAATTGTCATTTTATTGATAGGGGAGTGAGATTCAATCATACTGACTCTTTGCTCAAGGCAATGCCAAGATAGAACTGAAATTTGAATCTTTCCCCCAAGTTAATTTTCTCCACATCATATGTAAAAATGTAGATAATAAATACAAAGGTACAAATAATGTCTTTAGAGACTCAAAAATTAATAAACACATGCAAATATACTTGCTTGAAAATTGCTACTGGTAATTTTGAACATCTTTCTTTCTCACTGTCAGTTAAAATACACAGCACATGACACATTCATGGCTCTATGTTGTCCTCCAAATGAAGCAAGAAAGGTTGGAATAGAAGACAGATGGCCTGGTGCTAAAACATAGAAGCAGCACGAAACAGCTGTGGTCTGTTAGCAACAACAGCCTAGAAAACACGTTTTCTTTTTATTATTATTATTTAAAAAAAAAAAAGGAAGAATGGTATGTGACTGAATCTAGCAGTACCAAAAGCATACCCAGATGGGCAGTAATTCCAGAATTCTCAGAAGTGCTGGCTAAGAAAATGGCAAGACCTCAGTTTCCATGTGTTTGGCAGTGTTACGAAAGCACTAAAGAGATTCCAAGCCTAAGCTAAGATATTCATTTCATACATCCACAGTAGGTTCAACATTCTTCTGCTGTCAACACATAAACAAAATACATTGCCACACATTCTCTCTTTCCTTCAAAAGGTCCCTAGAAAAAATTCAGAAATTAAAGGTATGAGTGAGGTACCTGGGTCTTGTATGAACAGTCTAAGACAAACTAGTATGCTACTAGAATTATCTGAAGCATAAGTCATAATTATTGTGTGGTGTACATGTGTGGCGGTGCTTATCAAAAGCATATCCAACTGAAAACACATTTTATGCTTCCTGTTTGTGCATATCACTTCCTTTTATTTACTTTTTTATAGAGAAAGGCTGCCACATAAGACAGATCATGTCCCATTGTTTGCATAAAAGGCTATTAGGTTCATATAGCTGTTTGCCACACTCAAAGACAAGCCTCCTTTCCAAAGAGGAAAGAGTATCTTTCTATCAAATATTAGGAGGGAGCATTTACCTGAGAGTAAACAAGCAGCTAGTGCAATTACCCTGCATTTACAAAAGTGGCATAGACACAGTGACACATTACAACTGATTGGAGGCAGGGTGACACCAGAATGCTGGTGATTGCCTTTTATAACCTTCCTCACTTTTTGAGCATGGATTTTGTATCAAATGGTCCCACTAATTTCAGAAAATGCAGTAAAACTCCAGCTGCAATGTTTTGCTGCAAGGGACAATAGCCTGTGATCTCATGTCTGTGAGATCCTGAAAGACAGCTTAATTAGCTGAAACTATAGTAATCGTTTAAAATATATTACAATGTCTTCAGGTAGTTTGTTATCAAAATTACTGATCAGCCCTTTAAGCTACATTTAAAAGGCTTCTGTTTTGAATTATCATGCCTGAATAAAAATAATAATTTAAGAATGCACACTGATTTTCCTCTAATATAACAAGGTAATAACACAACTCATGGTTCTGCGTTGCTGCTGTACAACTGATGAAGCTGAGGATGGGCTCTGCCAAAACAATAGTTTACATGCACGTGTATGGCCTACAACATGAAGGGCATGTTAGGAAACCCAGATAGTCCAGTTTTGTTTCCCATGTTATTTGAGACTGGAGCTGGAGAAAATATGGAAAGGGCTAGGCATAATTCAACCCAACATTTGGGCTACACAGTCCATTGCAATGTGTCAGTATGAAACTGTGGGCAATAGACTGAGGAAAGGAACTAAGATTAAAAACTGTAGAAGGAACCATAAGTTAGGACTGAAAGTCATCAAACACATGCATGAGCAGGATCGCCTTCCTCAGTCACAGTGGAATAAAGAAATACTTTAAATTCCTTTCTCCGAAATGTCCACTTTAAGTAGATAGATTCAGTTCAAGGCCTTTACTGGTGATTCAGGAATGGGAAATCAGTAAACTACAAAGGACTAATGGAAGTAAGGTAGTGATAGGGCTACCAAGACAGTGAGGGGTCTGGAAACCTAACTGTATTAAAGCTGCACCTCTTTTTTACATGTGTTGTGCATGTAACACACACCAAAAATGGTGGTGCTTGATTGTGCAACTGTCATCTTGACTTTTTTGATCTCTCCAGACACCTCTCGATGCATTGCAAACCACAAATGCATGCTGAGGACTGTACTCAGCTTCTGAGTTCCCTACTCCTGCCATAAAGTAGCACCATAACTCAGATGTTTAGGCTAGAGTCTTTTTTTTTATTTTTATTTTTGTAGTGGTTCTTATCCATTTTCCCTTTTTTTCCCAACTTTTGTGTTTTATATCATATCATATCATATCATATCATATCATATCATATCATATCATATCATATCAATCTTATATTATTATATTATATTATATTATATTATAACCCCAAACTCACTAGCACTGATGATGAACAATCTCACAATAGCAAATTCATATAAAGTGGATTCACATAAAGTGAGGAAACCTGTACTGATCATCGTACTGATTATGATGTTACCTAGTTGGCCACTGAAACCTCTGCAAGCAAACAACCCAGCTCAGAGAGACTCCACAGTTCAACCCTGAGTTACATATATTCTTTTCTATAGAAATTATTGTTTCTTTATTCACATTGATTAAAAAGTTTCCTGGAAGATTTTATGGTGGCAGTTACCATACTGTTTTAAAGATATTTACATTTTTGTTGTTGTTGTGCCTTGGAGTCAGTATTGACTCCCAACAACTGCCTGGACTAGTGCCTGCAATTTTCTTGGCAAGGTTTTTTGGAAGTGGTTTGCCATTGACTGGCCCAAGGTCACCCAGCTGGCTTTGTGCCTAAAACTCCAGTTTCTAGCTGGGTGCCTTAACCACTACATCATAAAGATGCTTACTAATCTGATTTAAAATCTTCCCAGCTATTAATGTCAGATTGACTGGTTATCCTTTTCTGCTTTTTGAAGATAGGAACAATATCTGATCTCCTGCACTCATCTAGCAGTCATGGTAGATTATAGATAAAGCTATTCCCTGACCATATTTATATTAATCTCAAGCTTCAATTTTGTCTCTTTATCCTGCTCATTACAATTGCCTGGAAGAAAAGAATGTGTTGGAGAAGACTGAACCAAAATAGGAGCTGTGTGTTTCCACTTCTTCTTTGTTATCCATTAGCATTTTGCTGATTAAGCAGCATTGTTCCCCCCCTTTTTTATTTTTATTTTGAACTTACCCGAATAAATCCTTTTGGTTGTTCTTTCATCCTTTACCAACTTCAACTCATTTTGTGCTTTAGATTTCTTTTTTAGGTTATCATTACAATTCTGAGCTTTTTCTACCTCATTTATGTGCCCTTTTGCTTTTTTTTTTTTTTTCCAGAACTTCACTAAATGTTTTGTGCAACAATACTGGCTTCTGGGTTCAATTGTTTTTCTTCGTTGGAGTCAATTGCAGCTGTCATTCTAGTACTTCCTTTTTAGGAAACCTCACTTACCTTGAGCTCCTATTCCCATCAGCTGTGATCTATATAACATTTATAAATGTATACAATTATTTTTACTGAAGTCGAAAATACACATTTGATTACACATAACTTTAGTTTTCTTAAAATCAAGAACTCCAGCATCAGATGGAAATTTTCCAGCAGAGTTCTTGCTATTTTCACTTCATCAGTTAGTCTCCCCATTGCTTAGTATCAAGTCAAGGATAAGCAGTCATCTGTGTAAGGGCTGAATTGGTAAGGTGAGAACCAACTCTCTCAGGCCAAACAGAATCTTTGGCTTTCCCTCATGGCCTTGAAGAGAGCAACAAAATACTTGTTGACTCAGAATTCCAAGAAGGAAAAGCTAGGATTTAAACCTTGGAGGAGAGAGGAAAAGATAAGAGATGCCTTAATTGCTATGAACAGCAGTACCAGATATGCTTTGTATATCACAACTTTTTTCTCTACAATATCTACCTACCAGTCCCTGTCAGTTTGTGAAATTTCTCTTTTTAGCTAGCTGCTGAAGAAAAGACAGATTTCTGTAAATAAATACAAACAGATGGGATTTATTATTTTTCTAGGAGAGAGGTTTGACAGCAAGACAAGAAATTCCCTTGAAAGGACATTGCCACTTTTTCTGCCAACAAATGTTGGGGAAATTAAAGTCCTCCATCAGTACTCTTCCTCTACTCTTTGAAAGATCTACAATGTGTTTCTGAACAGCATAATTCACATAATCTCCTTGGTTAGGTTTGTGATAGACCTAACAACAGTATTGCTTTCATTTATTCCTCTAGTTATTTTGATCCAGATGTTCTCTATGGTATCATTAAATTTATTTATTTGGATTTCTGGGCAGCTGTGTGTACACCTTGTCCTTGTTATCTCTTCTGTCTTTTTCAGCAAATTGTATCAGTTGGTATTAAGAGTTCAAACTCATCATGCAAGAAAAGCTATGGACTTAATACAAGCCAATTTTTCCATTCCCCCCCCCCCCTTGAGTTTTCAATGGGTAGTTTCATAATACTTGAATGGTCCTTATTTCATGTTTTATTGTGTGTTGTTGTTTCCAACTGTCCAAAGCATTGCATGTCATGACTGCAGAATCATGTCCCAACTTCATTTCACTTTGTTAAACCATCATAAATAGTGATTGTATTTCTTCATGTTCCACTCAGAAGTGTTCAGATTAGCTGAACTCTCACTGTTCCTTTAAAAGGGGGAAAAAAATGGGAATCTCTCCTTTAAATTCCCTTGCTGATCTCCATTGCCAGGCTCCTGTTGTATCTCCCTATCTGAATTCTTCTAAGACTCCCATGCAGCTGAAACATTTATTCCTTCAGAACACTTAGCTGCCTGGTCATTCTGTTGACTTCTGCTGCCAAATTCCTATTTCTTCTCCCTGTTAATTCTCTTAGTAAGCTCCTTTCTTCCATATTGACTGTCTTATATCCTTTCCACAATTTTTGTAACAGCCTTTGCTTGCTCAGGTCAAAGAAATTACTGAACATCTACAATGAGCAATCAGCAACTTTCAGGACACAGCAGTTGCAATCAGAAGCTATTCAGGAGATCACCTTTTACCTCAGCATTTCCACAGAACAGACAGCTGTCTGGTTATTTCCTTCACTTCCATATTTCTTCTTCCCATTGAAGTCCCAGATTTCTTATAATTTCTTCCTGCCCACTTGTTCAATATATCCCTTGGTATATAATATTTAAAAATCAATTCCAAAATGAGGTTTAGTTTATTGATTTTACAGAAGTACATTGTCTAAACATTTACATACATAGTTTTTATTAAAGAATTTTGTAACAAAGTAAAAGCCATAAGAGAAAATAAAGAGAATAAAAAAAAATAGTGAATAATGAGAAAAGAAAATAGAAAAAGAAATGGAAATGGAAATGGAAATGGAAAAGAAAAAGAAATAAACCAAGCCTCCCTTTATTGCTTCTCTTGCAAAAGACCTCAACCCAGGATCTATACACATTTTATTTCAATAACTAAAATGAACCAGTAGGTTGCCAAATACGCATGGATAAACAACTCCTCAAATTTTGAAGATAACAGTGAGAGCAATTTTTCAATATTAGTATGTGCCCTAAGAAGAGGATCCCCCTTTCTTTGGAGAAAATTCTACATTTCAAAATTGGAATAGCACAATATAAATTGTTTATGGCAAGGCCCTTACTTTCCATCCTAAGTTTCAAATTCATCATTAGTAAAATATAAATGGAGGAAAGAAGGATTGAAAAAGTTTCAATTGTAGCCTTTGACTTAGTTGTTTTCATAAAACTGAAAAGTAAAATCTAAATGTTATTCCTCAATTATTTCTTTCACCTGTAGCATTTTGGGGAATTAAAAACAAACAGTTCAGAGTGATTCATAACCTCTACCTATGTTTGGAGGAAGTCTGAAATGAAGATGTAACTGATTTCAGCTGAAAACAGAAATAATCTTCTATATAATCAAGAACCCTTTATAGGAAGATGTGAAGATTGATTGTAAGGACTTTGGGTCAAATTATGTTATAGATTTGTATATGATTCAGAATCCTGGTTATTCATAGTTCCCAACTGTGTGGAGGACTAATGCTGTGTTTTTTCAAAACTCTTCTTTAGTTTTTCCATTTCACTTTATCAAAGTCTAGTACGAAAGGAAGGGCTTGGTATGCACTTTTCTGGGTCTCTCCACAGTTAGGCTGTGAAATACCTGAGGAAAAAATTTGTTGTTGAGTCAGATCTTTGTTCAATCTAAGTCACTATTATCTATAATGTCTGGCAAAGAATTTATGCATTACATATTCGTAATATAAAACCCACTTAGTCTGATTCAGAGGCCCAGTCTATAGTAATGGGAATGACCTGATTTGGTCTTGGTCACATTCTCATTGCTCCACTGAGAAATCTGTATAATGCCTGGATTCAGAAGGAAAAACAGAAAAAATAGAATTCCTTTCTTTTATATTCTAGCAAACATGAATATTGTAACTTTTTTCAATCAGAAAAAACATTGTTTTTTAAAAGAACAAACTAATTTTCAAAGAAATCATTTCAGAATGTTTCTTTCCTTTTTCTTTATTTAAAGTACTTCTAGCATTATGGTTTGGGAACTGGATGTTAAAACAGACATAATGAAAATAATTCCTGTATCAGGGCCAGACAACCCTTTTGTGACATGGAGCCACATGTATAAAAAAAAAAGTCATGGCAAAAGAAGTATTAGTGTAAGAACATGGAATATGTGGACATTTCTAAGGGTGAAAAACTGCCAAAAATATTTAAAAGTTGATATGAATTATAAAAATAAGGTCAATTGAAAAGAGTTGACAGAAATGTCAAGAACTGTATGAGTTATTAACAAAATGTGATATAAGACTTACACTAAATACCATTTCTTGAATCAGTTCATGGAAAAGAAAAGAGAACAAACCAAAAGTATGGATATGACATGATGTTGTCAACAAATATCAATCTACAGAATAGAAAAGAATACCACTGTTGAAAAAGGAAGGGAAATGAAGTGCTATATTCTCAGAATGTTTTAATGAAAAGTGACAATGAACACAAAAAGTGGCAAATCTGTCCTGGACAATCCAAACAATTCATAAGGATAAAGCAGGATGTCTTCCTGTGTATGCAATCAATAAAAACAGAAAATGACTTCTTTCTTTGAACAAATACAATATTTGGAAACTGATGAGAACAAGAGAACATTGCCATGAGCAAACAGAACAACAGAAGAATTTCTTGTTCCTTCTAGGAGTCCCTGTGTGTGTAAGTATAAGGAACTTCAGTAATATTATAGATAGCAGATCTATCTAGTCCTAGTAACATGAACAACAAATAATAATCTTCCATTTATGCTAAGAAATTGTTTATATAAAATATATTCTGTAATAATAAAATAGCACTACATCATATCTGGTGCATCTAGGATGTCATTCTCAAAGACTTGATTATCCTACTTTGTGTGGGGATTAAATTAAATCAATTCAATATAGCTGTGTACCCTTTCCCTGGACCGTAGCATCATCCCTAGAAAAGACTTGATGAAAAACATCATCTAATTACCTTACATTGCATTTTTCTATGGAATTTCAAATAGATCTCCCCGCTGCCGCCAATTATTTTACCTAACTTCTTTAGCCAGAATAGTAGCAATTTCCTTTTACAAACCAACACATATTATCTTCTGTAGGGACACAGCAATTTTAATGCACACTGTACAGGCTTATTTTTACTTTGTCATCAAACCTCTCAAATTAATCTTTAGTTATTTTTTAAAAGTTCCACGTAGGACTCTTTTAGCAACTTACCTTTTGCAGGCACATTTCAGTATGCTTCTGTTTCCTGCTATATTATGAAATTATCAAAAATTATATGTTGAAGTAGAAAGCTTTCAGTAAATCTGACTTTTACTGAATACAAATTTTAAATGCTTTTATTTTTGTTTAGCTAAGAAGACAAACTTTCTTTACTGAATTGCTTTTGCTTGTCCTCTGCTACAAAATTTTTTAAAAATATATACTTGAAACATTTATTTTGTCTTTCCTCCCTAGGAGACACATTTTTCTTTTTCTTTGATAATGTTTAAGAACTTTCAACAGTATTTACCTTTTTTGCATAATGCCTTTGATATTGAATACAAGCATCCAATTACTTTACCTTTAATAATTAAACCAATGGGAAATATATCTGCAAATAAACCATAAAGCAGGAAGAGGTTCAAGTACAATTAATTCAAACTCTTTGTAAAGTAAATTATACTGGCTGCTTTGATAAGGCTTTTATAAAGGCATAAACACACACACACACACACACAGAGGATGGGGGCAATGTATCCATTCTGGCCTTCCTTGATCTCTCAGTGACCTTTGATACCATTGATCATGGCATTGTTCTAAGCCAGTTCAGGATATTAAGATGGGAACCGTTCTATTATGGTAGCTCTCCTCCTTTCTTAAGTGTCAGGTACAGGAAGAGATATTGATCTGGAAGCTTCTGCTTTTATTCAACATCTGTATGAAGCTGCTGGGGGAAGTCATCTGTCAACCTGGGTGCAGTATCATCAATATGTTGATTATACCAAGCTATACATCTCTGCCCTGGGCTGACCAAGCCATGCTGCTGATATCCTTTCCCAGTGCTTGGAGACTGTGGGAGTCTGGATGGGAGAGAACAGGCTTCCACTCAACCCTGGCAAGACTAAGTGACTTGGGTTTTAAGTCCCCCTGATTCCAGAAATGTTTCATCTTTAACTTTGCCTAGGAGTGTACTTACCCAGTCAGAGCTGCTGTATACAGTGGTACCTCGGGATACGAACTTAATCCGTTCCGTGACTCTGGGCGTATCCCAAGTTGGTCGTAACCCGAAGGAAATTTCCCCATAGGGTTCAATGTAAATCCGGTTAATCCGTTCCGCCCTCCGAATTTGGTCGCACCCCGAGGCAAATTTCCCCATAGGGTTCAATGTAAATCCGGTTAATCCGTTCCGCCCTCCGCCCGAATTTGGTCGCAACCCGAGGTAATTTCCCATAAGGTTCAATGTAATTACCGTTAATCCGTTCTGGTGTCCACGGACCATGCGTCGGGCGGGAAAGCGGCCGGGCGCGGTGTGGTGTGGCGCGAAAACGGCTGGGTGCGGCGCAGTGCGGCGCGAAAACAGCCCGGCGCGGCACGAAAACGGCCCGGTGCGAAAACGGCCTGGCGCGGCGCGGCGCGAAAACGGCCCAGCGCGGCGCGGTGCGGCGCGAAAACAGCCCGGCGCGGCGCGAAAACGGCCGCGGACCACGCGGCAGGGCCGGAAAAACAGCTGCGGACCACGTGGCACGGGTGGAAAAATGGCCGCGGACCACATGGCATGGGCAGAAAATGGCCGCGGACCACGTGGTATGGGTGGAAAATGGCCACGGACCACGTGTCACGGTGGAAAATGGCCGCCGATCCGGTTCATACCCCGAGGCGGAGTTCGCAAACCGAGGTAAATTTTTGGGGCCGGAGCTGGTCGTAACCCGAAAAATTCGCAAGCAGAGGCGTTCGTATCCCGAGGTATCACTGTAATTTGAGGGTCCTCCTGGACTCGTGGCTGTTGCTCAAATAGCAGGTGGGAGCTGTGGCTGGGAGTGGGTTTGGGTTGCTTGCACAGGTTTGTCTTGTGCACCAATTGCACCCATTCCTGGACTGGGAGGTCTTGCTCACCATGACTCAGACCTTAGTTACCTCCCACTTGGATTACTGTAGCATGCTCTATATAGGGCTGCCCTTGAGTATTCGGAAGCTGTAGCTGGTGCAGGCTGTTTTTTACATTCTTGATATGCTCATGTAATACTGCTGCTTCATGAGCTCTCTAAAATATATACATAAATAAAGTTGATTATTCACCCGTCTCCACATAACAGTAGCTTTTCCCACAGGAATGCACCTCAAAAAGCAACCTTTGCTTCGTTCCTGAAGTCTTTAGGATTATCTCATGAGATCACGGAGAAAACATCTTTCTTGCCTGGGAAAGCCATGGAAATGCCACTGAATTATCAGGATCTTATTTTCAAAACTGATAGGCCATCATATGAAGCAGCAGCTTTAGCTCTAAAAGAGAAAGAGAAAATACCACTCCAAATATCTAAGAACATATTTGAAAAGTATGCCTTGTGAAGGATTGGTTAAGGATGAAGATTATTTAAAATATATTGTCTTGGATTCTAAGATAACTTGGTTTCAAGAAAGTTTCCAATTATTTGTTTCCAGATCTGACTATCCCCCCAAATACTCTGAATGATTGGGAATCCTCTTAACCAATGGGGGGGCTTACTGAAAGTTGAAGGGAAGGCTTCCATGTTAATTGATCTTTCATTTCTAATCCAATTTGGAGTTAATGAATCCTTCCTCTTGCCCCCATTTTAACAGTGTTCAGGATGGTCTTTATATAAGAAATTTAATTTATTTAGAATCCAAAGCTACTATTCAATTCACAGAGTTTTTCACTCATGTAAAAATGACTGTTGTCATGAAAGGTGAAATTCATGTCCCACGTGGAAAGAAAAATGAGAGCTAGGATAAAACTATGAACAAATGTCTTGGAAAGTATTACAAATAGGAAGCACATGAGTGGAATCTTTAAATATGTGGCAGTTTACACTAGTTGTTCAGCTTTGCTGTATAATAGTAGACTACTAGTCTTGAACTGGTGAACTCATAGACATCTTGATTTTATCCTAGAATTCTAATGTTCTTCAGTTGATAAATTTCAATTCATTGGTCCTTCTATATGGAAATGATATTTTCAATGCTAGGCTTTACTATTTCTGGAAATTATATTAGAAAAGATTTATTGAAATCCGCAGATGAAATTCCTTGAACTTCAGAAGTATTTGTTGACTCATTGGCATGTTCCTGATAAGTTTGTTAATAATACCTACTGAGCATTTTAAATACAGTGCAATCAGTTGTTCAAACTTTGCTTAAAGGCAAAGTTAAATTATCATAGTTCTATGACCTTGTTCATAAAGTTTAAAATAAGGAACATTAAAAGAATTATGTCACATCCTTTTCTATACTACTGGCATGTATCTTGTCAACTGAAAGTTATCTCAAGCCTTCCAAGCCTTCAGCCTCTCTGATCTCCCCAAAATGGGAGAAACCAGCTGCTTCTCCTGGGTTGATCAAAGTGGTTGGTCCAATTCCGGTGGGGAGATGTGACCCTGAAAGTAACTATATTTAGTTCTTGGTTAATAATGAGACTTCATACTGAAGCTCCTCTTCACTTTAATGGCATTAAACTTGAATTTGTTTGTTTATGGTACTGGACATTATGTTAATAATGATGATAATTTATTAAATTTATATGCCAGTGATGAACACACTTCTTCCTCCACTGCTCCACATATGTGCATACAGTTTGGGCACCCTATTGGGCACATATAGTTTGTGGTGCCTATTGGATATCACACACCAATAATCTCTATGGCATCAAGCAGCTGAGACTTTGCTTGCAGTTTCTCTTGCCAGGAGTGATAAATTGTTTGGTGGTTAAAGACCACAAAACATTCTGCTGGGAATTAAGTGATTCTAGGTATAGGGCAATGATACAAAGGAGACATAGCTATGTCACTTATGTGGGCTGCATGAGGACTTTTGACTTTGTTTTCCTGGATTTGGGATTAGGTTTTGTGGAAGTATATTCTTATTTCAAAGTATAAATAAAAGGCTCAAGGGCACTAGTCAACCCTGAGGCCACAGGTCGTTTACATGATTGTAACTGACTAGATCCTAATTGTAAGGAAGGAAACTTTTTGAAGGGACATGTAGGAGTCTGCAGTATACAAAGCCAGTCTTTTGCAACCTGGTTCCCTCCAGCCAAGTTGGAATATAGTCATTACCCCAGTCCTATGGTGAGAAAAGCAGTGTCTCAGGACTAAAATATAGTAGAATGGGCTAGAATTATCAACAAATACAATATTTGAGAAGAATAATAACCATGACATTTTAATATTTATAACCATATTTTATTATGTATTTACATTGCTAACAATTATAGACTCATGGAAATTTATAAAAACATAAGGTAGAATTAATAAATATAAAAATATAACAAAAATAACTTCAAATCTTTAACATCAAAATCCTATTCTAAGTATACGTTGGATGATATCTTCTTGTGGGCCAGATTAAATTATGGCAAAACTAGTAAAACCATGGTAACAATTTGGCAGAGAAAGTTAAAAACCATGGCAATTGTTAAACAAATTACTCTATGATGTCACTTTTATGTTGAGGACTTATGAAGAAGGATGTCTCCAGAGAACATTTTTAATGCTATTGTAAACCTCTTGCCCCAAATCCCATTTTATACTACAGATGGTATATATAATAATGAGAGCCAATACAATCCAATTGAAATGGTTAGACTATAGCTGGGGAACCCAAGTTCAAGTCCACCTTCATCCATGAAACTTACTAGGGAATTTTAGGGCTAGTCAATATCTTTCAGCTCACCCTATCCACTGAAGAAAGATTTCATGTAGGCCACTTCAACCTCCTGGAGAAAAGGCAGATTATATATCCAATAAATGTGTACATTCCATTGGTAAATAAATATGATCATTAATTCAGGTATAGGACATAAGGTTTGCATTCACAATGTGCCATATTCAGTCCTAGGCATTCTTGACTACTACAAACCAGGGTTGAATATTTTTCAAAAAAAAAAATTCCCCTCTCACCCCTATGGGTGGTACATGTCTTCCTCAATCTCAGGTCCTCTACCAGAGGCCTGGGAGTTTGAGGGTTCTGCTCAGTATCTTAGCTGTTCCTAGCACTGCATTCTTCTGCACAGAGAGCTCTGATGTTGTTCCTGGGATCTGTTGGAGCCATTCTCCCAGCTTAGGAGTCGTGGCCCCAAATGCTCCTACCACCACTGGGACCACTTTGGCCTTGACTTTCCACATCCTCTCTATTTCCTCCTTCAGGCCCTGGTACTTTTCCAGCTTCTCATTCTCCTTCTTCCTGATGTTGCTGTCACTTGGCACTGCTACATCTATCACTATCGCTGTCTTCTGGTCTTTGTCTACTACCACAATGTCTGGTTGATTGGCCAGTACTTGCCTGTCCATCTGGATCTGGAAGTCCCACAGATCTTAGCCCTGTTATTCTCCACGACCTTCTGTGGAATGTCCCATCTGGACTTGGGGGGGGTCTAGTTCATATGCTGTGCAGATGTTCCTGTACACAATGCCAGCTATTTGGTTGTGCCATTCAGTGTATGCTGTTCCTGATTGCATCTTACACCCTGCCACTATGTGTTGGACTGTCTCTGAGGCCTCTTTACATAATCTGCACCTTGGGTCCTGTCTAGTGTAGTAGACCCCTGGTTCTATGGATCTGGTGCTTAGTGCCTGTTCTTGTGCTGCTATGATCAGTGCCTCAGTGCTGTCTCTTAGTCCAGCCCTTTCCAGCCACTGGTAGGATTACCCAATGTCAGCCACCTCAGCTATCTGTTGATTGTACATCCCATGCAAGGTCTTGTCTTGCCATGGCGCTTCCTCCACTTGAATTTCCTCCCATGTCTGCTGCTGCCTCAGGCATTCTCTCATAGCTCATCTTTGGGTGCCATCTTACAGACGTACTCCTGGATGCTCTGGGTTTCATTCCAGACAGTGGCTTTGACACATATCAGACCCTGCCCTCCCTCTATCTGGCTGGTATACAGTCTCTGGGTGTTGGACTTGGGGTGGAAACCTCCATACATTCTGAGGAGCCTCCAGGACTTCATGTCAGCAGCCTCCATGTCCTCCTTTGGCCAGCTCACTATACCGGCAGGGTATCTGATGACTGGCAGGGCATACGTGTTGATGGCGTGGATCTTGTTCTTCCCATTGAGCCGGCTCTTCAGGACCTGTCTTATCCTTTGGTGGTACTTGGATGTTGCTGTCTTCCTTGCCACCTCCTCATGGTTCCCGTGTGACTGTGGGACACCAAGGTATTTATAGCTGGTCTCTATGTCTGCTATGTGGCCCACTGGTAGTTCCACTCCATCAGTCTTAACTACCTTCCCTCTCTTTACTATCGTCCTGCCACACTTCTCCAGTCCGAATGACATCCCAATGTCCTCACTGTAGATCCGTGTCAGTTGGATCAGTGAGTCGATGTCTCGTTCACTCTTAGCATACAGCTTGATGTCATCCATGTAGAGGAGGTGGCTGATGGTGATTTCACTCTTGAACTTGTACCCATATCCAGACCTTGTGATTATCTGGCTGACGGGATTTTAAGCTTATGCAGAACAGCAGTGGGGACAGTGCATGACCTTGGTATGTGCCGCTCTTGATGGCCACTTGTGCAAGCTGTCTTGAGTTGACTTCCAGTGTTGTCGTCCACAGTCCCATTGAGTTCTTGAGGAAGGTCCTTAGTGTTCTGTTGACTTTGTATAGTGCCAGGCATTCACAGATCCATGTGTGTGACACTGAGTCATAGGCTTTCCTGTAGTCAATCCAGGCTGTGCTCAGATTGGTCTGCCTAGACCTTGAGTCTCGGGCGACTACGTATGAGTAACTGGTGTTTTGAGCCTCTGGTGTTGTTCCCAATGCCCTTCTGAGCTGTGCTCATGTACTGGCCCATATGGTCTTGTAGCTTGGCAGCTATGATGCCTGATAGAACTTTCCATGTTGTGGGGAGGCAGGTTATTGGCCGGTAGTTGGATGGTGCTGTTCCTTTGTTAGGATTTTTCATGATTAGCACTGTCCTTCTTTGTGTTAGCCAGTCTGGGTGGGAGCCTGCTGCTAGCAGTTGGTTCATCTGTGCTGCTAGGCGTTCATGCACTGCTGTTAGTTTCTTTAGCCAGTAGGTGTGGATCATGTCTGGCCAGGTGCCATCCAGCTTTTCATGTTCTTGACCTGCTGTTGGATGTCTGCTACTGTGATGGTGACTGGTTCCTGTTCTGGGAGATTGCTGTGGTCTGCTTTCAGGTCCTGCAGCCACTTTGCACTGGTGTTATGCGTCTTCTCTTTCTCCCATATGTTCTTCCAGTACTGTTCAGTTTCCGCTGCTGGTGGCTCAGCTGTTACTCTGTGGTTGCACTGCAGTTGGGAGTACACTTTGGATGGTTCTTTGGAGAACAGGGCATTTATCTTCTTAGGAAAGCTACTACAAACCAGGGTTGAGTATTTTTTCATATATATATGTATATATATATATATTTCATAATTTACAGAAATTTCAGTTGTTCTTACTATAGAAAATGAACTGTGGTAACAAACTTGTATCTGTGCAATTTCAATTCATTGCACTCCCTGGAATAGCACTAATTTATTCAGGGGTTTGTCATTTCTGCTAAAGATGAGCTTCATTGCTGGACTTCCAAATTAACACTTCAGTAAAGCTATCACACACACTGGGGTACTCAACAGGAGTCCCAAACAACATAATGCACTGCTTACTGCCTCAGAAAGATACTCTTGATATAATTAATTATGTCCTGCATGGTGCAAAGATGTATTTCATTCTCTCTCTGTATAATGCAGTGAAATGAAGCAGATGCTAAGGACAGACACAAGTTTTAAAGGCTTTATTTTAAGGTCCTGATTTGATCTATATTGTCATTACTGTGATATTCATTTTCATCTAAGAAACATAACGGCATGTTGCTATGTAACACTACTCATTCAGATCTAAATATTTGATGCAGCATTTCACAGGTTGGTTTGAAACATCCGTTTTGGATTGTTCAAGTAGGAGCCTCAACATTTAAACCTTACAGAGCAAAGCAACTCAAATGAGAAATCAAGTAACACTGTTTTTGTGATAAGAACTACATCAATTATAAGTGTTCTAACTTAATAGGAAGCACTTACCTAATACCTGTGGGCTTATACTATTGCTAGTTGTTTTTAAATATTTCCCCTTTGTGAAAATTATAACTACACATTTAAAATTTTATAAGTATGTTTATAACTTTTAAACTCTACTTGTATATAAGAGTGAAAAGCAGCCTGATACCATTGGCACAAAGATGATTTCAGACACTTTCCTTCACAGTATAGATTTGTAAACTCACCTGACTTAAAATAAATAAATAAAATTAAAATACATATCTAAAAAGCTTGCTTACAGAATATATAAGAGTGGGTAAATTAGAATTGTGGATAAATAAATGAGAGAATAATACATTTCTTAAAGCTGGGAGGGGGAGGGCTACATTTTTACTGTATCCGAATGCAGAAAAGTAATTTATTTATCAATTTTATATGGCCGCCCATCTCAAAAAAAAGTGACTCTGGGTGGCATACAACAATTTAAAATAATCCTTTAAAAATGGGGCAAATAGGGCACTCTTCTTCTTTCTTCTTTTTTCAGTAAAAACTGAACTTGGTTCTGTAAAGAGTCCAACAAGTACATAACATAAAGTTGTTGATTCTTCATCTGCCTCTTGGAAGAATGAATGATCTGACCTGATTGTTACATTTCCAATCATTTTTAGCAAATAATCATCAATTTTAGCAATCAATACTGAAGTAATATACCACTGGCAAAATATACGTTTTCCCTGTGATATTCACTGTAAATTTAATATTTTTCTTCCACTGAGATTACCATTGTTGCATATCACTTGTTCTGTCTAAATCCAGCATCCATTTAATCCCATAGACTTTAACTTGTTCAATTTCTAAGTCATGTTTCACTAATAACTTCTAAATAAGGCCTACCAAATGGACCATTTTTGTGGTATAAGATTTTCAGAGTCAGCTAAAACTGAATCTGTGTTCCACCTTGTTTTTGTATTTTCTTTAGAACTATATTGGAAGTGGTCAGGTGGTTCTGACCATTCTGAAGAATCTCAAAAGATTTCATCTTTGTCTTGTTCAAAGTCACTCCTTCAATAATTATTTTTAATGGTACCTTGATACAGTTCTGGAAGACAACAATACAACTGCATGAGTCAACAAAGTAGACTGAATCTAATTTAGTTTTGTGCATTTGTATTGAAATGGGTTCACTGAATTGGGACTTTGTGAATAATGTCCAATATTTGGTTGGTACTGTCATCTTAGCTGTACATCTACCCACTGATGAAATCTTTGGAGATGGAATTCTATGTTCACCAGGCTCATGCTATCATACTAAAAGAAGGGAAAATAGTCCTTTGCAGAAATACTACGTGCACACTACCTGAAATAGAAGTGAAATATAGGAACCTGTCTTAAATGGTTTAAAGATGTGTTTAGTCTGTCTCACAACAGGTGGCTATCAAATATATTCATCTTGCTTGATCCACTCCATGGTCAACCTGGGGATTAGAAAAATGATCTTCTTTGGGCTTAACAAGATGGATATCCTCCAATGTTTGCCAAGAATGAACTGAGGTATAGCAGGTGAACCGTGCTGTCTTTGCAGCTTTCTTCTTGCCATAAGTCAGTCATGAGTTTTAGATTTATAGACACTGAGATCATTCTCTTCAATTCACCATGAAGTTGCCCATTTTGATTTGAATACTCTCGATTGGGTGATGATTTCAGCTTGGGGTTTCAATATCTTTCAAATAATTTTTACTCTTGTTACCTCAAATGAATCATAATGCTACTGGAACAATAGAAGACCTCTTGAGAACCACCATCATCAGTTCTGCATTCCACTTTTTGCACACAGCACTGCAACCACCTTTAAAAGGAATTGCAAAGTATCCTTTAAAGGCAAAGGAAATATGCTTTAGTAATAATGTTTCTGTACTATTAAAATAAGTCCATATTTTATATACAAAGTGCAAGTGACTACATGTCAATAATCCTTGAGATTTTTCATGGATTACTATATATACAGTGCCCTCCTGTTGAAATAATATTCCTACTAACTGATATTTCTGATAAATAATTTTCTATGAAATAATTTTTACAAATCTGATTTTTTTTTTCCTCTGTGATGAAATATGCTTTTATGTTAACACTCTGGTTCCTGAAAGAAGCAAGCAGTTCCTGAAAATCCATGGATGCTCATAATCAATATAATGTAAGACCTTCCATATCTTTGTTAGTTGAAAATGATATAGTTTTGATTTTAACAGTTATAAAAACTTAACATCTGTATCTCCACAAGGCTGAAGGTCTACAGAGCTATGGTTATCCCTTCTCTCCTGCATGGATGTGAGTCCTGGACTCTGTACTGAAGGCACATCAAACAACTGGAGAAATTTCACATGCACGCTCTCCACTCCATCCTTAGCATTCATTGGCAAGACTGTGTCTACAACCTGGAGGTCTTGGATTGTGCAAAGTCCACCAGCATTGAGTTCCTGATTATCAGAGCCCAGATACAGTGGGTGGGACACGTCATCAGAATGGATGACTACCGTATGCCTTGCCAGTTGCTCTATAGTGTATTGGAGTCTGGGAAGAGAGCTCAAGGTCAACCATGCAATTGCTACAAAGATGCTGTGAAAGAAACCCTATGCCACTGTGGCATCCAGTCAAGGGAACTAGAAGCTACAGCTGCTGACAGAACCCACTGGCGAGCCCTGTGCTATGAAGCCTCCACCGGCTTTGAAGACAGGCACCGTCAAAAGGATAGAAAACTGTGAGTGCCATCAGAGAAGAACACCCACAGTTACTACAATAATGGACTTCCAGTGCCCCCATTGTGCTAGACTCTGTGCTTCCAGACTGAGACTCCAGAGTTACCTCCATGTCCACAGCTGAACTGCATAACAGAATGTCTTCTTCAAACCTGAAAGACAACCATACCAATACCTAATAAGACTCTATTTGAAAATCTGAGAATTCTTCACTCCTTTCTGTTTTCAAAATGAGCCATATTATTCCCCCTGCCACATTTTTAAACCAACACACCTGATTACTTGTTCTTGAAACTGGATAGCTTACAGTTACTTTGTATATCTTTGTACAGCATCAACTGGATTTTATTATTTTTTCCTTCTCATGGCCAATATACCTACTATCACTTTAGTGCTACTGCTATTGCTTGCTATGGTATGTTATACATAACCCTTTTGGTAATTCTGTCCAGGTGACAAGATTTTGAACATCCCAGGGACAAATGAAGAAATATTAAATGATGGATTTTTTAAATTAAATGTATTTAAAGTTAAGATAAAATTAAGGCAATTAATTTAAAATATCTATGATTCTTCCCTGTATTAAGGATACTTTCTTATGTAGAAGCCATCTTTTACATAAAAGATAGAGGCATTGGGTGTGTTTAGCCTGGAGAAGAGAAGACTGTGTGAGTCATGATAGCAGTCCTCCTGCATCTTAAAGTCTGTCATGCAGAAGATGGAACAGAATTGTTCCAAGTGATTCTAAGACAAGCAGTGATGGGTTTAATTTACAAGGAAACAGATTTGGGGGAAGCATCAAGAAGAATTTCCTAATGGTAAGAGGTGAACAGACTGCCATGGGAAGTTGTGGATTCTGCTTTGCTGATGCCATTTAAATATGATATTTAAACAAAGACTGGATAGTCATTCAGAGGGGCAGAGGGATAGATTAAATGATCCCTAAGTTTCCTTTCAACTCTTATACTTTATTGTTCTATGATTATAAGATGCCAATAGAACAGAAATATGTAACTCAGGGTTGAACTGTGGAATCCTTGGGGTTCCTTGAGCTTGGTTGTTTTCTTGCAGATGTTTTGCAAACCCCACTCCCTTCTAGCCCTGAAGATGTTACCTAGATGGGTAACAAAACATCTGCAAGAAAACAACCAAGCTCAGAGAACCCCAGGGACTCCATGATTATAAGATGCTCATAACATTATTTGAAATAAAGATTGGACTAGCTTTGGACAGTAAATCTAATACTAAAATCCAGAGAAAATCAGAATTTCTCTAAGTTACCATTAAACACATACATAGGCATACACAGCTGCTTTCTCAAGCACTGAATTGTCAAGTCACTCTGGAAGAACTTCATGCAACATACATGCAGTTTCACTGTAAAAGTGAAAAACTTGCAGCTTAGATGGAAGAAATATTCATAATAGATTTTCTCAAATGATAGTAAATATTGGCGATATTAGAGAGGGACAAATCTATTAAGTTCAGTTACACTTAAGCCTTATTCTGGTGATACATTGCAATGTTGCATTCAGCAAAGCAAGGGCAGTGAAGGACACTTTCCTCTTGCAAAGCTGAAGAGCCAATCATCTACAGATACAGTGCAACTGTCTGCAATGGGAAGCTTTCCTATGCATGTGAACGCTTCCGGTGAGCTGGCCTGACAGATTCAGCAAACTGAATGATTTGCACAGGTAGCCTACTTCCAATTAATTGCTGAGTGTCAAAAGTTTAACTGGTTGGGAAGACAGAATGATTAACATCTCTCTCCTTTTAACCAGTAGCTACTAAAATAGCCAACTATTATCCCATTTTTTCCTTGATGTATAAGCTTGGAGCCTCTTACCATACAATTATTTCTTTGAGTTGGTCTATCTTGTTCCTAATTTGTAATATTTTTTCTTATTCCTTTGATCTTTATTAACCATGATCTGTTGGTTATCTCAGGCCATTTCTCTCTTATGTTTATCGCCATACATATTCTTTTTTGAATAACTCAAAGTCTGGCATTATTTTCCAGTTGGGCCCTATTTTTGTAGGTTGGGCCCTATTTTTGTCCAGTTGGGCCTTCCTCAGATTAGACTGCCAGATTAAAACAATTCAAAACTAGAGTTAAAAAAAAAACGAATGGGTTGCGTTACACAGCAGCAGAACCAGAATTTTACAGGTTTCTCTCAGTTTCTTTTAGGATAATGAGTTTCTTCCATCCCACCTACCCTCTTTTAATTTTTTTAGTAAAGAAATTCCTGTTTCAAAATGATAGGAAATAGTACCATCAATTTTTAGCAATTGTGGTCAAGGTGGCACCAGGGTTTCAGTATTCTAAAACTTTGGTTCAAACTATTGATTGTCTATGGGCTTCTTTGGTGCTCTTGAACATTCTTCTTTTTTTCTATTAGTTTTATACGCATGGCATCAACATTCTAACATTGTAATTCAGTGCTCAAGAATATCATTATGACCTCACTGGGACCTATAATCAAACCATCCAGTTAAAAAAAGAAAACTCCATACAACTTGATGGAGTGCATCCATTTTATTTATTTATTCATATTAGATAAACAATTTCAATGTTCTAAGTACTTGTTCAGATATTTGTTAAACGAGTTAAAAACAGCCGAGTTCTACACTTAAGCAACAGACAGCCCACTAAGCTAAGTGAAATTAGAAATGATATCTTGTATGCTTTTTCCCCCCCTCTTTGAATTAAAGATGAACAAAACCTTTGCTGTTTAAAAAGTTCAAAATTGCACACTAATACATGTTTCGTTATTAAGAGTAAAACAAACCTTCAGAATCAATGTACCATGTATCACTTTCACAGGGCAAAGTGTGGGAATATTTGGGAAATGAAAGTTTGATTAATGACATTCATCAATTTTCCAGAAAGGCAAGGATCATGTTTGACATGTTGGAATTCTTTGAAGACACAGATAGCTTGATGGTAGAGTGGCATTCACTGATCACTGCAAAATTATAATAGTAGAGAGGATTTATTAAAATACAACCCCACCCCACCTAAAAGATTAATGTCATTACAAAATATACCATGGACGAGCCTTAAGACTGGAATGCAGCATGTGATAAGTTAAATCTCCCTGTTAATGTTTTGTGTGTCCAAAAACATTCCTATTACATTCCAGAAGCTCTCAAAACTCTTGGGTGTTAAGACTGCTATGTTACGCAGATACTGCATTATGTGAAGCAGGTTGCAGCTGCATTAGAGTTGAGTTAATGACCACCCACCATCAAATATTTGAAACGGCTATCTGTTCCACAATCCAGAGCTCTCAGAATCAATAGGAGCCTTGCTGCTTACTTTAATTAATATCACAACTGCAGCTCATCTTGAGACTCTAGTCTAGAGGAAAGCAAAATCCAGGCTGTTCTCAGAACTAGTTGTATCTCTTAGGGCCCATTGGATTAGATGAGTAGCTACACAAAATGGCAGCCATGGGAGTAATTCCAGGCCTCACCTTGAGGGTAATGGGGCACAGGAAGCTGCAAAGCTCTATGTATATACCAAGACATTTTATACAATACTGTATCAGACCATATCAACATCAAGCTCATTTTTATATACTCAATCTAGAAGCAGTTTTACAAAGACACGGAATTGTTTCCCAGTTAGATATGTTAACCTATTTGTTCTAAGGTCAATCTATACCTATATGTATGGCAAGAGTGAGCTTTGGACCTCTTTCAGAAACCAGTGACTTTGGGTCTGAAGAATGTCCCAGTGTAGGACAAAGACAACAGCCTTTAAGGAGCAAGGAGCTTTATTATTTCCGAGAGCTGCAACAGGGCAGGGGTATAACTTACTTATGGAGGCAAGCCATAATACTTATTTTAGGACCCTAACAAAGCCCTGCTTTTTTTCCAGGCCTTTGGGGCGGGTGATTGAAGCCCCTTCAGTGTTGTGTGGGTCTGCTTCTTGTTGTTGCCATCTTTTGTTCCTTGTTTTTACTACTGTATTGTGTTATTGTTTTTTTTTTTAACTTGTGAACTGCTCAGAGTAGCTGGGAATCAGCTGGTGTACAAATTAAATAAATAAATGACCTTTGTAAAATGGGGGCACAGGTGTCCTTTTCTAGGAATGGCTTCCTGAAATTTGGTGAGAAATCATGCCACCAAGACAACTTAGAGACAAGACCAAAAAAATAAATAAAAAAATCAGACTATTAGTTGCTCATTCCTGACAGTGAAATAACTGTGTGAGTTGGTTCTCATGCTGATACTCTACTAGTTGTTTCTAGAACAATCAAGGGGTATAGACTGCTTTGCCATCATGAAAGAGACAAGCTACATCTCTCTTACTAAAAAAGCATGAGAAAACATAATAGAATTTTACTCCATTAATCTCCCCTATATACCTATTGTAGCACTCACTGGATTTGTGTTGTGATCTTAATCCTCTTTCTAATAAATATTACTAATCAGAGCTCTAAAAGACTTGCTTTGGAAGTCTGTCAGTAACATGGTCTAGATGAATTTATTCATCTTGGTGAAATATTTTCTAAAGATGGAAGAACTGAGAAATTTTAACATATGAAAATGCTAGAGGAAATTTAGTATTATGTGGCCTATAGTGAGGCATTAATAGTTTGTTTAAAGAAACAAAAATAGCTGTGTATTGTATAATCATGTGCTTCTGTCCAGGTCACTGTATGGAAGTAAGAGTTGATTTTGTGTTGACACCTGCCTGGTAATATTATCATACAGATGCTGTGACTTATGTACTTGAATCAAATATTGTGGTATCATCCTGTGTGTGTCATCCTTCTGGTGTCATTATAATTTGTTAGAAATACTGCTGGATCCAAACAAAATTTGGATAAATGCTGAACAGAATGGTACAGTTGAAATAACTGGGTCTATTTCAAATATAATTAAGTAGGGGTGCAACTCAAAGTGTAACTATTCTACATATATGGACTGTATTATATTAGTTTATTATTTATATATTCCTTGCCTTTTAATTTCACATGTAGACATCATCCTAAAGAAATAAACCTTACTATATATATTTCATTAATTAATCATTTAATTACTCAATCATTTAAACACTGACTTGCTTCTGATGTATTATTTGTTTTTTAAAGTTGTATATACTTTCTTTTTCCCCCTTTTAAATAATGAACATTTATGTCTCATCATGTACCAAACTAAAAAATTCATTTCATTGTGTAACCCAGAGAAGAATAGCATTTCTGCTAAAATAGTGCTTAGCATCTAAACATAATTACTACTTTTAAAAAAGTAATGCTAGTAATATTTTAAATTAGCATTTAAAAATGCTAACAACCAAATACCCTTTTAATGAGGTATATACAACCTATGGCTTAAGACTATGTCTGGCCACCTTAGTATCTGCCAAATTTTCATTTTAAATTTGACAGAAGTGGAAAATAATAAATACAGAAACATATTAACTTTGTTTAATTTTGACCTAGCCTCACAACCTTTTGAAGTATATGCTACACAAAAGCCAGTTATGATCCTTAGTCCAAAAGGATTGTGCTGTTCTGTTTCAAACCTCCTAATCTAACCAACCAAAATCTGCAAATAAAAGTGAATCCATTGAATTTTCATTTTCTGGATAAATATACAAGCTGAAACAGCTCTAAGTCAAAATGAGAACTTCTCTGCAAATTTTGGCTCAAAAACTATTATTGAAAGTTGAATAAAAATGCATAATAGAAAGCTGCATGTAGAATAAATTTCTTATAATAAGTATGTATCTTAATGTGTGAGTGTATTAATGTCAGACAGCTCAGATATTGCATGGAACAAGTATGTACCTGAATACTTTAAAGACTGGCCTAGACCAGTTTTGTCCATTTGTTTTTAATTTTTATTGCTTTAATAGACAGAATTTAAAAGAAAAGAGAAGAACAAAGTACAAAAACTTATCATAATGTGAGTAGGGCTTTTTGTGAGTTTTCACTGGTAGAAACTCAGTGTAAAACATCAGTTCAGAATTTGTTTCCCTTTTATTCAAAAAATAGACATAAAAGTATCTAGTTCGGATTTCCCAGCTACATTTCTTAGCAAGAGTTGGCAAAGTTATTTATGGCTAGGGCTACCAAGCTTAGGCTCTCCCGCTGTCTTCATATATAAGCACAACCACTTGAGATTCTAAACTGCAGAGTAACTAAACTTTTTCCTCTTCATTTAATGTTATGTAGCATAAGTACTTTCTTCCTGGATATGTATGTACTCTATATTGTTGGCTTAATATTCACATGCTAATTCAGAGCTAAGGAAGGATTTACTGGCAGCAATTTCCCTCTGTGGGACAAGCTGGTAATTGGTTTTTCTCTGATTGGTGTCCTTCCATCACCTTTAATCTCCACCAGAGGTTATCTGTGAAGGGTAGACTATATTCCACATGCGTCCTCCACTTCGGCAATATTCCCTGGGCTTGCCGGCTTCTGCTTCCTGGGGCCACTGTCCAGCTAACTAGCCTTCAGTAGTATAAACATTGCTCAATCCAATTCAGATTTAACTAGCCCACTTGTTTTTAGTCAGAGCTGTAGAGGTTCATCTTAGTTGCCAGCCATAATACACTGTTATCTCAGTTTCTCCAAGTTTTTGTTCTCCTTCCCAGAGTTCCTCTGGTAATTCAAGACTCTGCCTGTAATGCCATCACATTAGCCTTCTTCCACCTATGGGAATATTTTGTTATGAGAGGCTAAACTATACCTTATATCAGTTTTTTCTTATCAGCCACCCAGCACAAAACATCTGTTTGGATTTCTTCTTTCTATTGAGGCTTGTAGCCTTTTTAAAAGCTAGTTTGTGCAAGATGGACTACTGAAAGTAGTCAGTAACCAAAGTGCCAGAGTCCCATCCAAATTTTGGCATCAATATTTAGTACAGAAATAGAGCAATAACTTGCATAATTGGTAGAATCTTCACAGTTATATAGGATTCATTTAACAGAGATGAGCAAAATTCATTCAAAAAGCATCATTATAAATCTCTATTAATATAGGAACACAAATGAATAATATATGTCTTACCCCATTCAGTAGGATGATCATCAGGACAAGATGATCTTCTTGTTTTCATAGATTTAACAACATCTATTAATTCCTGAAGAGATAAATCTACAGCTGGATATAAAAATAGATATGTTGGGAACAAATCTGATATGAGTCTCTCTCTCTCTCTCTCTCTCTCTCTCTCTCTCTCTCTCTAGATATATATATATATATTCTTCCTGAATAAAGTTTAAAGTTTCCAAATAGCTACCAATTTTCAGCATAAGCTTGTAGCGTTTTCCATGTATGAGAATTAAGTTCAACTGGAATTGGCCATCCAATTAAATGATACTGTAAATGTTACTGACATTAATGTAACCAGATTTGTAGCATTAATAACCCCCAAATAGAGCCTACTATGCAATGTCTGATTTGCATTGTCAAGTATGTACAACCTGCAGAGCCCTCAGCCTAAAAAGGTGCATACCTGATCTGGATCTATACATAACCTAGACTATTGTTTTCTACATGAATGGCCTTTCATTTAGAGCATTTCTATGTAACAATGTTGAAATGTATGAATCCAAAGTTGCCCTAAAATTAAGAATTGATTCACATGACCACTGAGTGCCTTGATGACTTATGAAGCAGGATAGAATTCTAATTATGAATGTCACAGAACTATTACCAGATTAAAATAATAACTGATAACGTTGTAATAGTTGGTTGTACAAGCAGATATTTCCTGCCCAACAAATTTTGTCCTCCTCTTCCTCCCAAATGTAATCCTTGGGCCTTCTACCTTGTCTCCAAAGTTTTCTAAAGGATCAGTGTGGTTTTTCTTGAACACCAGCTACAGTGTGACACAGAACTGTAGCACAAAGAGAGTTTATTTATTTATTTATTTGTTTGTTTGTTTGTTTGTTCATTCATTCATTCTTTGATTTGATTCAATTTGAATTGATTTGGTTTGATTTGATTTGATTTACATAGCTGCCCATCTTTTAAAACACAATTCAGGGTGGCTCAAACAATAATAAAACCAAAAACAAGAAAAACAAGAAAACCAGGCTCTGAACCAACATCTCCAATCCATCAATCTATACAATCCTCCAGCTCCAACCTTACTGTCCCAGCCCCTGGGGGAACAGTCAGCCCTTTACAGCTTTCGGAAGGCTAAGGGTGGGGGCCTGACAGATGCCGGGGGAACGGTGTTGCACAGGGCCGGGACTGCTATGCAAAAGGCACACTTCCGACTAGATGGCAAAATTTAAGGGACAGGACCTGGTGCGTGCCACCCTATCTAGCCTAGTGGAGCAGGCATATACCCTCCCATAAATAACCTGGCCAGTTCCATGTAGGCCTTTAAAGGTAATAACCAGCACCTTGAATTACACCCAGAAAGAACCTGGGAACCAGTGCAGCTCACACAGCAGCAGCGTCACATGGCAAACAAAGGGGAACCCAGCACTGCCCAAGCTGCTGCATTCTGAACCAGTTGTAGCTTCTGGGTAATTTTCAAGGGCAGCCCCATGAAGAGCACATAAATCACATAGAGGAATATTATGTTAAAGAGTACATTCATTTAAAAAGCAAAGTGATGTCGGTGTAGGAAGAACAGCAAATCAAGAGGGACTGAGGAAAATAGTAGCTAGTGGATTGGCTCAGAGAAACCAGATCAAGGATTTGCCAGAGGTGCAGATACTTCTAAAACTATATTCTTTCAATTGGTAAACTAGTTTTATCACATACAAGTTAACCTGAGAGACATATTTAAGAAGGCCAGTTAGATTAAATTATCTGATCATCAGATGCCGATTAAAAAAGTATAGATGCTGTTCCCTTGACATGTGCTTTGAACACCAAACACAGAAAGAGAAAGGGAGACATGCTTAGTTACAACATAACACTATTCATCTATAACCTAATTTCTTTCCTACAAAAGCTCCTTTTTGTGTCAAAGTTTTAACTTTGCACTGATGCTATTTAAAAATGTCCAGGCCAGCTGCTATCAATTAGGGACTAATTGTATCATTATATCATGCATAATTAATCCAAAAATATTGAGCTTCTAATTCTGCCTTCAGTAGAGTTAGTTGGTGTATTGCTATCCAAGGCAAAACTAGTTCAAGCTTATGGTTTAAAATAATAGCTCACAAAAATTTTAGTTCAAAAAGCAATGTTGCGTTTAAAGCTTGCTAAATCATTGCCTGGCCAACTGGTAGCAATGATTTTCTCATTTTCCTTCCAAATTCATCTGTAACACAACCTGGTAAAATAGAGTTTATTATAAAACAATGACAAATATAAGCCCTGAGAATGGGATTTCAGTTGGGAAAACTGAGAAAAGATAATAATCCCCACAGTCACAGTGTCACTTCTGGATTTCACCCTGCCACCCTAACCCATCCATCCTGCCCTCCAGGCTAGTTTTTAGAAATTAAAAAAAGCCATTAGACACCAAATTACATGTTTAAGATCTTGATAGTTATATACTAACTGCAGTATCAAAAACCGCGTGCCTGAAACATAAGGTACATGTAGTAGATTTGTCTGAATTCTGGTTCCTATGGTGAGTTGGATGATGTGGACTAAATTTTCAGTGCCCAAAGGGGGAATGGCACCATCTCAATGAAAGTTTCAGTCCAGTTACTGTGCTGACAAAAAAAGGCAAAATAATGCATAAATAAACATTGTGTATATATGTGTACACACACAAACTATGGTGGGGAAAGAACAGAGACAGTGCATTGGAGATCCATGACCAAGTTAATTGTTTTCAAATGAATCTGATTTTAGGAATTAGGCTACTGTTGGTTACCCAATCCAATGATGTCTTAAAAGCTGGGGCTCAAGTGTTTGAACGAGTCCGAATGAAGAGATTTTTCACCCTTTGCTCTATCTAGGTTATCAGATTGTTATCACCAATCTCTTCCTGTCTGACTGTATGACATTTTTTCTTTTCTTTTCTGAGCTGTGTGAGCTAACTCACTTGACCCTGTGATAGATTTCACAGAAAAGATCTTCCATAGTACTTCCATTTCAGCTCCTGACAATCCACTTCACCTCCTTCAGAAAAGGGTTAGGCATTTGTAAGGCATCATTCTTTACAAATACATTTTCTTTTTTTATACCTCAATATTCGTATAGGAATCCCATTCAGAAGATTCTACTTTTTTTTCAGATTTCATCACACTCAATATGAAACAACAAAGTTACAGGCGCTTTAAAAATCTGATTTAAAAGATTTTTTTTTTTTTTTTACAAAAAATGCTCTTCTGATTTCCATTAGAATTGGTATATTATATGTTTGTTTCTTTTTACCTATTTACACATAGAGAGATGGAGGAACTATAGACAATTGGGATCTATCTATCTATCTATCTATCTGTCTATCTATCTATCTATCTATCTATCTATCTATCTATCTATCTATCCATCCATCCATCCATCCATCCTGCCAGGGCGGGGGGGGGGGGAGGGGACTATATATTTCAATAAGGAACAATTGCAGACTCAACGTAGGTTCACACAACATCCCAACCCAGTCCTGTGAAAAGAGTCAGGTCTTTAAGACATTCTTGAAAGACAGCAGAATCAAAGCTGTACAGACCAAATGGCAGATGTGATAAGAGTCTTACTTGCTATTGATTTATTAACATTTTCTAACTTAACACCAGTACCCCTCCCCCCAATTTGCTATGGATCCCATGCTTATTCTGGATACCGGCAATCTCAACTGGATTGCACCATTTCCAAATCTTAGGATCAGACTCCTGAAACAGATCAGGTAGTCACTGCATGTACTTACTAAATACCAATTAATAGCAGGCCAGAGTATTAGAGGGCTATCACCCTGTGTAACTAGTTTGTTGTTGTTGGTTAAGAACACTTATGATATAGTCTTGTTATTCAATTACCTTGGGCTATAATTCTTACAAAGTTACTTCTAAACTTCTTCTGGAGGTTTCAGTAAAGCAAGCAGCAGAAAAATTACTCCTGACTTTAATGTCTTTTGTTGGCCAGCAGAAAAGACACAACACCCTCATATCCTACTTATGACCTTCACATATTGATCTGGTCAGTCACCATTTCACCAAGAATACTGGAGTGGGTGGGCGTATGGGCTAATCCAGCAGAACTCTGCCTGTGTTCTCTTATTCTTATCCCATGTGCCTTCACATTTCAGTTTCCTGTCTGACACAAAGCTGAAACTGTATTACAACTTCCACTTTCACATCTTAATTTGCTAGTTCTACAAATGTATCTCCAGAACATCTCCAATAAGAAAGTCTGACAGTGACATGTATCAATGGGAAAGTGATGATATCAGCAGTACTTTTTTTAAAAATTTAGGAATGAAAGAAGTAGTCATGCCAAAATGGCAGATAGATAATTTTCCAAAAAAGGCTTAGAAACACTTGGTTGGGTGGTTCATACATCAACTGACTCTTGTTAAAAGGAATTTCTTTGCCCATGTTTTAACAGCCAAAGCTGCATCAGACTTTGTTCACAGATGTCTACAAGGTATACTACAATCTTCAGATGGAAAGAAAATACATCAAGTAAAAGATATAATGCCTTATACCATACCAGATACTCTTTTGGTCTAACCCAATCCTACCCAGCTAGCAAAGTCTCTTCAGAGTCTCAGGCAGAAGTCTTTAATATTGTTTTATCTTTTTTACTAAAGCTGTCAAGGACAGCTATTTTTACCATTAAGTTCTGAATTCTTCCCTTAAAGGATCAAGAGAACTCTTGTTGATGGTAGGCCAACTATCAGTGATCCACATAATGGCAACCAATTCAGTTCAACGAATTTATACTAAGTATAAAACTAATTCCATGATCATCCAGACAAAAACAAAATTATTTTTCAAAGATAGAAAGTTGGTGATTCCATTGCAAAAGAGCATATGGAATGAAATTACCATAGAAGTTCTTTATGGGTCAACAGGAAAAAGATGGTACTTCTTGCTGCAATTCACAGGGAAAATTCAAGACTAGATTTGAACTAGATAATCTTATCGTGGACTAAGGAACTCAGAAGTCTCTAGCTGAGCTGGGAGATCCTATAAAAATGCAATATGAAAATGCAGCAATTCGTAGGATTTCCAGGATTTATTTATTTTTCATTCAATTTAGGTGTCACCCAACTCCAAACTGACTCTGGATAACTCACAATATAATGAGCAATAAAAACACAATACAATATAAAACAAGATGGGATCTGGTCTCTCAATAAAAAAAACATACATAAAAATGAATCCAACAAGAGCCTCCATCTACTTTAACCCAAGCCTGAAAAAACAAGCAGGCCTTCAGAGCCTTATAAAATGCTCAAAGGGCAGGCACCATATGCATTTCAGGGGGAATCTCATTCCAGGAGCAAGTATCATCGCAGAGAAGGCTACCTGGGCCCCAATAGATGGCACTGTTTAATCAAAGGAACCCAGAGCATGCCAGTTCTGCCAGCATGTACCATCCAGGAAGAAAGCATGAGACATAGGCAGTCCCTAAAATAACGGGGCCCTATGCCATATATAGTTTTATAGGTGATGACCAGCATCTTCAACTGCAACTGAAAGCATACTGGCAACCAGTGCAGTTTGTGAAGCATAGGTGTCATGTGGGTATAACAAGGCATGCCTGTCACTGCTGCATTTGAAGGTTTCTGAGTCATTTTCAAGGGCAGCTACATTGCAGTAGGCAAGCTGTGAAGTGACTAGGGCATGAATGACTATCTAAAAGGTCTCCTGATCCAAGAAGGGACACAACTGGCACACCAAGATGGAACTGTGCAAAGCCCCCCTTGGCTACCTCCAAGAGGATCGCCAAATTGCACACAACTCTTAAATTGGGAGATGCTACCCATCCAAGAGTATAGATGAAATATATCAAGGTCCAGGGGGCCACTAGGTCTTGGTAGACTGAGCCAGAATCAGTTCCTCCCCATCCAGGCCTGTATAGCCTCCAGGCATGGGGACAGGACCTCAACAAATTTACTTCACCAGCCTGTGGTCAAAAGATGTAGTTGGGTATTGTAGAGAGTAAGGAAGAAGAGAGATATACAAGATCCATCACTGTGATGATGATGACGATGATGATGATGATGATGTGTATGTGTATGTGTGTGAGAGAGAGAGAAAGAGAGAGAGAGAGAGAGAGGAAGAGAAAGAAAGAGAAACATATTTAAGTCCACAACAGGCAGATAATATTTGGAAGCAACTCATACACCTCCCTAATTCACTGAACTATAAGGAGGAGGAGATACAGCATTATCAGTCTTGTAAGATTCTGTTATTATAGAATCTTTAATATTCTATATTATCACTGTTATTATCTCAATAACAGTATTTAGCCTTCCTATGCAATTGATTTCTTGGTCTGGTCTACCTAGTGGGACTGACATATATCATGAGCATATTAAAGATACCCCAAACTGGCGTACTTCCCCTTTAAAAAAAATACTGTTATTCTGCGATTCTACAGCAGATCTTCTCTCAAGAATATAATAGCTAGTTTCAGGTATTGTTACTTTTCCATTGGGAACAAAAGGAGATCTATAGCATTTTCCTTTCAAAGTAATAAACACTGAGATGAACTAAAAAGTACATTTGTTTTGTACCACCATCGCCAGAATAGAGAGTGATGAAAGAATGTTGCACATAAATTCTTAGAATACTTTATTGTCCGACAGAGCTATGAAAATGTAGAGAAACACAAACTTTGTGTATCTGTCAGTGCTAGATAATATATACTAAGCATCTGCCCAGGATAACATTTTGCAGTGTGTTTTGGGTTTCATCCCTTGTGTCCATTTGTCATTATTGTCCATTTCAGAGTTGGTGGCAGGTTGTTACATAGCATGATGCTATTCCTGCAGTCTCTTTCCTTATTCCTAGGGTTAGGCATGGTCTTTCCTCATTGCTTTTTAATGAACAGTCTTTTATCATTTCTGATAACGTAAGCAATTCTCTTCCAAGTGCTCCTTTGTTATTTTGGATCTATTACAGTTTTTTGTAGGTCAACTTTTGTCACAATGTTCTCCATCTTTTGTATGTTTTGCTGTAATGAAATAGAGTTCCCATTCTTAATATCAGTAATTTCAAATTTATGATATATTTTTATATTTATCAATTTATGGTTAGATATCAAGATATTTAAATATCAGGTTTTAAGGTCCAGACTTATTTCATATGCTTTTCAGTTCCAACCCATCCACAATCAGGATGAAGTATACATACAATAGCCTCATAACTTGATGTAAACTTAATCCATCCACATTTAGCAAAGAGACTGTACACAAAGCATATGTCCACATAAGGCAGAATCGCTCACTTTCTTGTTCAGAGGATAAAATGAATCAGGTTTTCATGTATGCAATCCACAGTGTATAGCAACATCACTGTGGTTTAGATTTGTCATTCTGTGTGTATCATGTGGGGAAATTATTTCATCCTGAAAGAAAGATTTTCTCATGTAAATTATTGCATAGTACAGCATACTGATCACAACATTACTGTTCTATATTTACATAAAAATATCTCCTCCAGCTTGAGTTAATTCTTAGTGACATCATAGACCTAACCAGACTTTTTTTTTTTTGTAGTACGGAAGATTGGCCAGTGCCTTTTTCCAGGATTTGGTGTGTGTGTGTGCACGCACACGCCATGTACTTTAATTTCCCAATTTAGCCTACATGTTTGATATTCTCTGATAGTTTCTCAGTCAAATATTAACCTTATTTAGCCCAGTACTAAGGATTCCCACCTGCTTAGGCTCTCCATTGTAGATACACAAACTGAAGTGCCTGCTCCTATAAATGTGTATCCAATTCATATCCTAGGAAAAATGGATGTCTGTTCCATGCTTATCATTCAACATGTGCCTGAACCTCTCTGTTGAAGGTCATAGCTTGAGATTAACATCAAACTAAAGATATCCAAAACTGTTTAAACTACAGAAAAGGTAATTTAAAAATGTTTAAATTCCATGAACGTACTTATGTAGACAATTTTAATGGAATTTTTTAAATTACTAGAGAGACATTTAGACCTCCCGATCAGTTCCTGAAAACCATCAGCTATGATTTTACAAAACCAATATGACTTTCAGGATTTTTATTCTCTAGTTATTTGATCCATTTTTATTCTTGCATAAGGAAGTCACAAGGTACAGCTGAGGAATCCATTTGAAGCTTAGATGCAGAAAGAGGGGAAAGGAGCCAACCACTGTAGTTAATATAGTGTCAAATTCCTGCATCTGAGTACATAACATATTTCCTTTCCACAGGAGGTAGTTATGACAAATTAGAAGTCTGAAAATTTTCTGATGGTGTAAAAGCTCCAGCTGTCACTGGGGAGATAGTGATCAGATTTCATAGCTGCGTGGTCCCACGATGCCTCTAAGAGTTCCATATGGTCATCCAAATGTTACAACTGAGCCCACTGAAAAAATTCAGTAGGAGTTTGCTTATAGGATAGAAAATTCATAGTGGATGAATCTAATAAACAAAGTGCTCTTGAATGGTTCACTGACAATCAGTATCACAGAATCCTCCTTATAGTTGGTCTTTGAATACAGAATTAATGGAACTAGCATCTAACTTTTCTTTTTGAACAACTTACATAATGGAGTGTAGGCTTGTCGAGTGGATGTGCTATGAATAATTAAGGTGTGTATATGTATGCAGTGATAAACAGCCATTCCTCCAGCCACTTCACTTTTAGTTAAAAAAAAAGAAACAAAAACTCCCTGCTCTTAAATTGTTAATACTATTACTGTGGATGAAGACACTTTTGTTCACGTCAAAGATGTAAGCTTAAGCATTGTGCAACAACAAATGACGGATGAATAATTTATTGATCCTTAAATGGCCTTGTCCTTGGATGTATTTCTTATAACTAATTTGCTTAGAGATACATCTGGTTCCTGGAGATAGCATCTGTTTTAAAGAAGGTCAGTACTGTATTTCAAAATTAAAGGCAGAAAACATACCCTTTTATTTGTTATGCTTCTCTGCTTCTCTATCTTAGGAATACAAGTTAATTCTCATTCAGTTCTGCCTACTTATTTTTTTATAATACCAAATCAAAAGTTGTGCAATCTGTTGTTCAATTTCAAAACCATAATAAAGAGGCCCATTAAATATGTGCTTGCAATGAGTGAATACTTGTTAAGATTTTTTTTTAAAGTGCCCATGAGATTTAAGTAGAGCCAGTGTAGGCTTTGTTTGAAGTTCAAGGTTCCCACTTGTTCATGGAGCTTCCTGAGTTGTCTTGATTTAAACTTATTCTTTTAACAATGCAGAAGTTTTGAGATAAACAGTATTGTTTTAAAGCTATTCCTATTTCTGGCTACAGCTGATCTTACCAAATTCTCATTCCTTTGTGTATGAGCATTACAGCCTATTGCTGAGATAAACATGATGTATGACGAGAGGGAGGGAGAGAGAGAGAGAGAGAGAATATTTTTCAGACAAAACTCCTGATCTGTTCAGCAGGGTTCCTCGCTAGACAGCTTTATATAGTATTTCTACCTACCTGGAAGTAAACAAACTTAATATCAAGAAACTTCAGATTAGACATATATAGAAATAGGCAATGTTTGTTCAGCTCTGCAGCCTTAATGTAGTTCCTTAAAAAGTCATCACTTCTGATTTGCTGACAGTCCAGTATACATTTTAACACCAATAATTTTTCCTATTATTTTCATACTTAAATGGATAGAATATGTATTGCATTCCATCCTTAGTTAATGAACTTGAAATAGAAATGATGCATCAGTTGAATACTGATAATAACAATATGTTTATCCATCTACATTGATAGTTCCTTTCCAGGTGAACTTTGCACTTGGGAGAAGCAATGTATTTTAATTTTTTTGATATCTGGTTCACCTTGAAGTCTTCATCAAATGTTTAATTATTTGAGGATTAATGGATGCAGTTCACAATTAGGCTAAAGTATGATCTGATGTCATCATCTCAGTATGATGATATACATTTTGATGCCAAAGCACCTGTTGTTTTGGAAGGAAGCAGCTGATATCATTATCTACTCAGTCAGACAGTCCTGTTACCCGCTGCTTAAAAAATTATCCTAAGGTGCACCTAAGTTGGGGTAACAGCACTAATTTCTTCATTCTCAGGATAAGCACATAACGACTTTACCAATAAAAACAAAACCTTCTTTGACACTTTCTGGTTTGGGTATGATAAAAATATTGTATAAGGAAAATAATTCTAAGTCATGCATCTTACATATAAAATTTTGATATCCAAACACAGAATCTAGCCAATATGTTGCATCATATTTGATAAACTACTCCTGATTATTTGTCCTAGATACAGTATTATACTGAGATTACTTTGGAATAAACACTTTAAAGATTCTGGTATGAGTCTACCTAATATATACAAATATCCAAGCATGTATGTGGACTCTTCTAAACCCAATGCATTTTGGAATCACTTGCTATTATTTTGAAGCTATCAATCCATAGACATGTACTAGACCTTAGGTCTTGTTTGTCTGTTTTTTTAAAAAAGTATAAGGAGTTGACATAATAGAGAGCAATTTTCATAGAGACTTCAGCTTATTAGTATGGCACTTCATCTTTTCCTTTCATACTAAATAAAAATCTTCCTGAAGTTGCTATTTGTTACAAGATAAATCTTTCTTCCTGGAGCAAATAGAGCTGTGATACAGAAGAACTATTTCGGTAGCAATTATTTATATCTATAAAAAAAGACATGCCACAGCATATTTAGGATGGGTCAAAACAAGCAAAATGGTAGCTGGAGCATTGTAATGCTAGCCCCACCCCTTGACACTGCATTTACATATGTGCAAAGTAGTGGGCTTTAATGGCACCACCATAACAACCGTCTTACCTGTATTGACTCATCTTGAGGATGTTGCTCAGCTTCAGTACCGTATTTTACATTTACCACTCCACATTCCTTAATCCAAACTGGAGCCATTCAGTTTGCCCCCAGTTCTGCACTCACCCAGAAACCGCTCTTCATACACTTACTGGTAGTGTGTAAGTATATACAATATATTATAGAGTATATGACAGTCATCCCATGCCTTTCTATTTAATGTTACAAGGCTATTTTTTTCCAGAATTCACCCAGATGTGAGCAATTATTTAAGAATTCAATTTTTCTTCCATAATTAATTAAGTCATTGAAATATAACTTCAGGTACATTAAACAACATTGGTTAAATGTATATTAAACACATTCAAAAGATAATGAAAGCCAGTGTAGTACAATGGTCACAGGACTGGATCAAAGGCTAAGTTCAAATCTCAAGTTAACACGAGGTTTGTGCAACATTGTGTTACATCAGTTACTGTTTCTCAGCTACAGGGCTGTAATTTTTCATGTGAAAGAAGTAAACAATTGTTAAGTGCATAAGAAGCAATCATATTAACTATAAATAATTTACATTTCATTTTATTAAATTTACACTTGAAATCAATGCAATCAAATTTAGTTTTTGTCCTGATCCCATCCAAGACCACACATATTTTGGAATGGCAATCCAAGGGCGATTGTGGCCCTTTAACACAAAAGGTTTGTCTACCTCTGCTATATATTATATATTCTGTATACACTAAACCCTCAATCTCATAGACCAATTGGGGTGGGGGTGGGTGCATGGTGTCCATTAGATATGACTATCCAGTGTGGATGGAAAGTTAGGCATGTCTAAAATGGTATTACACATATGTAAAATGGCAAACAGATTTTGTTGCATATGAATTCAATGAAGCCAAGGGCCAAGAAATTATCTTACTGTATTCTTCAAATTATATTCATCCTATATCTCAGCACCTGGGTGATCTTGTCTGGACCCAGAAGCTAAGCAGCATCCTTCCTGATTGGTGTCTGGATGAGAGGGAATTCCAGGATTATAGGTTACACTGCAAAATTGAAATTTATCATAGTAGTAAGCCACTTCTGTACTATTTCCAGGAAAACTGCATCAGTGTATTTACCGATGTACTAGCAGTCAGGTTTGACCCAAAGGCATATTTATTTTAATAAACTTTTTACATGATTAGAGAATATATACTATATTATGTAGTACTTGTAGTATCATTATGTCATATATATGTAGTTCATTTACAAGAACAATGCAGGCTAAGTCTACCAACTATTGGACCCATATCCTATTATAACTTTTCCTTAGCAATTATCTCAGGTATGGGCATGAAAAGGACTTTAGGTGTGGCTACTGTATGTACAAAGAGTTCCTACAACTGTAGTAAGGATGCAGTTGAATAAGGATCCTTCTTTGTGGGACCTGAACACACACTAAAGACCTTTATCAAATATATATGGGGAACTTTTGGCTTTTTTTTAGCCTAATTTGAGATGCTTAGTTTAGTTATCAAGTTGGACTTTCCTTATTGGAATGCTACTTTTTAATTCCTATTGCCAGTTGAAAAACTATAGGATTTATATTTCCTAGAGTTGAACAGACTCTCTTCACAGCTGAAAGATTTTCTCTTTTCTAGAGGAATATATAACCCCTTGATCATCAGTGGGAATTAGGCTTGTAATGTACATTTATACAGAAAACAAGTACTGAACATTAAACAGTAGCATAAAAATAAATGAACAAAATTATCTACATTTTAAAGGCAATGAATAAATACTTAAAAGCACAACAAAGCAAATGAGAAACATTCTTAGGACGTGAATTTTTATTTCTTAATATTTTCTATGGCTCAGATATCATACAAATGTTTTATTTATTTATTTTTTTTCAGTTAACCAGCCAACATTACAGTAATTACTATTGCAATGTAACCTCTATAAGGCAAAGAGGGCAAGTCAAGATGTTTTCCTGTGTATAGTAGAAGAGCTCATCTTGAAAATCTATAAGAATGTTCCATTTGGTTTCTTGGATAAATTTAATAAATGATGTGTTATGCTTTTAACAGGGTGCCTGCTCAGAGTCAATGTACAACATCAGGATTTCATTGTATAATTTGCATGGATATGTTCTGGTGATCCCAGAATAGCCTGTGTCTTTTCACTAATGGGAAGAATGTTAGAAGATGCATGAAGATCATTAGAAATGATACATTTCCAACATATACATATTCCTGTCTTGCAAACAATCTCACATCCAATAAATTAGATGCAATTTGGGCCTGCTGTAGTTTCATCTGTTATGCATAACATTTCAATGTTCTGGTCTCTGCTGAAATATTCAGGAGAGCCTTTCTAGAAAATAGATAAATGTGAAACTGAGAAATTTAATATCTGGATACTTCCAACCTTCCCCCACCCCTTCATTTCCACATTTGAATACCTCAGGGACCCATACTTCTTCCTCCTATCAAATAAACTAGGACTAGTGTGAAAAAAGGAAGAACAGAAATGAGAAAATGAGTCATAATTATCTCAGGGGAAATAAAATATTTCAAGAATTCTGATATTTCTAGCAGCAGCACTTTAGGACTGGCAACAAGAAATATTGGATCACTGCTCTAGAAACAAGAATCTCAGTTGCTTTCAGTATGTCTATGTTCCCCTAGTTCTTTGCCCAGGAAGAATACAAATAGAGGTACAAATTGGTGCTGTAGTTTATACTTCCTTATCATGATTTTCTGTATAAAGGCACCATGATGTCATTCATGCCAGTGTCATCAAGTACCAAAGAAATTGCTTCGATGGAGTTTCAATGAAAGTCAGAATCAGAACGGAGTATGCTCAGAATTTATCCACTTTGGACCAGAGAAATGAAAACCTAATACAAATTATCCCACTCTAAGTGTGGGTTGGCCTAAAAACAATGGTTATCATACTGTTCAGAGCAATTTAATGTTTGCTTTTATTGTGTTTTTAACTTTTATAAATTATACTGTTTGTTGTACTCAAGGAATAAAAGACTGGTTGCATATGATAGACAAACATTTTGGGATAAGCATTATTAATATATACTGCATTTGGCATTTTACTTTGATCTAAGCAACTGCAAGTTTTGAAATTCTACCATTTCTATTCAGAAGTTATTCATTTTTAATTCAGCTGGATTTCTTCCCAGATTAGTGGATTTAGGACAACTAATCTAAGGGCATATTTGCACTTACTATTTAAGTTGTTCCTGTCTGATGCTTATGCTCCCTTGACTTTAGCTTTAGAAATTCCTGTTCAGACTGTGACATTTTGGCAATAGCTTGTCAGATGTTCAACCCATCCTCCCACTGGACAGTTCTGCTGCTACTATTCCCTCCCATCCTTCTTTATCAGGAAAGGAATGGCCAATCCCTTTTTTCCTGTAAGTGGTTCTTCCTAGACAAATATATTTTTATATGTGTATATGCATAGGCAAAGACAAATAAATTAAATTAAAATATAGAAAATAACTTTATTCATTTGTTTACTTATGTATTTATTTACAAGGTTAAATATTTTTTCCTGGATAAAAGACTTTCACCCTAGGTTATCTGAGCTATTTTAAAGCTGAGGGTGAAAACCTTCTATCTCAGGTGACTGGAAAATTGATGAAACAGTGGAACTGCGGTTATTGGGGGGGGAAAACACACGCACACAAAGCAAATGGAAAAAGAGGAAGCTCAGAAAGAAACACAATAATTTAAAAAAGTACCTGCTGGGTTTTGAATCAGCAACATCTGGGTCACAGAGCAAAAAAAATGTATTGATAACACTACTGTGAACAAGCAGAATAAAGCAAGACGAGATGTCTAAAAGAGACTAGAGCTTGGGTTAGAAGTGGTGCTTCCTCTCAAAGTAGCCAATGAACTACTTCGGTTAGGCTGCTGCAAATGAAACTGCTCTAGCCCAAACAGATGGGAGCACTCAAGCCAACATAGAGAGGAAAGTATATTTTTGAACTAGAACAAAGAAATGCACATGGAGATTGTTTTCAGAGTGACTGTAGGATCAATAGAGGGCAACATCCTCCAGAAATGATTGCCAGCCACTTCTGATGACAGGTTAAGAGCATCTGATTTGGAGATCTGGTTTAAGTATCTAACTTCTGTTATGAGATCATGACTGGTCCAATACAATTAAGTATTTATGTTTCACATTCCTCTTTTAGTTCAGTGAACACAAGCTACACAAGGCCAAAAAATTAAAAGATAAGTTGATACTCTTTACTTCATGTGAGTCTCGGGGCAGACCCAGACTTTCTGTTTGGCCCATCATCAGTATGGGCCACTCACCACTTCCTGAGTGCTGAAATGGATGATGCTGTCCTCATTCCACTTCCACCTAGCCCACTGTAAATGTACCCAGTGCCTGTGTTTTCCAGCTTCAATTAAAAACTGCTGCTTTTTGGCCTGAGCTGTCTTAAGACCTTCAGAGCAGATGATTTCAGGTACTTCATTCCATTCTAGCAGCCACTCCAGCTCTAACTGGCTGCAGTACAAGTCCTGCTCCCTTCCCTCCAGCAGCTTGCCTCTGCCATAGATAGCCATTTTATCTTCAATTATCAGACTGTTATGTTCTCTGACTATCCTCAATGATAAAAGTTCATGTTCCACCTAATCCTTACATATTCCAGGGGGCAATCTTTTGATTTCTGCCAAGACTGGGCGAAACCTTGCTTTCCCATCTCTGCCCACATTGCAGAGCTTCCCTTCCCTTTCCTATTTTTTTTAAACTTCACTAAGTTGCAACATAAGAACATCGCTACTTTGTGTCTATGAAGCTGAACTATCAGTTCTTCCTTCCTACAATGCTTCTGTGGACCTACTAAGGAAGGTAGGAATGAAAGAATAAGCTGTTCTTGATTGCTTTGATTACTGTTGCATTACTGTTGCATTGCATATGGTACAATGGTACCATAAGGGAAAAGCAACAACAAACAGAAATGTTCTGCATTGGTGTCAACAGATAATATGGGAAATGGGGGGAGGGTCTGAAGGCATCCATATGTGCAAACATCTCAAAAAGCAAAGCAAAGATATGAGAACTAGGAGGAAGGAAAATTCTTTAAAAGAAAAGGTTGGTTGCTGATTTGCTTCTGGGTCCAATTCAAGGTGCTGGTTATCACCTTTAAAGCCCTACATGGCTTGGGCCAGGTTATTTGAAGGACCGCCTTTTCCCAATTTCATCAGCCCAACCCACCAGATTGGGGAGTATGTTATGGGTCCCCCCCCCAATTAAGAGGTCCATCTAGTGGTACCTAGAAGAAGACCTTCTCTGCAGTGGTTCCTTCTCTGTGGAACATCATCCCTGCAGAGATAAGACTGGACCCCACCTCAATGGTCTTCTGAAAGGCCCTGAAGACATGGATTTGCCAGCAGGCCTGGGGATCCCATACTGATATGGAGCCCTTCAAGAGGTTAGTTTGAATGTATTGCTGTTGCCAGAGAGTTGGGGTGTAAGTGGGTTTGTATTTGGGGTTTTATTTCTGTAAGCCATCCAGAGTCACTGTGAGTGAGTTGGGTGGCCATATAAATTCGTTTAATAAATAAATAATGGAAGGCAGGAACTTCTGGTGTGCACCAAAGCCAGCCAGTGAACTTGTCTTCTCTGAAGGGATGGGAAAGGCAAGAAGCAGGGGACTTAAATTAAAGTTTTGTACTGGCTGTAGTCTACACTGAGTATCAGCCTCCCCCCATTGCCAACCCACTGCAATCCAGACTGGAATTTCTGGAGTTGGTATAAGAAATAATAGAAGACAAGCAGCTTAGGTTGCATGGTGAAGTTGACCACAGTACACCATGTGCACAGACTATTTCCTTAAGAGGGATTCTGTGAAACTCAAATGGAGCCAAGTGTTAGCTGACTGAAGTGTTATGTCATCTCATGGTTTCCAATGAGATATTCAGTTGCTCTGTATGGAGTTACTACGGAAACATATACCTCAGTCTGTAATAAGATTGATCTTATGGCAAACACTGGACCACCAACTTTTCTTCCTCCTATTTACCTGTACATAAAGTTGCAAACAAAAATAAAACCTTAGTTTTTATGGACCACAAACAATCCCCAATCCCAATCCAATCCTTCAGTACATTCCTAATTAAAATACAACATGTAATGTATCAGTACAATACAGATGTTTTCTGTCATTATATGGAGTGGAGGTAATGATGGTTAAGTATGTGTTTTCACTATAGTCTCGGCATGAAATCATTATGTTTAACTTTCCTGATTGTTTCTTTGCTGAAATGAAGGGTCTTGCTTAACCATGATTGGTGTTGCTCATCCATGAAAGGGCATTTCACATATCTTCTGGTGACAGAAAATGGTACTTGGGTTGTATAGTGAGCAGCTAAAGTAACCTAAACATAACTGACATGCTTACTGGTGGCAGGGATCAAATGAAAGAGATGACAAAACAGACTGGCTCCAGGTTGGCAAAGGAGTGAGACAAGACTGCATTCTTTCTCCTCATTTATTCAACCTATATGCAGAATATGTACTGAGGGACATTGGATTGGAAAAAGATGGGTATGGTCTTAAAATTAGAGGAAGAAACATCAGTAACGTGGGTTGTGCTGATGACACTACACTGATAGCTGAAAATGCAAATGATCTGCAAGCTCTAGTAATGAAAGTCAAGGAGCACACTGAAAAAAATGGGAATAAGATAAATTACATATATAAAAAAACAAACTAATGACAGCAGGTACAGCAACCAGCCTTAGAACTGACAATGATAATATTGAATAGTACATAAAAATGCTTTTTTAAGATTGACTATCCACCATAAAGGAATCAAGAAATATGCTGCAGACTAGCACTTGGTAGAGTAGCACTGAAGGCCTTGGAAAAGATATTCAGATGCCCTGGTTTATCTATGCCTACAAGGATCAGAATTATGCAAACAATGGTTTTCTCTGTGACAAAGAATTGAAATGGTTGGGTAGGACAACAAACGGGGAAATAAAATCAAGTGTTACTGTCGATGCATTTCAGACTGAGCACCAGCCCATTCCCATTGCAAACCCACTGCAATCTGGACTGGAATTTCTGAAGTTGATTTCAGAAACAGCAGGAACAACATGGGAGACAAGCAGCCTGGGTTGCAGTGTGGAACTGTCCTCTGTGTTTTAAAGGTTCTAAGGAGTTTTAAAGATTTAAACCAGAGAATAACAGCAGTGGAACTCTGCAGATTACATTAGCTATGCCTCAGTTTGCTACACCTTTAATAACATCACAATTCTCCATTATCAAAGCTGCACGTTCTTTGAATTGAAACTTTTTCCAGAAATTTGTTGGACAAATTTCCTTTGCTGAAAACTGCAAAACACAATTTCATCTGTCTAACTTGGGGACTAGTTTTGGAGATGTTATCAACTTAACCTGCAGAACTGGAAACATTTACATTAAACAACAATCTGCCTGTGAAAATGCAGTATTTATATAAGGAAACAAAATTCACCTGCATATGAATTTTTAAAGAGATCTGACCTTGGAACACAGCAAGTAGCCTTACATCACATCAAACTATTTGTCCATCTAGTCTAGTATTGACTATACTGACTTGCTATGGCTCTCCAGGGTCTCACGATGAGCTCTTTCCTGTCTCTTGTTATTTGTTCCTTTTAACAGGGGATATCGGGGGTCTACCACATGTATTCTACCATTGCAGAAGATTTCAAAAAAATGCAAATTCTGGCTGTATTCCATAGCTGAAAACACACAGTGCCAGGGTATGTTAAAGCCTAATAACACCACATTTGACTTTCCTACTATTCTGGGATAGATTTCAAAAATATCCTAACAATGGTTGGTTTAGTAAACAAGCTGCAGATATGCTGCTAAAAATATGAGCCCTTCTAATCTCCAGACTTACTGCTTCTAAAATCTTTGGGCACAACCATATGCTAAAAATTGTATAACAGGAGTTCTTCCCCAAGGATTAGTGCAATTAATATACCGGAAAATATGTTACACTTAAAGTGAATAAGTTAATGATGGCACAATATCTTGTTAAGAACACAAGAACAGTCCTACTTGATCAGACCTGATTTATGTAGTCCATTAACCTATTTCCCAGAGTAGCCAACTAGATAACCATGGAAGGTCCATGACCTGCAAATATGTCATATACATAAGTTGTGAAGATACTATACGTACAGTTTCTCTATTTATGTGTTCTATTCTGCTTAGGAGGTCAGTTCCAGTTATATTTATCCATGTGTTTATTACACCTAAGATGGCTTAGGGCAAGATGTTCTATTCAGAAATATATGTGGAGAGATTTTGGAAAAGTCAATTGATCCAAAGCATTGTTGCTAGAATTTACATATGTGTTCATCCATGGGATCATGTTAAACCACCCGTGCCTGACATAGATACAACTTATGTATCTGCATCAAGCATGCTGTAAACCATTACTGGTTCTTTTAAAACTCTGGCTTACCCTTAGAGGCTGCTTCTTTCTATGTCATTCTGCCAAGATCCAAAGAATGGGAGAGGACCTTCTCTGTGCTCCAATTAGGGCAGAAGAAATATTGCAATCTTCTCTCAGTAATGCTCTTGTACCAGAAAGAGGGAATACAAGTGCCCGAATTAGTGAATGAATGAAGCATTTTCATACAGCAGACTACATTTAGAAAAAAAATATGGAAGGACTGTCTGTTCCCTATAAACAGATGATCAGCGTTCAGTGTTGTCAGCATGGATCACATGGCAGGAAAGTGAGTGCTCGGTTCCATTTTCTCTTTTCCAAGAGATGATCTACTGTATGCTATTCAGTTTCTAGCACTATCTGTTCAGGAGCCAGCCTTTGTGAAGGGAAAATAGAAGGTCCCTAATAGATCCCATCAGCCACCACAAAGTTGAATGAGACAAAGAAATCAGATTAAGTCTTGGGGGAAAAAAATGTGTGAATGAGTTTTTCTGTTCAGCAACAGGTGGGCCAGCCAAGACTAAGAGCATCTTCTATATCCAACATGTACCATAGATGCAATCCGCATGCTCCCATATGCAGTGAAAAAAGGATGTTTGCACTGACTTCTGTTGAGTTACAACTGAACCCATTGTCTGTCTAGATCCTTTGAAAAGAAATTGGACAAAGCAATTGAGAGTATACTCTAGGGTATAATTTCACATTAATGAGGAGACTAGAAAAGATTGCCCTCCCAGTCATTTTTATCTCTAATTTCTCTCATTCTATGGACAAAGCGTGCTTTTTGTTGGAAGTGGAGAATATAGTAATAGAATTTGTTCTGCATTTCAAAGACTAATGTGCCTTTTTTTTTATTTTTAGAATAATATGTTCCAACTCAACATATTAATGGCCAGCTTTCAAATTTCTTATTTATAATGGAAAGGTTTTAAAAGGCTATAATGCAAAATAATTGTTAGGCTTTGGGCTTAAACATATATTGTAGAGCATGAATTCCTCACAATCAAAGATGAATTAAAAAGAAGGAGCGAGTGCCTGGAGAAAAAGAAGCTTAACCATCTGAAAAAAAAACCTGAGGCACATGTGTAGCCCGTCACTGCCAAATAACTATGTAGCTTACAAAATACACCAGCTGCTGCTCCTGGAAGGATTTCATCTATAATATTTTGAACCGTGTGACAACCTATCAGAGTTCATGTTGAGCCCTAAGGTGTACAGCGCTGGTGCAATGGACAACACATAAGAAGAGAGACAGAATTGGTTAATTTTTTTAAAGCTGTATTGGGAAGACTTATATTTTCACTTGAATCTAAAAACTGCATTTATTTCACCTGCAGCCAATGTGCACAGATGGAGCTAATAGGGTATTCCACCATTTTCCACAGACATAATTATCCAAATGCTTCCTTTGCAGTTGGTTCTTGGGAGCTGCTCCTGCTTGTACCTTAATATAGATTTGAAAATTAAATTTTCATAGAAGCCTTTGGGTAAATGTTAAGTTTACACTCTTAATAGGAATATATCTATCTATCAAAATAAATAAATCTGGGATGAAAACCTGACCTGTTTTTCCAGTAACTTTCTTGAGCTGTCACAATCCAGCTCAAACAATGTTTCATAATTCTCCAAAAATCAGAAATGACAAAATCAGAGAAAGAAAACAAATCAAATGGGAACATCATTAGACCTCTGATCAGCTGCACATTCTCAAAGTGAATTACCAGGAACAGGAAAGAAATTTAGCCCCTATTAGAAAAGTGTATCAGCTTCTTGAAGAGCTTACTGTCATTCAGGTCTCCCTGTTCCATTACCAGTCAGTCTTAAGAGGAGGAGGAGGAGGGCGCTTGTGCAGAAGTCACGTTATTTCTTTAAAAATTGTGGAAGACAAACTCCAGAGATTGCCTGTTACCCCAATCAGCTACCATCTTTTTATGCTATCGGTTAATTGACTTTGTGCATTCAATAAACTAAACTGGCAACACTATCCTGGTCTTCTATATTAGCCGCACAGGTTCTCCAATTTTGAATAAATAAATCCTTTTCTAACGGACAGTTTAGAAATGAAAAGATCTTAAATGATCTTGAAACCTAACCAGTGAATAAGCAGTGAAATAGTTATTATATTAAAGAACAATGGCATTAGCAGTGTGGAATAAAATGCTTTTAAGTGAATCAAAATGAACACAATGCATAGTACATTATGGTGGAATATCCTCTGAAAGGAAGCTAGCTCCTCTCATTGCAACTAACTCCAGGGATTGGCCCGGGTGTGATCACTACAAGGAAGAGAATGCTCTCTCCATCCTCCTGCATTAGTATATCCTCTGGATCTACGATAGCACATATATACTACTAAGGGTACCTCAAAATATTTAAAAAGTTATGGGAAACTTTGCTTTTAAAAAATCAAGATCAGTGAAGAGAAATAGATGGAGAATTGAAAGAGAGAATCAGGATTCTTTACAGATTGCTTTTTTTTTTTTTTTTTTTACAGATGTCTTGGCTACATATTATATCTCCACAATTCCACAACTCTCCATAATGGCACAAGGTGTTTGCTATTTGCTATTTCCATGTAGCAGCTGATGTCTTTGGGGAGGGGTATCACAATTCATTAAACCTAAAAGCTATATCAAGTGATGCAATTGCTATGCCATACAGATGCAAGGTTATAATATGCCCAGTTTGGAAAGAGAAAAATAATACATTAGGCACATGAGATATCTTTATGTATAAGTTTGAGAATCATTAAAGAGCTGTCATTCTTTCTTCCTTCTCAGCATCAATTACTCCACTCTGGTTTTACTTACTCTACTCTGGATAATGAGTCCCTAGAGCGTGTTTCATTGCGGGAGAATGAACACATTCTTCACTTGCGGTCAGTGGGATGTGGTTAATTTGAAATCACTTAAACTATTATATCTGTCAAGCGTGGTTATTTTATTTTCAATTCACATCACTGTTTTAGTATGCATGTCGGTTACTGGGTCAAACTGCCAGATTAATTTCCAAGTATTTGATGGGAATGCTCTTTATCACTGTCTTTAAACTCCCATTGAAACATAATCTAAACCGATTACCAATATATTTGCAAAGATATCTGCTTTGGGACTACTTTACTTATAATAAAAAAGTCCTCTAAATCAATAAAGTCCAATTTTCATATGCACACTGTACACTCGTGTAAGAGATTTACCTAAATGCCTTGTTTGGGAAAAGTATATAATGAAATACAGAGGCCAGAAGGAACAAACACGCGTGGCCAGTGGCTGCTCGGAATGCTGTAACATAGTGCAAAGCTAGTCTGACTTTGCATTTCGGCTATGTTTCATATACATCAAAATTGCCCCTGAATTAACCCAACGTGAAGCTTTCTGGGACCAATTTTGTACCTTATAGTAAATATATTTCCAGATGGCAATTAGGTGATCGGTATAGTCCTTGTTTTCAGCTTCTTTCTGTAAAAACCTAGAGCAAACTAATCACCTACCCACCATCTGATTGCTACCTTGTTGCATGATTAGTGAATTCACCCAGCATGAAATTGGTCTCTGATAATCCAAAGCGGTAAAAAGACACATCATCATAAAATCAGCCTTCAATAATCACAGAACTGCTGGTTTCTAGAAGCATCTTGTTCTTTTTTTGTGGGGGGGGGAAAGAGTGCTTTGCAGTTTTTCCTCCATTATGTGTCTATGGTTACAGTGCTAGACTGAATTATTTTGAAAGACTTCGGGACGCATCCAGGGTTTCAATTATCTGCATCTATGTATCCATCTAGTATAAAAACATCATTGATGTAATTTATTGACAGTACTGATCATCTGTGATATATACCATCTCAGTTCATCAACTGTTCCAGGCACACAAGTCCCCATGTATTCTCTTTTAGGTATTGTCTTGATCCATATTTGCAAGCCTATTTTGATGCGTAGATTACCTTCATTGGATTGAGGCACTGAATTCAAAACCTGATTTAGCTGTGGATTGATGAGTAAATTAATCTTGCTTCACATATTATTCACATGAAGGACTCACCTTGTGCCTGCTAGAGATTGGAGCCATGATTCTACCTGCACCCACTCATTACAGTACTAACATTAGATACAGTGCTGGTTTCATCACTGAATGAATAAACAGCAGTATTGTTCATCCTATCTGCCAGTGGCTGATCATACCCAGAAGTGCATGTAATTGGGGTGCCCAACCACACAAATAACCTGATGAAATTCCTCATGAAAGGGGCTTTCCTTTTTGTCAGGGAGCTTGAACATTTCTTCTGACTGCCCATACTGGTTCCAGTGCCTGGAAGTCTACACATGAGTAGCTGGATATGGGTTTTTCCTTTGTTTTTATTTTTTGCTGCACATGATTATATTCCAGTCTTGGAATCTGTGATGGAGACAACAGTGCAGCTCCATTTCACTGATTTCAAGTACTGGCCCCTTCATGGGTGTGAGACATAAGCAGAAATTTATGGGCAGAAAATGTGATATTCATTTTCAGAGCTACTAAGTAACTTATGCATTATAAAGATAGCAAATATTGTGTTCATTATAATAACTAGGGAGATTATCATCATTTGTAGTCCATCAAAGTTTATGACCCACTAAAATGGTTAGTGTTGTGTTGCAGAAAAAGCTAACACAGCCACTTGTCTGGAAGTTATAGGATTTATAAAAAATCCTAAATTTGGCTACAGAGGGTTCAGCTAAAATATTAATAACTTCCAACAAATAACTCCACTAAAAAGAAAGTTTTGTTTTATTTGTCAACATAACTTTAAGTAGCTAATTATTTCATGAAATGATAATTAATTTAAAGTGATTATATTTGCATGTAATGCCAATAATAATTTTCCTCCTTTCTAAATTAACATTAATTAAAAATAATTAAAAATATCCCCCCCCCCCCCACACACACATTTACATAGGCTGGCAGAGACACAACATTCTAGTTACTCAGGCATTTTTGTAGGGAATCTTCTGGATGACAGTTCATGAGATGTAGGAGGGCTGACAACAGAAGAAAACATTGCTTACTCCCGCAGATTCACAGGAGAACCTTTTTGCTCATGCACAGAAGATTTGGAATCCAATCAAAGTCTTTGCTACTATTATCAAATCTGGCTAGGTACGCCAGGCTTATTATCTCTGTATTAAACCAAGGGGAAGTGGGGTGCAATTGGGAGGGAAACTTAAAGACAGGACATTGCTTAAATCTATTTAGTGACTTTAGAAGTTCAGTTTAGGCTGAAGAGGAATGATTTCTTGTATTTAGTTATGAGGTGGCCAAAGCTCATGGTAAATATCCAATCTTTCCTTTTACAATCCTCTCTCCAATAACTACTTCCATGGTTTACCATACTTCATTTGTGAAAGAATAGCTCCTCTGGTGCTTTTTCAGTAACAGTGCCATGTCAACACTAAGGTAGAATCTTGCCCTTGAGAAATTGCTAGACAAATTCTCATTCCCTGAAGAAATTCAGAAGAATCATGTGCCAGTTTCTTTGGCAGAGAATTTAGCAAAGATGTTTGAATCCAGTTGTAGTTCCATACACACCACATATATCTGGTGGAAAGGACACATAACATAGGAAAAGCTATCTTAAATCAGTCATAGATTCTGGAGTAGGAACCAGAATTTGTGGTGCTCTGGAAGTTGCTGAAGTTTTCATTCTAGTAGTGCACACTAGTAGGATTTATGGTGACAATGCTGGGAGTTGTAGTTGTGCAACACCTTCTTCCTTCAAAATGAGCTGATTCCATTTAAAATTGCCATTTTTGCCAAAATAGATACAACATATGTGATGTCCTAACAGAAGCCTCATAGGAGACTTCCAATACTAGGTAAGACTGGTATGACTTTCTGACTAAAAATGCAAGGAAAAAAAAAGAGTTAACACATTCAAGCTCAGTGTGACATTATCACACAATAGAAGGTTTTTCCTGGGGCTAATGGCAGCTTAATTGCTATTTTTGCAGGGGGCATAAGTGGAGTAGGAGTTTTTTCTTCTCTCTGCAGGTCATGGTCAATCTCAATTGCTCCCTCCCAGATGTTTTTAGAGAGAGAAAAAAAATAAATAAAACATTGGAGGCTTTATATATATTTATACATTTAATATTATATGCAGTTTGATCTAGAGACCTGAGAAATTAAAGATAACAAAACATTTCCTTTATTTTTGCAGCTTTACTCGCAGTTTCATTTGTTCTCTTGACTACTTGGGTGCATGTGCACTTTTTAATATGAAAAGATATTATTCAAATAACTATATTCTGGTGATGTAAAGATAAAATAGAGCTTCCTCTGAATAAATAGATCTTATTCTGAGCCAGAGGCCCCAAACAGCTCGAACTTAAAGATGCTGAAATATTGGCTTAGCTACTAATTACAAGGTGCTCCTATGAAGAATTAAAGGAAACTCCAACAGTCCTTTTATTATAACAGGAATGTACATATTACATTAATAAATTATGTTACTGCATTATGCAGCTGCTGAATCGTCAGATTAGAATAGTATGCTATGCTGCAAACCCATTAACTCTAAATCCGCTTTGGTTACAGAGGGAAGGTATGATCCCAAGTTCAACTGCCTTTACATTTTACTTTCCATAAGCCTGAGAATAATCAGATACAAGTCTGCTTTATGGCATGAAATGTTTGGATGCCTAATCAAATTTAAGGAAAAGCTCTATTTCTGCAAACCCCCAAGAGCATTTCATTTTGAAGAAGCTATTACAGCAATAATACATAAATCATTAGATACAAAAATACAAAATAAATTGTGCACCAGATAATGTTGAATGTGTATAATCACATTTTAAAATCTTTCTGCAATAAAAGCAATGTTCATAATTGGGCATTATATAAGCCATGATTAATTAGAAATAATTTTTCAGTACAGTAATCATTATTATCAATGTCCTCTAGGTATTGCATGAATCTTGGAAACATTTATTTTCCCTTTCTTTCCAAATGTTTGTCTTTATTCTTACTTTGTTTTTGCTTCATTAGATTCAAGTTCACTTGTTCTATCTTTCTTCTATTTTCCTACTCCCATATCTGGCCAGTTATGCCTATCTTTATCTTTCTTTCAATAGCATACCTTGTTGTGATCCCTTGTTCTTGCAGCCTACCATCACAAAACCTATCATGGTTTGCCCTAAAGGCTTGCTCCAAACTTTAAGAACATTAATATCTCTTACTTTTTCCTTTATGTTCTGTACTATGATTGATTCTGTACTAGCGCTAGAAACAACCATTGACAATCTTGAAAACATTGTCCTTAACCTAACATCAAACATACATACATATATACCCCTCACTTTATTTCCATGCAACATGCAAAGTACAGAAAGGGAGTAAGAAACAATAAACCATAAGAAATTGAAGACATGAGATAAGATAAGGAAATACAGCCTAGTTTACACCATCACCAATTGCTCTATCTTTCTATGTTTTTCTATTTTTACAGTCCATCCTTTATTCCACCATGTTGATGTATCACTCCATACATAATGTTTTGTTCTTTAAACTAGTATTAAGTGCTAAATTGTCAACTTCAAATAGTAATGGACTAGATCAAAGCCAAACAAACAAACCCACCAGAAACTCAAGAAACTCAACAGTTCTTTCTCTCTCCCCACCCCACCCCATCCCACCCCACCCCCACTGGCTGGGGAGATGGTATCTATAGGCCACCAGAGTTTAAAAAGGGCATAATTCAGTTTGTCTGTGATTTGAAATTCAGTATGCTTCAGGATTTATGATTCAATCTGAGCATGACTTCTGGATTCTTTTCCAACTCTGTTACCTGGATTGCCTGTATGAGATATTTATATTTCCTTCTGCATAATAATGTCTTGCATTTGTATATGTATCTGTATATGTTTGTATGTGTACATTCATTTTCTTTCCAGGGACAAATCAGAGTGTGTTCATTCATGTTGCCTGCATGAGTATTGTCTCTGGAATCTAATCAGGATGGGTCTTTCACCTCTTATGTGTGCTTGTTCTTTCCCTGCACACATAAAATGCAAATGTTTCTTCTGCATTTGTTTACACAGTATACAATGTATGTGTACAAAGGGAAGCACAAGGCAGACTACTTATGCTCTGGAGGAAAGAGAACTTGCTGCCCCATAGGGATGCATCGAGGGGATTTTTTTGAATTTTCTTCTAGTCCAAGCCAGATCTGTTCCATTTTAAACTCAGTCTTTGCTGACTTCTCCCACTGCCCCAAATTTTGTCCTGTTATGTTTCTGAAGAGTTAATCTGTTCACAGAAAGGCAGCATCGCATATGGGTGGACAGACTGAGTCCTGTGTCCCTTTTTCCAACATTCCGTTGTTTTGGAAATAATAAAACAAAGTAGGGAAAGCATACAAAGTATGGTTTCTGCAGTTCTTTTCAGTCCCTCTACCAACAGTGGACACAGGTGGCATTTGCATTTTATTCTATGTAATGAAATAACATGTTTACTCTGTGTGTGTGTGTGTGTGTGTTTCTGCTCTCCCTTTGTGTTGTGGTCTATGTGTGCCTATGTATATGTATGGTCTGGGAAGCACAGGATAAGCTGCATGTGCTCCTCTCTCAATCATGTTATAAGGAAGGAGGAGAGCTTAGAGTGCAGCAATCATCAATATTCCAAGCAGGGATACACTGATGGAATATTTTCAGGAATGTTTTTCCCTGCAGCCTCTGGCTGGATCTAGCCCATTTTGAGACTTGATTTCCTTTTGCAGCTTCTTCCTCCACAAGAAATTTGCTTCCTTTTTGTTCAGATTTTAGAGAGTTATCCTACTAACAGATGGATATAGGGATAGGCAGACAGACAGTCCTGAGCATAAATTCATCTCAACATTCCATCAGTTTGGAAAGAATAAAAATGTTTAATCATAGTAGGGAAAGCATCAAAATGCCCACAGTTGCTTCATTTTTGGCAGAACGGAATGAAATTAGCAGGTATAATTGTCTCATTGAAGGATATGACTCCTGCCAAGCTTCAGATATACCTTGGAATATTTCACCATTAAAAAGTTTGAAATATTTCCTGTGTACTTCCTTTAAGGCAGAGATAGCAGGGGTAAGGAAAGGATAGCAAAGTAGCCCCCACATTGTCTAGTAAACAGCCTATAGATAAGTTGTGCTGAATTAAAATTCTGTCATTTGCTGTTGTTAATGCCCTATTGTACATAATTTCACAGGATTGTCTGTCAGTAACTGCTTGAGTTCTTGTAAGCTTATGCTTGTATTGTATGTGTTTCAGTCATAGTATTTAGCCTCTTTGTCTTCTGTCAATTATCTTTGATTTTTCCAAGCATTAGAGTCTTCCCTGATAACTCTTGCCTTTGCAGTATGTGTTTAGCTTCATTATGAGTGTTTCCAGTGAACATTCTACTTTCTAATACTCCAGGTTTCATAACAACTGAGAAAATCATGGCCCTGACAATATGTACTTAGTTGTCAGTGTGATGTTTCTGGCCTTTAAAGTTTTGTCTAGATATGCCACAGTCTTTCTCCCAAGTAGCAGACATCTCTTTATTTCATCACTACAGTCATTATTCTCGTGAATTTTTGACCCTAGGAAGATAAAGTCTGCTACTATTTCAATTTCTTCTCTGTATCTCTGAGTGATAGCCAGATAGACCGACAGACAAATTTTACCTTCAACAAGAAATTCCTTAAGTCCCTAACTTCCAGTCATAAAAGTAGTATCATCAGCATATCTGAGGTTATTGATGTTTTCCCCAGCTTTTTTAATTCCAGTTTTTATTTTTTCTAGTCCAGCACTTTTCTTGATATCTTCTACATACAGTATGTTAATTATATAAACTGAGATTGTACAACTGGTGCACTCATCTCCTAATTTTGAACCATATAGTTTCTCCATATTCTGTTCTAATTATTACATCCTGGTCATCAAAGGAATTCATCAACTGACAGATGAACTGCCCCAGTACATCCATGTTTTTAAGGGCTACCCAAAATCTCTTGTGGTCTACCCAGTGAAAGGTCTTTGCATAATCATCAGTTCTGTAGCTAGAATTGTTGTGAACAACTTGTAGTCATTATTCAATAGTGATATTAGCCTATAGTTTCTTGTTAAAGTCAAATCTTGCCCCTCTTTAGGTATTAGTGCTATATTGGCCTCTTTCCAGCTTCAGCTCTGGCATCTTTCTACCCTGTAAGATAGAGTTCACTGTGTTTTGTAAAGGTTGTAAAAGTTCGTCCTCAAAACATTTATAATAAGAACCTAATAATCCATCTGGTCCAGGCACCCTTCCTGGTTTAATCTTTTTTTATAGTTTCAGAAGCTTCCCTTATTGTTATGGGTCCATTCATAATCTGTCTCTGTTCCTCTTTAATTCTTGGTAAAAATTTCTTTCTTTAAATATTCATCTATTTTCTCCAGAGAGATATCACTTCCTTTATACAAATTGGAATAATATTGATGGAATGCTTTTTGTATGGCCGCATTATCCCTTAATACAGTATCTCCCTCTTGTAATTTTAGTATCATTTTCTCTTCCTTTTCTTGTCATAATTTATATGCCAACCACTTCCCTGGTTTGTTTGCAAGCTCATTTTTTTTCTTTTTTGCTTTGCGCAGTTCATTTTTATTTCCATTTCTCTTACTGTTAACATAGATAACTGTCAGTGTAGAAGCTTAATTGGTTGAGAAATACTTATCTTTTCTGGAAATTTCTTTAGTACATTTTTTCTCTTTATCTCAGCCAAAATAGCTTGCATTTTCCCTTGGCTCTTCTTTTTGAGTTCACTATTATATTGTATAAAATAACATCTAATGAAAGCTTTACTTGCATCCAAACCATTCTTAAGTCAGTACCTTTATTTAAATTATTTTCAAAAAAATATTTTAATTTCATTTTACAATCCTCCACCATTGCTTCTTTCTCTAGTAACATTTCATTTAGTCTCCATCTAAAAGAACTAGATTTCCTTTTATAAACCAAACTCACAGGATTATGATCTGAAAAAAACTTTGGTAATATCTCTACTTTAGAAACCTTAGTGGCCAAATTCTTTGAAATCCAAATCATATATATTCTTGAAAAAGATCTATGTCTTTCAGAAAAGTAGGTATACTTTCTTAAATTGCCATTTTTCTGTCTCCATATATCAACCAACCTTAAATTGTCCATCAGATAATAATAATTAAAAAAACTTGTAGTAATTTGCCTTCAGTAATTTTAATATTTTTCTCAGAAGTTCTATCCAGTTGTGGAGACATCATTCCACTCCAATCTCCCATCAAATACTCATCCCCCATCAAACACTATTTTAAGTTAACAGGTTTTAAGATTGCAAAGAAAGTAAAATATCTGGGTATCACTATGACAAATATGAACTGTATGTTATTTCAAAATAACTATGTTAAGACATGGAATGAAGTTAAAAAAGACATGTTAAGATGGGAGAAACTACAACTGAATGTCTTGCCTAGAATGATGCTTTTGTTTCAGACAATACCTATTTTGACAACTGATACACCATTTAAACAGTGGCAGAAGGATATATCTAAATTTGTGTGGCAGGGGAAAAAAAACACAAGTTAAATATAAGGTGTTACAAGATGCAACGGAAAGAGGAGGATTGGTCTATCTGATTTGAAATTGTATTTTGCAGCTTGCTGTTTGGTTTGGATAAAAGTGTGGATGCTGCTGAGAAATAGAAGCTCTTGGAGTTAGAAGGACATGACCTGAGATGTGGGTGGCATGGACATTTGTGGTACAACAAAGTCAAGGTTAATGTGGATTTTAAAAATCATCATGTTAGACATGCCACATTGAGAATATGGAATAGATACAAACCCAGGTTGTGCCCAAAAACACCTTTGTGGTTCTCAGCACAAGAAGCATTTTATAGACAAGAAATAATAGGCAAACACAAATGGCTAACTTATCAGGGGGGATGTAAAATAAAATCAAGAGTAGAACTGGTGGCAGAGGAATACAGTCATCAATGGTTTTCTTATCTACAGTTATTTGAAAGATTTAAAGTAAACAAAAGAGTTTATAGTTTTGAACATTGTAAGACTGAATTTGAAATAGAATTGCACACATATGAAATATATTTGTTTGAAACAGAATTGTGTACATGATATAGAATTGTGTACAAATGATGAACAACAAATGATGAATGGTCGATATCTGTTCATGATATCAGTTGATATCAGTGGATACATGGATTCCTTCTTCCATGTATTATTGAAGTCTGGATTGCAAAATCTTGAGTGCTACCTTTTTAGCCTGTAATATAAGTACAAATACTCAGTAGCCGGAGAGTTCTTTCACATTTTTGTTTTTAGTACAGCAATATAAATTTATCTTTTCCAGTGTTTTGACCACTGCTGTGTTTTCTATACCTGCTTACAAACCACAAGTAGCATTTTAACCGTATCATCTTGTGAAGTTTTAAACAGTTCCACTGATACTTCATCAACTCCTGCAGCTTTGTTTTTAGCAATATTTTTAGGGCCAATTTACTTCATTTTCCAGAATGGCTGTAATTCGGTGATCAAACCTTAATATGTATCATTGTTTTTTGAACATTGCTTCTATATATTTGCACTGCATCTTCTTTCTCCTGTTGATCTTTGCCTTCTTTATCTTTTATTATGTCTATCTTTGCATAGAAAGTTCTCTTTCTATGTAAATGCTTTCTCCTCAGTGAAGGAAAAGAATTATTTCGTTTGTTTCATTTTGGCATATTTAGATATAACTTCTGTCTCTTCTTGGTCTTTTCTGAAACTCATTGCTTAGCTAGGTAATTTTTTCTCCAAGCTGGCTTTTGCTTCTGCCTTTCTAAAGTTATTTCCATCACATCAGCAAACCGCCAATTCATACAATTTTGCTTTTTGTATTTCAGAATTTTTTTGTTTGCTTTGTCTTTAATTGTTCACCAATTTCATTCAATAAATCACCAATTTCGGGCACTCTGTTTATTAGATTTAAACATTAAATATATTATTTTCCTTCACTGAATAATTGTATTGAATATTGTTAAGATTGTATTTGATTAGATTGATTGTTTTATTTGTTTTCTTTAGTGTTAAGTTGTAATTCTGCAAGATGAAATTTGTTATTTGAGACACAGTCAGGATCAAGTTCAGCTCCTGCAGACTGAATAGAGTTTTTCCATCTTTGCAGAGTATATAGACAATTTGATTTTTAGTTGCCCATCTGTTGATGTGTACAGTTACCAATAATTAGGTTATGGGAAAGACTTATTTGCAATAAGGAAATATTTTCTTGGCAGAACTCTTACTAGTATACAGCTTGTTATGTTTTGTACATCAAGGCCAAACATTCCCATTATTCCAATACTATTTTATCTTCAACCTTAGCATTCTTTTCTCCTATAATTAGAATAATGTCTTTCGGAGTGTTGTGTTAGTCACCATAGAACTGTTCAACCTCTACTTCTGATGCATCTCTTCTTCAAGCAAAGATTGGATTCCTGTAATACTCATTAGTTTGTCTCAGACTGGAATTGAAGTCATTTGTCATTTGGAAGGATTTTATCTAAGCTTTGACTTTGACATTCTTTTGTGGAAAATAATGGCTATTCTGTTTTTTCTTTCTTGTCTGCAGTTGATGTTCTAATGCTCCTCTGTTGTGAAGTGACCCATTCTAGTATATTTTACTTCACTGATTCCTAGAATTTCAATGTTAAATCTTGACAACTGTGGTGAAGGGGCTTGCATATGATGCTGTGAGATATTTCTGCTCTGACAGCATCAACTTTGCCCTGTTTCATGATTCCTCCATCAGTCCATCAGTTTACATTTTTGCAACATCAAACTTTCCTTTTACAATATTGAGATGTGCAAGCCCCTTCAGTGCTTTGCTACAAGGTAACAATCTATGAAAGGGATAAGAACAGTATGTATATTTTATTTATTTATTTATTTGTTTGTTTGTTTGTTTATTCGTTTGTCAAATTTATATGGCCTCCCATCTCACAAACAAGTGACTCTGAGCAGTGTACAACAGAGCTAAAAAACAATAAATATATATACAACAATTGTTGTTGTTGTTGTTGTTACAAAACTTTAAAACTATAAAAAAGCACAGGCTAAAAGAGAAGAATATTAGGCAGAGAGCTGATGTTAAGAACAGTGGAGCCACCTCACTATTTCACTAGGCCTGATGGCACAACCAGGTTTTGAGGGACCTCCAGAAAGTCAGAAAGGATGAAGTCAGCCTCACTTCAGGGGAGGATATTCCATAAAGCGGGTGCCACAGCAGAAAAGGCCTGCTGCCTAGGACCTGTCAAATGTAGCTCTCTAGCTGATGGGACCCGCAGCATGCCCCCTCTGCTGGATCTGATGGGATGGGCAAATGTAATTGGGAAGAGGTGGTCCCTCAGATACCCCAGTCCCATGCCATGTAGGTCAAAACCAGCACCCTGAATTGGACCTGGAAACGAACTGGCAACCAATGCCATGGAGGAGAGGTGTAACATGTTTTCTTCTAGAAACACACATAATTGCCCATACTGATGCATTTTGCACCAGCTGGACTTCCGGATACTCTTCAAGGGCAGCCCCATGTAAAATGCATTACAGAAGTCCAACTGGGAGGTGACTGGGGCATGAGTAACCATGAGTAGAGCCCCTCAATCTAGGAACAGGTGCAATTGGTACATAATACAAAGTTGAGCAAAGGCCCTTCTAGCCACAACTGCCACCAGCTCTTTTAGCAGGAGTCGTGAGTCTTGGAGAACTCCCAGATTGTGCATGGGTTTTGTGTTTGGAGCAGGGTAACCCCATCCAGCACCAAAGATAGCAGTCCTAGAACTGGCAGGTCCCAAAACCCACAGCCACTCAGTCTTGCTAGGTTCAGTTGGAGCCTGTTGCTCCCCATCCAGACCTCACAACCTCCAGGCACTGAGATAAGAAGTCCACAGCATTGCTTAGTTTGCCAGGGGCAAAGATGTATAATTGGGTATAATTAGCATATTGATGATATCTCACCCCATGGCAAAGGATAATCTCACCCAGTGGCCTCATGTAGATGTTAAATAGTAGTGGAGAGAACACCAATCCCTGCGGCACCCCACACAGTAGGGGCTAAGAGTAGGATCACTTCCCTCCAATCACCACCAACTGGAATCTACCCCAGAGAAAGGAGGCAAACCAGCACAACACCACCCCCAATCCTCTGAGCCAATGCAGAAGGATACCATAATTGATGGTATTGAAAGCTGCCAAGATCTCAAGTAGGCCAAGGATGGATTCACAACCTCCAACTCACCCACTCCAGATATCATCCAGAAGTGTGACCAATGCCATTTCCATCCCATACCTGGGTCTGAATCTTGACTGAAAATGATCCAGATAATCTGCTTCATCAAAGGTCCTCTGAAGCTGCTGCTTCTAAATGCCAGGTCAGTCTGTAATAAGGCCTCCCTCATTTGCGATACAATCGATGAGAGGGCCCACCTGGCATGTATTACTGAGACCTGGCTGGGCTGGTGTGGGCCTTTCAAAGGTATCCCCAGCTAGGTTTTGGGTGTGGCATCAGCTGAGATTCCAGGGCAGGGTTGGAGATATGGCGATTGTCATCTGGGAATCACTTACTGTGATGGAATGTGAGGGTGACCTTGGAAGACAAGGGGAGGAGATGCTGCCTAGAGAATGATTAGATAAAAGAGAAAGGAGTCTGCAACAGAGTAACAGCCAGAGAAAGAAACTTAGGGAGGACCTGCCCTCCCTAGTTACTCAGGCAGTAAATAGGAAGAATGGCAGATTTGTGCTTTCAGATTTGCAAGATTCTGTTAATGTAACCTTACAATAAAGTAGAATTAGCTTATCTACTTGTGTTTCCTGTCTGGTTTATCTGGGAAGGCTGACACAGCTTTCAGGGTGCTGCACCATGGGTCACTGGATGTGAGACCCTGTTCATTAAATTGGGCTCTAGGGATCAGCTGGGATTGTTGCTGTTGTACCAGACCACCTGCTGTAAGCAACCTCCCCACCTGAGCTCCTTGGCTCCATCTTAGGTCTTAGGGGTCTTCAATCTGCCTTCTCTGGAAGTGGAGTCTGAGGAGGCTCAGGAGTTCATAGCTACCATGACGCCCATGGGCCTATTCCAGATCATCCAGGGCCTCACATGGGACAGTGGTCACACACTGGATCTGGTGTTCCTGTTGGACCAGTGGCTATGTAATCTGAGACTGGAGAAGTTTTTGGTGTCCTCCTTGTCATGGTCAGATCATGTTCTGGTTACCATGGGATTCTCTAATGCCACTATCCTGTGATGGACTGGAATGGAGGAAGGGTAGTGAAAACGGTGCTCTCGACTCCAGAGCACGGGAACTGCTGGTGAGTCTGAGAAGATTGATGTCAGGCCTAGCCCAAAGAACTCCTGGAGACCATGCAGGTTCAATCAGCAAGGTTTATTTGCCAGCACCTGTTTACAGGAATCTTCTCAGACTGACCAGCAGTTCCCAGGCACAAGTCTCTACTATCTTCTGGAATATTTAGGGATGCGCCAGCTTTCTCCGCTTATCTCCAGAGCGTTGCTCTGGAGACAAGAGCACCGTTTTCACCCCCCTTCCTCCATTCCAGTCCATCACATATCCAGTGCAGGGAGGCTGGACCCATTAAATTGGTCCACCCCTGGTGACTGATGGACCCTGGTGGGTTTCAGAGGAAGCTAGGGGTTGTTCCTGTTGGTCTGCTGCATAGTCCATCTGAAGCCTTGGAAATGGAATTTATATGATGGAAACAAATTTATGATGGAAATAAATTGATATAATGGAAATAGAGCAAGTTTTGATACCAAGAGTACATATTGGATTGGTCAACCTCCAGGAGTATTCAAACTGCTAAGAGCTAAGTTGAACTACCAGTTAAGTTGTCCGGACCAGCATCAAAGTGTGTGTCCCATTAATGCAAGAGAGACAAAGGTAAGGCTTATGACTAGCCACATTACAGAAATCGAGAACTAAGAAGTAAATGAATCCAAAGCAATGTTAGTCTCAACACCTGAAAACAGCTGGTAAAATACATGTCATTTTCAGAGTCTATTATATCGCGGAAATTTACAGTATACCAGCTTTCACCATACATTGACATGACATTTCAAAATTGAATATTTTCTATAATATCCTCAGAGAGAAGCCACAGACTTTTCTGACAGCCATCTGATTTGACTCATTGTACTGAAATAGGTCTCTACTTCCATTCATAAACCTTTAATAGCATGATTCAATCAAAATTTTGTCAAACTGAAGCATCCTTTCAAAACTTTATCCAGCACTAAAGTTCAGTAGATCCTACATGATATTACTGTCCTCCTGAAGCTGGTATGGTCACCTTGTTTGGCCTGGGAGTCACACTTCTGAAAAACATTTTCATACTGTTGATCACAGCAGAGAAGTCTAGTAAAATTATAATGTCAACAGGATGGGCTAGCAAAGATGTGTATTGATGCACTTGGTAAGAATGACATTGTTGGTTTTTAATTCACCTATTGAAAAATATATTTGGCATTTTGCCCCAGTGCACCAATACTCTGAATTAAATGCAAACTACATTCAAATATAAAATAAAACAAGTTGATTAAACCAAAAGGAAAAAAAAATTCATATTAAACATGCTACAGCATTTAAAAATTTACAATATTCTTTTCCACTAACACTACTAGTTGACTGTGATTTTTAATTGATGCTTTTAGTTTGTTGCCCAGAAGATACAAAGAGAGAACAAAATTATCAGCCCAACATCAGCATTGTTAAAAAAAACACTGAGGAACTGAATGTTGGCCATACATACAGATTCTGAAAAAAACTAAAAGGGAAAAAAGGGCATCTGGGATACAGAGGATTTCCCTTTTAAATTTAAAAAACAGATTTAGATTGTTTACACAGAAAGAAAGTGTCAGTAAACGGAAGAGCCATAGCACACATGGACATGTTTCCTTTACAATGAGGTTACTTGAAAAAACTCCCATCGGTTTGGAAGAAACATCTGTGCCTCATGTTTTCAAGAAAGTGCAAAGTACATGACAAAGAAGAGGTGGGAACAGGAATATACACAGGCAACTAGGAAAAATGTTCTTGTTGCTTTGATAACAATTCAGAAAGTGTTATCTGTAGGGGAAAAGAGAATTCCTGGTGAGTAGTTATAGGTTATAAATGGCTGGCAATTTTTTGTTCTTCTTCAACCAAGTCAGCTTGAAAATGTGATATGGTTCCATTAACATGATGGGGCAGGGTCTTATCTGTTGGTCTGTCTGTCTGTCTATCATTAATTCTGATTGTTTTCAGGATTCAAGAAGCAGAAGAATATCAGATGTTTTAACTGAGATGTACATTTTTTGTCAATTCTTGAATATGTTTAACAGAATGTGTTAAAATAATTTGTGGAAATCATGGGGTGGGGTAAAAATGGGAGCACAAAACACTTCCTACATACTTCTCTGTCCAGACTAAGCAAAAGGGGTTATATTTGCATTTGCTAGAAAGGGTTGCATGTCTCTGGAACATATATAGGTGCCCTGAATATTCCAAGATAATTCTTTGAATGAACCTGTGCTGCTATATGTCAATTTGTGTGCCTCTTATTTTGTTTATGGTCTTCATTTCTGTAATCTTGTATGGCTTTACTTTTGAAATCCTGTATAATTGTTATTGGTTTCTTTTAATGTATCTTGCATTATGATTAATTCAATCATAAATCAATCAATCCATATTTACCTGTTCTGCCCAAATTTCTGTATCCAGGGAAGAGCGACTGCTCAAAATATAAATGGCTTCTAATTTGTCAATAAAAATAACAACAATAACAAGAAGTTGAATCAAGATGAAAGTCACAATCCTTGGCTTAACTGAAAAAGATGGTTGCATTTCCCCCCCCCCCAAATTCTACATATTTTGTGAAGAATATACTCCTCATTCACTGCTGCTCACTAGGAAATTCTCCTATAAGACAAGACACTGCCACTGCGCAGCTACATCCTGAGAAATAACTCTTTGGCTATTTTCAATTTTTTTTTTTTTGCCAGCAGGTAAAGAGGTATTGAGATGGAAGTTTCATGTGAATTTAAGCGGTGGAAAAAAATTCCATGAGAGGCTTTGCAGAGAGAAAGAGAGATGAGAAATAGACAAACAGGTGGAGGGTGGGTTTTTTTTAAAAAAAGAGTAATTTTATATATCTTTTATTGTTTATTGTATTTGTTAGATTAATGTTCAGTGCTTTGAATACAATAGTAGGAAAATATTATTGAAACTATTATTAAAATGTAATTATAATTTTGAAACAATAGCTGCAGTGGCTTTAGTCTTCTCTGATTTCCTGCTATTTTTGGGAGCCAAAAGTCCTTCCCCTTTGTCCAGCTGCTTCTATTGCCCCAACAAATGAGCCATATCTTTTGACTCTCTGAATTTATTTATTTTTATACTGCACAAAGGGAAAAGTGATTAAGGAGTTAAAAACTAACTTTTTCCATTAGCCTATCACCACAAAATCACTGCTGTAACAGTTCAGTCTTCCTGGAATTACTTCTTAATTAAGCTTAATTATACTATCAAACAATTACTCAAAATTTGACCTTTTCTAATAAAAGTCAGGCAACAAATATGTGGGTGAGGCTCTGAATCTGTGCTATAAACATCCATGAGAACAATAATCACATTTTCCTTGGTGTCTTTCTTTTCTTTTTAGCTTCATGATTAACGTTCGGCTAATCTGTTCTTTTTTTTCTGAATTACTTTTCATCACGTTCTGCTAGAGACAGCTCCATGCCCAGTGCCACCTCTGTGTATTTTAAATTAAATTTAGTGATTGTAAAATTCTAAGAAAAATATGAAGATAGGATATATATTATTTATTATTTTTATAATTTATTTATTTGAATTTATTACCTGCCCATCTCCAATGGACTACATAATTCTGTGCCAGCTCACAGCCACAGGATTCTATTCTACCAAGGGGTACCACCACTTCAAAGGCCCTGGGCTTCAACATCTTTTCCTGCAATCAAATAACAAAGCCAGTCAGGGAAGGGTTTTTTATGCAAAATTGGAAGTCAGAGCTGCAAATAAATTGGAAGTTGTGTTCTTTCAGATACTCCAGAGGCAGATTATTTCTCCTGCTCACTCCAAATATTCTGCCATTTCTTACTGTTGGTTTTATCTATGAAACTTATATATAAAATGTGATATATAAATATATAAATAAATGGAACTTACTATCTGTTTAGCAACAAAGGAATATAGGAAATTACCATTAGTATGTTAGTAGAAGTTCTCTAGGATCCAGAGAACTTATTATTTATTTCCCTCACATTCTTTTCTGTTGATTGATCTTTCAACCAAGTGGCAACAGTAATTTGAATTTTTTTAAAAAAAAATAAGGCCAATTTAGTAAAAAGCAGGTCTGAAGGTTTAAATGATATCCCATGTTCAATGCCTTATTTCAAAGAAGGAAATCAGTTATTAATAGTGAAATTCTATGTCTGTCTAATAAAAAGATCACATTGAGTCAGGTAAACTCTCCCCAGTGTAAATAAATGAATTAATAAATGAACTCAGGAGGAGATATTTCACAAAGCCTCAGATGACTGAGACAGATTCACAAAACTTTATTTTGACCCTGAGTTCCTGTTTCCTAGCAACAAAAGAGATATTCACACTTGAACTCAGAAAGTATATACTCCATCAATAACTATAGCTTCATATAATTTATGGTGCCACCTCTTCCTTCCTTCCAACCTTGTTCTTTAATCTTTTCCATGAAGAAGAACCTTTTTAAATAGAGGAATGTATCAAATGCTGAGCCAAATAGATGTACCTGAACAGTTCAGGGAGATCTATGAATTAAAACAGAGAGCAAGTTTGGTGTAGTGGTTAAGGCATCAGGGTAGAAACAAGAGAGCATGAGTTCTAATCCCACCTTAGATACAAAGCCACCTGGGTGACCTCTCTCTCTCAGTCATAGGAAGCAAACCACTTTCAAAAATTTTGTCAAGAAAACTTCAGGAACTTGTCCAGACAGTAGCTAGGAATCAACACTGATTCAAAGGTACAATACAATAAAATAAAATAATCCAACATAAAAACACAAAAACATAATGTTCCATAAGTAGTGATGGAACTCCATCCTCAGGAAGCCTACTGAAATTGTTACAGCATACTTTCTTTAATTTTCTGAAATAAGAGGTGCTGAAACACATGGAAAAGCTCTGTTGTGAAAGTAGGAGGAGGAGTTTCTTCAGTATCACCACTGCCACAAGGAAGCTTGCTGATGATCTATTAGAGTTCTTTGAGTGTTCATTCAAAATAATCACAGATCTTCCTCCATCTGCATTCTACCCATGTGTAGAGTCTCATTGGCTTCTGCTCACGTATACACCAAGAAAATGAAGAATTCTATCTGTTGGGTGGGGGAGCAATTGTATTGAGCACTCATGGCTAGGTTTGTAAAAGAAATCTACCACTTTCTATAAGAGTGAAATTGCATGATTATCAAAATGATTTCAGTTACAGCACAAATGGCTAACAATAAATGGGATGTGGAGTTCTTGGTGCTCTCTGAGCTTGATTGTTTGCTTGCAGACATTTCATTACCCAACTAAGTAACATCATCATGGCAAGTGTGTGTGGGGTTTGCTGCCTGTTTATATGCAGTGATTTGCCCTGCAGTGTTGGTGGGGGTGTAAATTTGCAAATTTGGTCAGAAAGCACCAAGAATTCCACAGTTCAATGCTGAGCTACAGATATTCTTTTCTATTGGAATAAATGGGATCTACAGTACCTGTATCTTTCATTCTGTACTTAAACATTCAACAAAAAAGCATACATCTGGGGACAATACATACAAAAAAGACTGCATATTTGGGACAACAGTATACAGAAACATGTTACAGTACATTAAAAAGCATATGAGGGATAGTTGTGTTTTAAAAGTATATGTTAGACAAAGTTACATACAGATCTCTATATTGATAGGGAAACTTCTGTACACCAACAAAGAGTTCTTAGTATTTTTAAACATTGCAAAAGAAAAGAAAAGAAAACCTATTAACAGAACAGAATAATGCATGACATCTTGCAGCGTTAACCTGGAGCAGATTTAGACTAATTTGCATGTCCCTACTCAAGTCATTTCCACATTCCATAAATCAACAGGGTGCTCAATGAAGCTGGACAGCAATAGCAAGGTGGTGCTGTTTTTATCAACAGCTCCCTCAATGTGAATGATGTACACATGGGTGCCATATGTGATGATAATAACACTTTTGTAACCCATTGTACTGATAAAAGCCTCAGTGGATATATGTATCCACAAGGAACAAATAATATTGTTCTATCCATACAAGTCTCCATTCCAAGGCAGCTTAACATATGAATCAGTATGGAAAGGATCCCACTATACATAAGATGCATGCATACAGTAAAGTGGCAATCTGTATGGGATTCTATACAAACAACCTCTCTGGGCAAACTCAGCTTGCTTGCAAGCCCAGCATCAACAGTGCCTATACCTGTGACAATTGATACAGCTCATGGAAAATTGACTAATAGCTCATTAAGGATTCAGGAAGAACCGAATAACTACCATATAAGTCAAAAAATGCCATTTTCTGACCATCAAGCAGAATGAATGAATGAATGAATGAATGAATGAATGAATGAATGAATCTATCTATCTATCTATCTATCTATCTATCTATCTATCTATCTATCTATCTATCTATCTATCATCTCCATTCAATTGTGTCTGATTCTCAGATGCTAACTGGACAAGCCCCTGCAGTTTTCTTGGCAAGGTTTTTCAGAAGTGGTTTGCCATTGCCTTCTTCCTAGGACTGAGAGAGAGGGACTGGCCCAAGGTCACTCAGCTGGCTTTGTCCCTAAAAGGGGACTAGAATTCCACATCTCCCGGTCTCTAGCCTGATGCCTTAACTACCTCACCCAACTGGATGGATGGATGGAGGGAGGGAGGGAGGGAGGGAGGGAGGGAGGGAGGGAGGGATGGATAATTTTTTTCTTTCTCATAAAAGAAAATCCCTTGTGATTATGAAAGAGTATATGCAGTAATATACATATCACTCCCTAAGACCAAAAGAAAAAAAAAAAATTTGCATTGAATGGGAGGGTTTTCTTCAATAAGATTTAGGAGCAAAAACATACAGTTACTGTAAAAATTGTGCAGGTTCTATTTTGCGAATTGGGGAAGAAGAAGCCAAAGTCCCGAATGCAACCACAATGGCTCTAAGCTGACATCAAAGCAAAAATGGGGAAGGGGGGGAGATGGCTGAAATGACAGCAGCAGCTGCAGCATCTGCCTCTAAATTAGGCTGTGTTTCAAAGTCTGCACTCAACTGCTAAGCAGTATAAAGACCCAGGAGGAAGGCTGCCCAAGAAAAAGAGCTAGCTTTCCAGGCTAACACATCAAAGTAACACATGCTAAGAAGAGCAATAAATGCATATGGCATACAGTCACTTGCTGCTTAATTGCATCGGGCTTATGAAGCCCAGGAAAAAACTTCCTCTGATTCCTAATTTTAGAGAGGATTTGAGATCTTTTTCTAATGCAGAAAGCTGTCACAAATTGGGAACAGATTAAATTCTGCCATTGCAAACAGCATCCCGTAATTTCAAAGACGGAGATTCCCTCTCTGCTCCCCCACCCTACCACCAGTCAGTAGGACACCTGCAAAATACCAAGTTCATAATTATAGGCTATATAAAAGTAGCAGTTCATGTGTCTGGAAAAAAAAATTATAATGATAAAAAAACTAAATCTTCACAATTCAGAGATAGGTCTTTAAAAAAATGAACAACTTTGACATTTACTATAAAATTAAGCTACCTTTTATGTGATACTTTTTAAAATTAAATGCCTACCTAATGATACTTGTCATAAAAGGAGTAGATTAATAAATGCTGGAAATTTTAAAGTCAGAGTTATTTCTAGCTTTATGATATTTTCTAATTATTGTGCTTTAACATATTCGACATGATGCATAAATGAAAAGAATTCACCACCTTAAAAGAATTATAATGTTGAGATTAGAATGTTAATGTTTTTAGTCATTATGTTGTAGACAGATTCTGGCTTATTTTTCCTAGAATACCATACTGATATATGAACTGCATTATGCTATGGTTCTTGAATAAATATTGTTATTCTGGTAAAGTTGTCAGTTAAAGGCCGTTAGAAAATGCCTGTAAACTGGGTGACAAAACTGGTTACTTTCTCTTCTGAGCATTTAACCTGCAGCATTTAAAAGAATGCATGTACGAGCAGAGGGTTAACGTGGCAAAAAAAAAAAAAAAAATCATCTATAATGCACTCGGGTAACTTGTGCATTAGGAGAAACAATTCCAGCAGAAATGAGGCACTATGCCTGCCACAATGACAATATTACACATGAAATAATATTGGTTTTTATGCTTATGGATTTCTATCAGTTTAAATGAATCCGTTCAAGGGCATCAACATCAAATATAGAATGCTTTCCAGCATAGTTCTCATCATGAAAATGATCAGAAAGAGTTGAAAGCAAAAAACAAAGCAAGATGTATAATGCTCAAAAGGGAAAAAAAGCAAAACAAACCCAAATCATTAATGGATGGCTTTCGGTGATGTGCTTCACAGTCTTGGCAGTTACACCAGAAAATGAAAAATACAGCAAAAGTAATATATATATTACTTTTATATATATATAAATATATATATATTACCATAAAAGTTCAAATCATCCTACTTGTTCTGGGCACAGGCTCTCCCATACACAATCTGGGTTTCTCCAGGGACTCCATCTGGATAGCTTGGATCAGACATGAGACACTGTGCAGATGAAAAAATGGATAATAGTTTTTGGAAGAGTAATTTACAGTGTGCATTTAATCATCTATTTTATGAACTAAAAAAATAAAGTCCATTTGACTCTGGAAGTCCTTCAGATGTATAGGCGGCTTTAAGATTCTTTCCACCACTTGGCAGAAGGAGATGGGCACCACAATCTTCCATTTTTGTTTCTCCTGAGAATGAGACTAGATAAGAAAGTTCTAAGACTATAGTCCTCTTGTGATTTCATAGCAATTTGTTGATAGCCTTCTCCAGCTCTAGAACATGGAACAGATTATATCAAAGGACTATATAAAAAATAAGTAAAAAATGTATATGCTCCAACTCCTGTGTTAAATATCATAGTGTAAGGACTTAGACTAGCATGCAAACCACTCATGACATGGGGCCACCTTTGAAAATGGTCTGATTGGGAAACTGAAATTTGGCCAAAGTAGAGCTGTGGCAGTAACTCAAAGAATATTCCAGCAAATGAATTGAAAAGAAAAGTTATCAGCAAAAAAGCCCCCATCTTTTTGGTGGTAAAATGCAGCATGCTATAAGGCACACCCAATAGCTTCTTTCCAATCATTTTAGTTAAGACTTTTGAAAGATTCTCCCAAGCCTTTTTAAAAAATGTATTTACAGAATTCTGAATCACTGCTAAAGTGTTTTATTTTTCCTAGTTTTTAATTTTCTATACTGAAAATGGCTGTTTCATGTTATCGTATTTTGACCTGCTGTAAGCTGTCCAGGGAACAATATTATTAGAAATATAACTTAGGTAGATATGAAAAGCAAATCAGATCCATTCTGTACATCAACAGACATAGGTGTCTGTTCCAAGTCATAATGATGCCAAATGACAAAATGCATATCATGATGCAAGCCCTGCCATTTCATTTTTGTGCTGCCACAAATACATAAGGGGCAGAGTTTGCATCACAGTGTCATGATACCCACTTCATTACTTGCCTCTCTTCCTTTCTGTGGAGCACTAGATCTATAGACTAGGAACTTCAGTGGGATAAGAGAAAATTATTTTAAAGCTAATTGCAGATAGAAGTTGGTAGAGCAAATGACTGATTCATTTCTCTCCAATCCCTTGCCTAAATCAATATCTTCCTCTTGCAGTCATGTGTCTGTACCCAAATAATTAAGGTGAACCCACAGTATGGATTCTATCCAATGTTATCATTTTGTAGTATAACAATAACGTGCCATAAGATTTGGTGGATTCCGAAAGCAGCAGGAAAGATCACAATGAAGTTTCACTCTCCTCATATTGCACATAGTCCTATGGAAACCACATGTTCTAGTCATGACTAATTTCACTCCTATTGAGCTCAATGAAGTAAAATTAATTTAGATTCAATCCCATTGCAAATTCTGATCAGCCAGTTCACTTTATTTTACACATCAAACATTTTGCCTTGTTCCATATTTTATCTGGAATAGCCCTGTCCTTTCTATCATCCAGTCAATTTCCATTTTTTAAAATATTAATATTCCATCAACAAATCTTGCCCTCCTTCATCATTTTGTGTAGTGTCCATGTAGTTGCACTCTGATTTTATTAGGTTGAAGTCCCATACGTTTCATGAAATTAAATAGGAGTGCATAAAAATCTCAGCTTTTCTTCCTGAACCTACTGGGCCAAGTCATGTTAATTTTGCATCCCATACAGTGCCTAGTACACTGCTGTTTCTAAATAAATGTTTAATGAGAAAAGGAAGGAGAAAGGAAACTTCATAGGAAAGATACATAAAATATTGTGGAGGTCAGATTTTTAGTTGGTACGACTCAGCATAATCCCAACAGCTTCCATACAGTTAGAATGATTTAAATTAAATCATCTAGCCCATACAGAGTATTACAGCTGCTATTACCTAAATGCCTACAGCTCTATAAAATTAAAGCTGTATTATTATACTAATGTAATAACATGAATAAAAAATGAATCTGATCTAATGAATACATGATAAAAAAAATAATCTATTTGTTGTTTGTGCTGCCTTCTTTTGAAATTTTCAACTCTAGAAATAAAACAGTTTGGGTTCCATGCTGTTTTACAGTAAGTTTCAGTCCTTTGAGAATTTCACTAACTTACAAATGTCCTGAATCCAGAAATTTGCAACAGGACTTCTGGTGTTTCTCTATTCTTCCCAAGTCCTAAGACCACCAATGTAATTAAGTTCTGTTTTCTTCATTTTTCTCCTGCTGTTAGAAATAAAATGTGTTGTTTAGCTTTTCAATATGCAACAAAAACTATATGAATACTAATCTATTTTAACCTCAGTGGATTTAGGATAAAAAGATTGACTTTGGTTTATTAATTGTTTTCCCCTAAATAAAAAAAAAGTTATTAAAAGAACTGAAAATTCTGCCTTTCAAGAATTTCAAATACAAACTTTGTTTCATTACCAAACAAAAGAGTAGCAATTGATTCTGCCAGTTTTTAATTGAAATACCTACTGTGTGTCAAACCCCCTCCCCCCTCCAAACCTCTCTGGTTAAATACAAGAGAAAAAAAAAAAATAAGAACATTAATCCCATGCCCAAATAGAATTAACTAAAGTTCTTCCAAACTCTGCTGACTGCCATTATTAGCGTTCTGTAGTATGAAAAAGATATTTTGGTCTCAATGTCTTAACCTAAGAAAAATGATAGAATTCTGGTATTTGAAATTCTACCAAAACTAATATCAGTTTGACTTAAATTTCAGAGCATCTTACATGAAATATGTAAGTATGAAATACATTTCAGAATCTTTAGATAGCAAGGTTTTGAGCCTAAGATAACAAAAGTATCTCTCATACTCACTTTGCCATCTATCGTATGTTCGAGAAGCATGCAAATTTATATTGCCTTCTTGTCTTAAAATTTAGCTAACCTAGATTTTTTGTTTTTATTTCATAACGAGCTCTTCTAACTCTTTTTCACTTCGGCTAATGAAGTGGTCTCATCTGCCTTTTCCAGAAAAATTCAGCCTCCAAATCTGATTTAAAATGCCATTCTTATAATATATTTGCTTGGTATTTTAAGCATATATGGAAAAAATAAGCAACTCTGTCCCACTCTCTTTCCTGTTCTGAATCACTCGGTTTTTCCAGATTTATTTCTTACACCTCTCCTTGTAAGGATTTCTCAGAAGAATTATCAGATATTCTAATACGCCCATTAGTCCTAATATGCTCCATGTCCATACATGATCCACATAGTCAGTATTGCAAAAGTAAATTGCTATAGTTAATATTGCAAAAGTAAATATCCTTACAGCTTCCTGTTCTTTCCATTATAGTAATCTGATCCCATGGCCCTCTGCTTCTTTTTAACCTGTTTCTTTGGCATTTCTCTCTCTATGGATGGCTCTAGTCTTCTTTGCCAGATCTTAACCACATTTTTTTTCATGAGGAATTATAATTGGTAGTCTGTTCATTGTCTTATAGCTCCCTTCTTCAATATAGGTATATGCATCTCCCCCCCCCCCCAAATCTCTAGGCCACCCAAGCTTGTTCCTTATTTGTTAACATAGGGCCATTAGCCCTTTAACTGTATTGTTCTCTTGAAGTAATATAAAATAAAGTCATGGTGGCCTGAATTCCTGAACTCTTCTGGACCCCTTCCTTGGGTATCATACCACTAGCCAAGGCTCTAACTAGAATCCTGCCATTCAGCATGGTGGATGAGACACAAGAAGAATTCTTAGCTTATTGAACATCACAGACTGACATTCACAATCGATAACCTCCATAGTAGGATTCCTAGTCACTGATTGATTGTCCAAGACAATCATTGCTGCTTCACTACTCTACCTTCCTTGCCTCTGTTTTCCTTTTCTAGTTATTCTCAATTTATTTACATTTTTAATTGAAATATTTTTGCTTGTCCATTCTTGATTGGCAAAAAAAAAAAAAAAGCTCAGCGTCAAAGTTTCATCTCTGATTTTCTCTGCCTATCATGATTGTTTTGAAAGCTAGTAGGATATTTTCCTTTTAAAGTTTTGGGAATATTATTTTCCATTTTGATCTTCACGTTGTCTCTTACTTCCTCAGGTTCTCTTTTCCATAATTTATCTGTACTCTGTTCCATGCATGATTATAACTTGCCAGCACATCTACTCTTTTTACCTTTCTAAGTTACCTGTATGTTTGACACCCATAATTCATGACATATGAGACAGCCTGTACATGGAAGTCTCCTAGCTTACTAGATTGCATTTGCTCCTATTATATTTCTATTGTGTAGCTAATTTGATTCCATCAATTTTGGATATCTTAATTTGGATTCCTGCACCAAGTAGAAGGTTGGACTCAATGTCCTAAATGGCCTCTTCCAATACAATGATACCTTGATTCTTGTATTGTCTATCTGGTAATGTCCATGTGTATATTCTATGCTTATTCTTCTTGAAACAGATATTGACAACCAACAAAGTACTGTCTGTAACTCTATTAATTAACATTCTGCATTATTGCTTTTTCTCAATCTAAACCTCCATGTTCACCCATTTTTCCAATTTTCTCATTCTAATCACCCACAGATAGTATTATTTATGTATGTGATGTTGCATCTACCTTTTGTGATTTGCTATAGAATCCCTCAGTGTCTTCCGCTAACTCTCTAGTAGCTCAGTATACTTGCATGCTTACTGGATATCCAAAATATGTCTAATGTATTTGATCCTACTGTTTACTGAATTATACCCAGCACAGTTAGTGATATCCTCTGAGTAACATTGTCATTCCCTTTCTTCATATGGACTCATGCTGTGAATGTACAGGTAGTCCCCAGTTTAAGAACGAGTTCTGTTCCCAAGGTCTGTCCTTCAGTCAAATTTGCATGTAAACTGGAACAGTATTATTGTATAATACTGTATAAGTAGTATTGTGTAATGAACTTGAACCATGGTGTATTTAACTCAACTTTTGGTACAACAGGCTCCATTCTTAACTATGGGTCATCTGTAACCCAGATGTTTTTAACCCGGGGACTACCTGTATATCAAATAATAATTTGAATTAGAATGGCCCACTGCAGTCCATTTAAGTTCAAAACCAATTTGTTATGCTTCATTTCTGTTTTGACAGAATTCAATAATTTTAAATTTTTATTGGTTTATGTTTCTCACATATTCTGATTAAATGTGTCCTTGCAAAACAAGGCACTTATCTTTCATCTCTAATACGACTACTGACCAAAATTTTTTGCAGTTTTGATCTAGCCATCATCTAATTGCCTTCAGCTCTTTCCCAATAATCAGAAGAATATCTTCTAATCTGAACGTCATCATCAAAGTTATCTAATTTTTTTAGCCACAACCATGCTACTTTCCTGATGACAATAAAGTAATGGTTTGACATTGTTTCTTTCCAGGTCTGATCCTAGAATTTCTTCTTCAAATGAGTTGGCTTCCCCTATGCTTACATAACCCCATCTCCCCTCACTCTAGCTCATAACATCACAGTTCCTTTTTTTTACCTTATTGGCAAGGGTGACCCTAACAGAAGCTCATACCACTCCTGGCATCACTTTTTTGATCACTGGAGCCACTGAGCTACTGAGATCTCTCAGCATATCAAGGTAATAATACCTTAGGACACCATATGATCAAAATAAAAACAAATGAAATTCATGATATGTAGAAGAATCTAAATCAACTTTAAAACATGGCTCCCATTTTGTACACAAGTAGTCTTACATGTAACAAAATATAGGCTTGGAAAAGGAGAGAAGGAGACCTCGATTCCATTTCCTAAAAATAAAAACAAAAAAGCAGTTACTGTAATATTTCCAAATTATATGTTTTGTACCAATGTGTTTCAGATTATAATCATTTATGAAGAAAACTCTACAACAATAAGTTTTAGAACATAGTCTGTGGACTATTGGTGATACACAGACGCCTTCATGTTTGTAGGCCAAAACCCACTCATCACCTCAGTCTAGCCTCCCCATGCATGGTGACTATCAACTATTGAGATTCTAGTCATCACATCGCAAAAAATTATTATTTACTGCTGGAAATAAGAAAACTATTATTTACTGCAGGTCTTGAGTACATTTAGTGACCATGAGTACCCCTGTGCTGTGCTAAGTGGAACTGTGATCTCATACAAGCAATCCAAAAATAAAAATATAAATCTGAAATATGTTAATGAATAGCTAAAAATGAAGTTTTATTATTTAGGCTGGAAATCCTCTTCCCCTTAGTTCTTTAGTACTCAGGAGATTTCTAGTGCAAAAAATTATTAACGTAAAAGTTGTTACGGCATGCGGTACATCAAATAATTCAAATAGTAAATAAATACCTAATTTTGGACTTATTTGGGAGTGGAGGGTATAAAACTTTAAAATTTTTAATAATGAAAAGGATATGAAGGTATTCATGAATGAAACCACAATCCTTAACATATTCACACACACAAACATACAGACAGACGCGTATATGAATTCCCATTGTCTTAAAGTTGAAAACTTAGGAATAGTGTTTAATTGGATCGTCATCACATTTTCTGAATGTTTATTTCGTGGTTTATGACTGCACAACATCTGAGGAATTTTCCTCTAAAATATGGCCAACAGATCAGGAGGCCTTATTCCTAGAGCATATTTTTAAAGATAACTAGGGACCCAACCTGTTGAGTAAGCAGCCCTATTGTTTCTGATACTTGTATTCAAGGAGACTGAGATGGAGAGGTGATTTTTCCATGGCTGAAGGATATAACTGAATAATTTTAGATGTTGAAAGATGGGTGAAAGATTTATACAACTGGAATAGAAATCAGTGTAATTCAATTTATTTCAATTTCTTTATTCCTGCCATTTTCTAGCAAAGAAAAATCAGAGTATAATGTTGAAAGATATAGCACTATAAGTGCCAGAAATGGTAGCTCAATAAGTAAATAATCAAACCTAGTGAATATAATCAGAATAGGCCTTGTCTGTATTCAAACCAAGATCAATCAATCATTCTATTCCAACATTAGACATATCAATGAAAACACAGTGTATAGGTTAGACTTGGTACCTTCAGAAGAAATATATCCCTGATAATGTCCCTAAGCATGGTTTTAAACTAAAAACAAATATTTTGACAAGCAGGTGGAACTAATAGAACAATTGAGAAACCACACTTTACAAAAGTTTAATTACTTGCCTAAATACTGTAAACTCTTTGATACTATAATATTGGAGAACTAATATTTGTTGGACTTCAAACTTCACTACATAGGACAAACAGGTACAAGGTTTGCAGTCATATCCACAAGCACCAATTGACAGTTAGAAGACACAATGAAACATTAATTTCATTGCACACAGACAGATTCAGCCATAACTTTGGGAGTTGTGGAAATTCTAACTTAGGCCAAGTCAAAGAATGCAGTCAAATTCCTAGAAATTCCAGGCACTCTGACAAATTAGCAGTCAATCAACACATACATTTAGATACCATCAATGGACTATTCATAAGAAGTAACCAAAGGAAACAACATAGATCAAACAACATCTTTATCATCCTACTATTAAATAAGAGCCAGATAAACAACATGTGACACCTCACCAGCATAACAAGAACCAAATAATCATGTGTCAATCACACAGACAGCAACAGCGCCCAACATCCCATCCCACTCAATTACACACAATTGGGTAGGACAGCCAACAATGTATACTACAACTAACCACAGCCCTCACTTCTCCAAGATTATATCAATGAAGATGTTACCTAGATGTAACATCTTCATTGAAAAAATTTTCAATTGAGACATTTGCAATTGAAAAACAAAGCTCAGAGAACACTTATAACTAACACTCCAACCCTGAGCTAGCTAGCTATCTATCTATCTATCTATCTATCTATCTATCTATCTATCTATCTATCTATCTATCATCTATCTATTTAGCATATTTATATAGCCGCCTATCTTGCAAACACATGACTCTGAGTGGTGTACAAAATATATTCTCTATGATCACAAAATTCAACAGCTACTATCATTTCTGTCAACGTTCATATAAATTGCCTTTCTCTGAGATTGGGTTCATGCATTTACATTAATCATACAAAGATGATAGCCCCAAAGAATAAAACTGACCACACATAGAAAGCAATCCAAAAGACTTACATATTGCCACACATCATTGCCCTCACCATACCTGGCTTAATATGAAAAGTTTCCATACTTACTCTCAGTGAGCAATATAACATGAAACCAGTTCACACAAGATCTTGGAAATCTGTATCTTTGTTCAGAAATGTGCCCCATCATGGGTTAAGCAGGGGATGGAGGGATTTTTAACATTAAAAGCAGAATGCTTTTTTTTAACATTAAAAGCAGATGACAGAAATTGAGTATCTATTTTAATATCTCTTAATATCTCTCTTACTTCATTGCCAAGTCATTTTTTTTCAGCCACATTAATTTTGCTACTTCTCCTCCCGCCACTATTTACATCGTGATTGTCAAAATTATTAGAATCAACAGTTGATATAAGTGGCTTGCATATAAATTTAGTCCCAAGCAATTGCATTTCACACTGCTCCCAGTGCAGCACTTTTGCATGTTTTGAATCCCTCAAAGAATTGGTCCTGCAGTAATCGTCCAACTATAGAGTCATTTGCTGAGATGGGTGGACATACAAATTGAATAAATAAATAAATAAACAAACAAACATACAGGAAGCTACTCAAAAGATGATAAAGAGTCCCATATTTTGGTTCCATCAATTCTGAATATATAGAAAGAATATAATGTATTGGCACAGATTGGAGAATGGACTGTGGACTGTTAAGGACTGTGATTCCTAGATCAAAACTGTGATTGAACACATGCTGTATAAGGAGAAGAACCAGGTCCAATTCCCTGGTTCAGGTAATGAGTTACTTCTGCTTGAAACTCTCAGTAGCCTCTTACCAGTCAGCATGAGCAATGTTGAGCTGCATGGACCAATGGCTTGTTTTATTAGAAGACAGCTTCCGATATTCCTAAAAGCTTTATAATTTTATCCCCGAATAGATGAAATTGCCTTCATAAAAGCTCTCTTTTCTATTGCAGGAATATCTTTAACCTTCATCATCATTTCTAATAGGGCTGTGCAAATTTTTGAAAGGGTGCTTCCCTTAAAATATTTAACATTTCCTCACTTAAACCACCTTGTTCCAGGAAGCAATGTGGCCTGCTCACTCCTAAGTTTTGCTCTTCTTTACAATTTCTCCAACAGCACCTACTAGCCTTTGGAGAGTCCAGAGCATTCACCATTCATCATCTGTGGTATGCTTTTTCCAAAGGCCAAGAAAAGCTTTGGCAAATGACAAGTAAGGGACATGGAGAAATTTTGAGGTGATATAAAGTGCTTTCTGGAAGCCGAATATGTAACAACTTTGAGAATTCTGGGAGTTGAACTCCATACATCTGCAGGTTGGCAAGATTGGGAAAGATTGATTTAGACAATACATTACTTTGCTGCACAAACTGAGGGTACCGTAGGCCTTATGTTTGAAAAGAAAGAATGCAGATATGTCATTTTTTTTTCATACAAGCTGTGAATATGGTCAACAAGCATGTATCCATATAAAATGCCATTTTCCTTTACACTCTTTTTATTTGTTGCTGTTGTTGCTTTGATCTTATTTTGAATCTTACAATTTCTTGATGGTGGCTCCCGTATAATATCCTGTGAGTTTCATTATGCTGCCATTAGAGGGCAGAAAAGAGTAAGTGTGTACACAGAAAGTGCTCATTCAGATCAAATAATCTGTGAAAAAGATAGAGTTGAGGCTAGGTAACAAAATATGTTGTTTTAAATGAATCATCAGAGATAATACGCTGAACCATGAATAATGAATCTTGCAAACAGAAGTATATTACAGATAGCCTTCTTTTCTGAAAGAAGTTGCCATGTTGTTGCTGACTTTGCTAAAACAAGAGTAGTTCAATAATTCTGCTATCTAAATCTACTAAAAATATGCAACAGTGTCCAATTTATTTTTAATTTTGTGTTGCAAAAACACAAGCTATATATTAACTGAATTTAGAATACCATATCTGGAATTAAAGATATCTATTGTAGTTATAAATGAATGTCACCGCTGAATTTTGCAATGGGAATGCAAAATATAAATGTAGTACTGAGGTATTATACACAGGTATTTTTTTCACTCTTTGGAAGGGCAAAATGGAAAGTTTAGGAGTGACAATGATACTTGAAACAAAATTCGGGTGCTTGTTCTTGGTTATGGCAAAGTCCAAAGCTAAAGTCCCATTTGAACTCAATATGATTTCCTTCTGAATAGATATCTGTAAGATCGACCTGAAATAATAAAGCCAGTATAGTGTAATAACATTTGTTTGATCATTCCTAAATAATTAGATAAATAAACAAAGCAGAGGAATAATCATATTCCATATTTCCATATGACCAAGACATGGAAAGAGGATGATTTGGGCAGAAGAAAAAATATTCTACTCCTTAAATTACAATGTACTCCAGGCAGAAATTAGCCCAATAAAATACCATGTTCTTTAATGTCCATTTCCAAATTACATTTCTTTATTCCACCTAAAAATGATATGGAAATACTAATAACTGAACCCCACATTTTCACAAAACCACAAGACTTCCCTGTGCATCCTTGTCATATAGTATATAGCATTAGCATTAGTTATACCTGTCTGTGCAACTCTAACAGTTCAGGGAGAAAAGGTTGATGATGAAATAGTCCTGCTTCCTACCTCACCCTCTACTTATGGAAGAGCAGCTGCCAAGTTAGGGTTGAAGGAAGTGGTTCCCTATGGAATTAATTTTTAGCTCAACTGAGACATTGTTCCTGATTCTGGCTACTCTTCAGATCATGTCCTTATTAGCAATACAATCATCCAACCATTTTTGTGCTGATAACAGTAATAAAGACTCCCTTTATATTACTTGATGATTGCTAGGTGACAGTAAAAGATGCCATGAATCACTAATAAAGAAATAATCTCAGTTGCAATGTGATAGAAATTTAAATAAATGGAGCATATTATATAAAAGTAATGTAAAATGAATGTTATAATCCACTTTTATGGATGCAAATTCAAAATGCAAAATCTGCAAATAGAAATTCAAGATGGAAATGTTAGTTGACACAATTAGGCAAAAAAAAAATCTGTATTTATTTTTATTTATTTTATTTATTTATTAAATTTGTCCCCCGCCCATCTCCCCCCAGTGGGAGACTCTGTATGCCTGACCTACCCTTTGAGATCGCTTAAATATCACATTAAGTCCCTATACATAAATTATATTAAACTTGCAGAATCTTACATTAATTTTTAATAATAATACTGTAACATTGTTAAACAAATACGTATTTAATGTTTAGTGTTTTTAAGAAATTACTGTCATTTAAAATGAGAAAAATAATGTTATTTCCAGGTAATTAAAAGATACATCCTTGGAATGTCAACAGGAGAAAACAAAATAGCCCAGATTTTCTTCAGAACTGATCCTTAATTGATCCAGACAGAAAAAGAAAGTTTTAATCAAGGACTACCCTTAACATTTTTGCCACAGTAGATGGTGGGCTTAGGAGAAAGAGTTCTTGAGTTATTATTATTATTATTTTTTTAAGATATCTATTTTGGGGCTTACAATATAGTTTTTAACTGTTTCCCTGAATGTAGTTTTCAGGAGTCCTAGAGAAGTGTCTCCAAGCTCAAAAAGGAAACTTGAGAGTCCTATACTGGAAATTCGGTCAAATTAGTTCTCTTATCATAAGTACCAGCCACTCCACTGAATAAAAAGTTAAAATCTCATAAGAGTGAGAACAGTGATGACTCATCTCTTTGGGTCCCATTCATCAGCACCAGCTTTTTCATTGGGTGGTGAACTTCAATTTGCAGCTTTTGCTATTTATGTAGGCTTCCCTCTAATGGTGAAGCAAGTCTACTCAAATAGAGGATGCTCTCTCGTGAGAAACTTGATTTCTAATTTATGAAGGGATTGGGACTGATGAGGTTGGGATGGAGCTGCAGAATCTGCAGGGATTTTGATCACAGGAGGGAAAAAAACCAGCATGGTTATAAAGCAATTGGGGATTGCTTTTGGGGGAGAGTAGCCAAAGGCCATACTTGGCCTTTGAATACATGCTGAAAGGTTCATTCCATAAATGGGTAGGGCCAACACAAAAAAACTAAACCTAAATTTGATTTCTTTTAATTAACTCTGAAGACATTGAGGAAACATTATTCTACATTTATTTAATATTTTTCTGTTTGCCACATTAGAAATTATAGCTTACTGCATCTTTTATGGCATCTTTTAGAGGGGGTTTCAGCATAACACTGAATGCTTTGGGGGTGGTCTGTATGTGATTGTGCATCCTTTCATGTGCATCTCAACTTGTGTATCCCTGATCTAAAACCTTGTAGAAGAAGGATTATTCATTCCCTGTGGCTATTCTGTTTGGTGGATTGGCTCATGGGCTGTGGGAGGGATCATAAATGAACCTATAGTTATGACCTTATAGAAAGAACAATTCTATTTTCATATAGGAATCTAATCTAGTTTGGCAATATTCTCTAATAGTATGGTTTTGTCTCACCAATAACCAATGTTCACCGACCTTTGTAATACCTGAGGTCCTTTGGACAGCCTCAACATAGACGATTAGAACTGAAGAGATCCTGGTTGAAAATTACATAAGTAAAACCAAATACAGAATGGTTTCACTTAGCACTGAATTAATACTGAGGATAAGGCATACTACCCTTGTCAACAGCATTTTCTCATTTATCTGCTGCTTACCTTTCCTTTAACATATTGAGTAATCTTAAAACCCATATAGGAAGTATAACAGAAGTGGTACTGTATAATAAAGATATTGTTGGATATTGCTTTTCTTTCTGGCTGAGACAGTATTTGTTGAATGTCCAAGATTTAAAATTCATTAACATTTGATTACACTGAATGTTATTTTCAAGTAATATGGATTAAGATAAACGGTAAGCTTTCATCTAAGTAATTCTTATCACTGTACTTATATAAATATATAATTGTTTAAAATTTCCAATGAGTTTCTGGAAATGAAGTTTATCATCAGTAATTGAATAGGCATTCATATCTAGTTTAAAAGTGTAACAATATATAATACAGCCTAGGTTCATTTAGCGTTTTCGTTTGTACAGCTCCATATTATATGAGTACAGCTCTATTTGAATCTCTTTAATATTCATGATCCTCTCACCACTCTGACTGAGAAAGATAAAGCTTTTGATGGCAATCTGAAGAACTTGATTAACAATATACTAATCATCAGTACCATTGACCTGATTCAAAAAACATGTTTTCCATTCATCCATCATTCCATTGCCAAAGATGATTACATTACTTTTCCATTTTTAACCTAAATAAAACCACATGAACTATACATATCATATCCTCTTTAAAAAAAAAAAAAAAGTACAGCTCGAAGCCAATTTAATTTAAACTAAAATACTAAAATGACCTATAATAACCAATTAGCACATGAACAGAGGAAAGCAACTTACAAGAGCCCCAAAATACAGTATCTCAATTCACACTGACTTCATATTAATAAATGTTAAATTGTGCCAAGGAATTAATTTTGCAATAAATTGTTATTGTTGTAATATCTAACTAAAGCATATTACCAGGAGTAATTATCCATATATCAGAATGTATTGAATGTAGAGTGTGCACTATAATTATTCCCCAAATTGCTTATCATTCAAATGGTAATTTTAGCAATAATGTTACAGTAACTATAGCTTACCTTTCATCTACTGAAAAATAGTTTTTAATCATTACATAAACCTCAATATTGCACATGTAGTAGAAATTACTTGTTGCAAAAGACGAAATAACACAGAGATATACTTTTCCTTATTGAGAGTTATTTCTCCCATTATCAGAGTTGGACTGGTCCACTCATTTCTTTATAAATATGTCACTCCTTAACTATAGTCATTACTCATATGAATTGCATGTTTGAACAGCACATCACTGATTAATTATCATAGGTAGCAGTTTCATTGGGCTGGTGTTAATTTAAACAATATGCCCATAAAATGAAACAGACATATATTTTATTGAAATTAACCACGGCACTGTTCTGGCTATGATGCATGGGTACAGAAATACATGCAAATTTCCCATCAAATTTGTATAAGCATCCTGTGCTTGAGCATATTCACTCAAATGGGCATAACATACTGAGAATCTGTCTCACCCTGGTATCCTCCCACTTCAATCTGCACAGATTCTAGAATTGCCAGACAGCACAGGAATTCTGGGAGTTGAACTCCAACATCTAGATCAGTGTTTTTCAGACTTGACAACTTTAAGATGTGTGGACTTCAACTCCCAGAATTCCCCAGTGAGCTGGGAGTTGAAGTCCACACATCTTAAAGTTGCCAAGTTTGAGAAACACTGATCTAGAGGGTAGCAGAATGAGACAGGCCTCCTCATTGATTCATTTAACATAAACAACTAATTCTATTCTCTTTCTTTGCTGGACCAGAATATTATGAAATATATTGCCAGGAATTGAGCTTGGCCCACACTTCTTTACACTTTAGGAGGAGGTTTATCATATATTATTTTAAAATTTCATAGTTTTATGTCACTGATTTTGTGATTTTTACACATTATTTGCCACCTATGATTTTTAACCCATTATTGAATTTTATTGTTACTGCATTTTGTGATTTTAACACATTATTTGCCACCTATGCCATTCAATTGGCAGCATATAAACATGTCAATTAAATAATGAAAAGCTAGGCATTATGTGTAGACTTGGGAAAAAAGATGTTTGCATATGTAGAACTTGGAAACAGTACTACACATGTGACTGCTTTAAGTTTAAGTTTAAGTCTTCGGGAATAAAGTGATGAAAAATCAGGCTAAACCATTTCCATTCAAACCAGTTTTAAATCCTAGCTATAACAAAAAAACTCTTATACTGTGTAGATAGATCAGCAATCAGAATTAAATATTAAATTAACTGCTCCGTTTAAAGAATCCATAGGGCTTCAATCCTAGACACATTTACTAGGAAGCAAAGCCTGTTGAACAGATAGGAATTATTTCTGAGCAAACATCCATAAAATTGCACTGTATATAATTACTTTAAAAAGCAACATATCTATGAATATTATGAATATATATAGAACAAAAAAAGAGGTTTCATTATGTTGTAAGAAAAGAACATGGTATAGTTAAAATTTAAAAGGAAGCTTAATAGTTTGGATAACAAAAGTTGGGGGTGTCTTTCTTTTTCTTAATCAATTTAAAGGTTAAGAGATTAAACAAAAGGTGATGTTATGCCATCTGGCATATACTTGTTATCTTGAGATGTTCTGAAGCCAATCCTGAGACTTTTTTTTCTCTCCAGTGAGTAACTCCAAAGAAGATGCTGTGTAAATATATTTGATTTTAAAATCTACAGTGACAGTTTAATGAGTTTTCTGAACAATTCTTTTCCACATTCCTTATAGTGATTGAAGTCAGGTTTAGCCTTGGCAATTAAATGCACTTATTATGCTATACAGTAGGTCCCACTGATAGACTCATATTAATGAGATTTATTCTTGCATTAATATGAGTATATGATTGCAGCCTTACACTGAAACAGTATGTGAAATTGTCCGCAAATTCCTTTTCAGACCATACCAAACAATATGTATATAGGAAGACATTTTTGAAAAAAGAATTTAATTACATCTCTAGTGAGTTGAAAGATAAAGCAGAATTCTTCTTCAAATAAAATAAAATCTATCAAAGAGAGATTTTCAATTTGCTTAATTTCAGAAGTCCCAAGTCAACATTTAGGCTGTACATCTATGTTCACTTTACTGGGATTAAAGAACTGTAGGGAACAATTTCTGCTGAATTAAGGAGAATTCCTGGGTACATTTAAATAAGATTGCATCTAGTCAGACACAAGCACACACTGACACTTGTTTTTAAGGAAAATAATAATTTGTGTTTAATAAGATAAAATATTTTCTCAGCATTTACCTAGATTGAAACATAGACAATTGGTGAGTACTAAACATTTAATCTTAAATATTGAGGCAACTTGCTTTAATATAGGATTAAATTTTAGAGTGAAACAATCAGTATACCTTAAATGCTAATTGTGTATGGGTTCTGTCAGGTCCTTCAGTCTTACTACAATTGTAATTTATCACAACAAAAGCATTAGGTACCTTTCTGTCTACATTGGGGGTAGTAGTATGAATTAAGATTACAGTCACCAAGGTTCCTTAAAATGAACTATTAGTTCATATCTCATTCATAGCAGACCTCAAGTTACAATAGGAAATAATGAAGTCTGATCTCATACCATTTGTGTTGAAAATAATTTAGCTAAAATTGTAGAAGTGGGGTTTGTGTTTTAATTAAGACTTTGCCTGCATTTTTCTCCACAGTTTCAAAACTGTTGGATTGTGCCCCACAAACAAATGAATACTTAAAGAAGCAAGTAATTTATCTTTAATCTTTCATCTGAATAGTATTTCAGCTGAACATTTGCCTATTAAATGTCTGGTATTTTTTGTTGTTGTTGCAATGACCAGTCAATGCAACAAACAAAAGTACAAAGATTCTACACAAACAATGCAGCAAATAAAATATAGAACACATTATTGAACTAGAAAATGTAAAGACTTTATGAGCTATATAAAATATATAATCTGGCTGAAGCTAAAAATGAAATTGTCATTGTCGTAAAACAAAACAAAACAAAACAAAACAAAACAAAACAAAACAAAACAAAACAAAACAAAACAAAACATACTTTTAGGCATACTTTTATAACAAAAAATGAATACATTTACTTTTGGACATTAGAAAGTGAACATAAATGGCACAATTGACAACCTAGATAAGGTTACAGTATAGAAAATGTTAGGGAATATTTGATAAACATTCCAGTGTGCTGCATGCAAGCTGAGAGTAGATTTTCATGGTTGCTGAACAAAATGTGGCTACTAAATGAATAACATTAATCTGGGGTTCTGACAAAAGTGAGATGTCTACCTCATCTTCTGTATCTCACAGATCCTTCAGGAGAGAAGAGATTTGGAGAGATTAGTGGGGCATATAGGTCCTAAAAAATACACTATAATAAAATATGGCCCAAATCTTTAATTGCTAGAAGCCAAGACACAGATGTTTCAGGGAAGGGATTGTGTAATATCTGCCATCACCAGCAGCCTAAGGAAGAGAAAAAGTGCTATAGTCACTAGAGCTCATCTGAGATTGATGATAATTTGCTAGACTGGAGCTGTAAGAAAATCTCCATAATTTAAGCCACCTTGGGCCAAAGCTGATTGAATGTCACCCCCCTATGTTAACAATTTTTTGTTTTACGACCTTACTAGATTGATTATAGGTTAATGATTTCAGGAATTATTAGGCATGTACAAATCAGCAAATTAGTCACGATCTATTCTGAATTTGAGATTCAAAATTTAAAGGTGGTGTTTTTTTTACTAAATTGACCATCTGAGGTTTGAAAGCAATAACTTTGATAGACATTTATTTTAGCTTTGATTTGACCACAAACTACAATGTGAAAGCATCAAAATGCCTGCACCTACTTCAGGTGCAAAATATTTGGGATCAAAGACATTTTAGACATGTGTGTGTGTGTACTTAGCATCATAATGCCTTCTAAAATGTCTTTGATCCCAAATATTTTCACCTCATTTTGCCAAAAGGTGAAGTTGATCCAAGCATTTTGATGCGTTCACATTGTAGTTTGTAGTCAAATCAAAGCTAAAATAAGTATCTGTTCAAGGTATTGCCTTCAAACCTCAGAAGGCAAATGGTCTTCTAGTCAATTTAGTAAAAAAAAAAACCACCTTTAAATTTTTAATCTCAAATTCAGAATAGATCTTGACTAATTTGCTGATTTGCACATAATTATGCTAATATACTGTACAGTACACACACACACACACACACACAATTCCCACTGCATTTCTTTTAAGGCAAAGAATAGGGATGAGGAAGGGACAGGTCCATAGCCTCCAAATCATCTAGCAAAGTGATGCTGTGATAACTGATACAGGGAAGTGGTGCTGAATAAAAAATGTCCTACTCCATCTTGTATTTTGGAGAGTTTAGAGATACCTTGATTTGGTTTGGTTTTTTAATGGTGTTATGCAGTTTTAGGTTTTATGGTATTTTCAGAAGTCAGGGTCAAAGGAGTTCTGAGGACAGCATAGAGGCATTGGAATATAGGTTGATGATAAATACAATAAAGGATTGTCTGAAGTTTCTCATCTAAAACTGAATGAAAGCAGATGACTCTTATGACTTAAGTATAATGTTGGTTCTCAGTTAAATGAGCATGGGATGATTAGGGTTTTTCCTCATGGCTGAATTATATTGCTATCCGTCAGTCTTTGAGCTAGCAGAAAAGTAAACTGGCATAAATTATTCTGTCCTCATTGGCTGTCCTTATATGCCACAGTATTGAGTTCAGCAAACAGTGCTGTCCATATTTATGGTAGGTCAAATTAAATAAAGGATTAGTGGGAACATCATTCCCCCTTTACTAGGAAAACAGTCAGCAATTATTCAACTTAATGTGGAATAGGGTAAGATTAAATAACCAAAGGTAAGTTTTATCACCTGTCAAGTTGCTTGACTGACAAGTGCCAGTGCTAAGTCAAGATGTAGGATGAGATAAGAAGGAATGCTTCTGAGGCTTCTGCTCAGCACAACCTTTGCTCCACACTTGTCACCAGCCAATTGCATTGGTTCTGAACAGGGGTAGAGCACTTTTTTTAGAGAATGATAAACTATGTTCAAAAACATTTTATTTATTTATTTATTTATTTATTTATTTATTTATTATATTTCTCCCCGCCCATCTCCCCCCAGTGGGGGACTCTGGGCAGCTCACACAAAACATTAAAACCATAAATACATATTAATACATAGTACATAAAAATTTAAACAAAACATTACTAAAAAAGGAGAAAGTCCAAGAAGATGATGGATCTAGGGCTGAAGACAGCAGGCCTCTATGGGGCTAGCCATCCCCACGCCTGATGTCTTCCCTCCCCACCCCAGGCCAAGTGGCAGAGCCAGGTCTTCAAAGCCCTCCAGAAGGCCAGGAGTGAGGGGGCCAATCTCACCTCTGGAGCAGAATATTCCAAAGAACAGGGGCTACAGCAGAGAAGGCCCAACTCTGGACCCCACTAATCGGAGTTCTTTTACTGAGGGGGTCCGAAGCATGCCCTCTCTGTGTGATCGGATGGGACAGGCTGAAGTAATGGGGAAGAGGCGGTTCCTTAGGTAACCTGGTCCCATGCCATGTAGGGCTTTAAAGGTGATAACCAACATCTTGAATTGGACCCGGAAGCAAACTGGTACCCAGTGCAGCTCGTGGAGAAACGGCATTACATGGGCCCTTCTTGGGGATCCAAAAATAGCCCATGCAGCTGCATTCTGGACCAGCTGTAGCTTCCAGATACTCTTCAAGAGTAGCCCCATGTAGACTGCATTGCAGTAGTCTATATGGGAGATAATAAGGGCATGAGTGACTGTTTGAAGGTCATCCCGATCCAGGAAAAGGCATAAGTGATGCACAACCCGAAGTTGTGCAAAGGCCCTCCTGGCCACGGCTGCCACCTGCTCTTCGAGCAGGAGCCCTGAGTCTAGGAGGACCCCCAGGTTATACAGCAGTGCTACCCCATCCAGCACCAATATCCTTGCTGACAGGTAACAGGGATGGAGGGGACACAAATGAAGACAGAAAAAATGATTGATAACAGGTAAGCTCCCTTTACGTACAACTAGCACTGCAAGTGTGTGGCAGAGCTGGCAGTGGTTTAGCAAGGAGGATACCTATGACCTTGCACTGGCAGTACCTGGCAGTAGTGAAAGGACAGCCACAGAGAAAAAGTGCACTAATACAGATGTTTGTAAGCAGGCAATTGTGATTGGTCCACCTTTAATATCAATAATCATCACCATGGCAATCAGTACCACCAAAGTCAAAATGGAGTGGAGGAAATAAGTAGAAATAAGTAGCCATGCTGCACTGAACAAGCAGCTTTAATGACTGCAGCTACCTGAGATTGAATTTGGGAGCTCTGACCAGTCAGGGTGAGAGTTGCATTGCTTTTGCAGAAATCATCAGAGATAATAAAATAAAAATAATTAAAACAATAAAAAGTACAGCCATGTGAAAACCCTTGTCAGCAGAAGCAGCAGGAGATCTGTAATGCTCAGAACTGCCAACGTATAGCTGGCAAACTGCAATTCTTTTTCTTGGGTTAAATCGACCTTCTTTCAACACTGGGCCAGCAGTGAAGAGAGCTAAACACAGATTAATAGGCAGCCTGCATAAAACCTGACAAGTGTTATGGCAAGTCCTAGTCAGGCAAAACATGGGCAGATGCCACTGCAAAAACCAGATGTCCTGTCTCTCCAGCAGCCCAGCCAAAATGGCCATGAAGGCCAGTTCCAATAACCAAAGGGAATTGGGCAGGATGGCGGCAGCCTAAATGAGCTAATAAGAGCTGGGTTGATCCCAGACTCTGACTGCATCAACCGCCAAATGATCAGGAAAGCATGGCAGAATTGGGAGAAGAGGGAAAACACTACTTTAAAATTGAAATAACTAAGTATAATTTTAAACTGCCTTAGGTATGAGCTGGGGATGAGACAAAAATAATATCTGGAGGACATGGCAGAAAAAACGGGTTACAGGGCATGTTCATGCCATGGTTAAGAGGAAGTGACAAGGAAGCCATAGAAAGTTCAAATTATATTTTTAGTGTTTTGACTAGTCATGCCCATCAAATTTATAGTTCTCTACAATGCCTAAATGATATCACTTTTTGTAGTTCTTCTCATTGCATCTTGGATGAGATAAAAATTACGTCACTGCAAAAAAATAGTCCCTGTGATACTATAAGCCTAAAGGGGATAATAGTATCTCTTTGCACAGATATAATGGTCTACTTCCTGAAATGTTCGGTATTGGATATAGCTCCAAATCTGAAGTAGTAAAATGAAGCAATTTAGAAATACATTTCACGGTAGTAGTGTGTCTATAAGTCTCAGTTTCAAATGAGAGTTTTCAGTAGCTGTCAAGTCAAAGTGGTTTGCCTGGTAGTTGTAGCATATTATGCAGACAATAAATCAATGGCATCTCATTGGTATCTGAGCCAGATCTTTACCAGGGGAACTCTGGTTGTAATACAGGTAAAGGAATTCCAGCCCATAAAATAATTGAAGGACCATTCATAAGGCTAAACTGCTGAAACACCAATTTAATTTGGGGACTTTGAGCTTCTGGATCCACAAATATTCTACATAATAGGTTACAGTGCTCCTGAGGCAACACTCCTCCTAATCCATAGCTTCCAGCATTAGCACTCATAAGGGCCCACTAGTATCATGCCAGCACTGGGGTCTCTGCTAAAATTCATGTTGTCCTTCTGTATGCTTCAACTCATTTAATGTTCTCAGTGCAAAATGATACTTATTCTGACCAGTTCATTTAATGCAGGCAGGAACTCCACTGTCTATGCTATAAACTTTCAAGTTATTACACCTTGCAAGACATTGCACCAAAATCTCCTCAGCTCAGCTGCAAATTCTAGAGGATACTTCCTGAAAGGAGCTGAAAATGCCAGTAGACCAAAACTTTGGCACAGAATTAATACTACCTAGGGATAATAATCCCTAACCACTATCAGCAGACTGTTGTTCCCCATTTTCAGGGATGAAGCCTGTAAATTGCATATTGTAGAACCTAATTTGTATACCTAAAAATAGAAACCATTTACAAGGATAGAATAATCCCCAGGTACTTTCTGAGGCAGATGATAGTATGCTGATCACCTCAGGTTCAAGTTTAATGTTATTTTATTGTACTGTGGTGGGCTAACTTTAGTTAATGACTCAAAGGAGGGTCAACATGGTAAATCAGGAGAAGGAAGGGCCAGCAAGGAAGAATTTAGAGACAGCAGAAGCAGGAATCAACTTGGAAGTAATGCCTTCCAATAAAAGGAAAGTAGTTTAAGCTTTCTTATTGTTCTTTATTTTTAAAAAATGCTCCTCTGACAAACTCCCAGATAATTTATGAAGAGAAAACAAAAGTATTGGTCTGCTGGTGCAATGGTTATAGTTTGGGCATTAGAAGAGTTCACTACCATGTGAGAGGAAACCATGTGTTAAAGGACTTGATGACAGAGTATGTCTATACAAGCAAAAAGAAACAGTAGAAAAAGAAGTTCTGAGTCCTTAAACTCAGAAAGTTTAAAATAAATAAAGTTTAAAATGAAGTTTAAGAACTTTTAAAAAGTTTAAGAAAGTTCTTAAACTTCATTTTAAACTTTATTTATTTACAATTTATTAAAATGTATTTTGAAATTTATTTAGGTGTGGGCATACTGTGGCAGGCAAGAGCAAGCTTATTCAACTGGCAATCAAATTGTTAGCTATTTCAGAAAGACTGAGCAATAAGCATGAAAACAGGGTTCAAGGCAGGCATTCAACATGTTTTGAGTATGTATTAGAAAGAGTTATAGCTACATTTCTGCTTGACAGGAAAATCTCTATCTGAATGCAGGGAAGATGGGAAGATAGAATGTTTCCTTTCCTGAATTTGCATAGAAAATAATGATATTGCTCATCAAAATCTTTCACAAGCAAATCCAGGCACTGTTGTTGTGGATGGAGAGGAAGAGGATGACTCTGGCTAGAGATATCAGGAAGGAAGGAAGGAAGGAAGGAAGGAAGGAAGGAAGGAAGGAAGGAAGGAAGGAAGGAAGGAAGGAAGGAAGGAAGGAAGGAAGGAAGGAAGGAAGGAAGGAAGGAAGGAGGGAGGGAGGGAGGGAGGGAGGTTGGTTGGTTGGTTGGTTGGTTGGTTGGTTGGTTGGTTGGTTGATAATGAGGTGTATGTATATGTGTATATGCAGTTATGTGTGTGAGTACACATGCGTGCACATGCACACACACACTTGTACTAGAACCAGTCCTTCCAGTCCAGACCCTTCCTTCTCACCTGGAATTATCAAGGAATGTTGGGACTTTCTTAACTATGTGCAAAATTACCAAAGTTCCTTTTATAGTAAAGCCATCATATAGTTTCATCCTTCAGTTTATTTAATAGCAATCATGACTTTCTTACTACAGCCAGTGATTATCTTGATTATTTTTTCACTAGATCCTTGCTGATGGAATTAGTATCACTGCATATAAGAAAGACCAGCGTACTATGTTCTACATTAGGACGTTTCACCTAATGTAATATACAGTATAAGTTTTATATGTTGCATTTTACCAAACTTTTTAAAAATTCTGTTAATAAGTTCAGCTTGAAACTTTCTTTGAAAATATTCATTCTTCATGTTTCTAAAGTATGTGCAGGTATTCATATTTCACCAACTCCTTATAATTCTTAGGAGGACCTATGCTGCTAAACTCAAAAGAAGCAGTCATGATAATACATGCCACCAGAAAGTTTTTACAGCATTCGAAAATGTACCTATTGAGATCAAAATGGTGCAAAAGGTGGGAAGAAAGATACTCCCCCCCCCCACCAGCTGCAATACACTACTAGGCATTCTGATACTGAACATAAAACTCTCCTGCATGTGAATTAGTTACAACAAATTAGAGATAATATTTTAAAGGTGGCAACATAACAAATAGCCTTTTTCTTGATTATTTTTAAGACCCTATTAAAGTAAAGGGGGTTCAACAATATGTTATTTTGGGAGGGAAGGAGCTAAATGAATATAATTTGAAGAGAGAAAAATGGTGCAGCTCTACAGCTCTGAAATATGTAGCCTTGAGAAATGTTATTTTAAAGCTGTTTGCCTTTTAAATGGCAACAGTCTGTATATCCTTTTGTCTAGACTCCATCAAGCAGAGTATTGTACCTGAAGGCTTAGGACTGAAGAAGACTAAAGGGATACATCATGTCAAAAACCTGAAGTAGGAATTATTATCTTTCTTGCTTCAGTTCACGGCTGTATTATGTCACCAAATCACATCACAGTGTAATCAAAGATGAATAAAATATTTTTTCCCCTTTACCTTAAATGCTTTTCTTGTCAATTACAATCAAAAGACATGATTTCAGGTCTGTCAGTTGGCTGGGTTCCTTCTGACTGATGATTCTGAAACTGCAATCTACTAAATATAAAATGAATCAGAGAAGTCTCCGAATGGGTCTGCCATTAAGAAAGAAGGTGTTTTTTTTTTTTTCCTCCCACTGGGGACAGAAAAATAATTGGTCTTTAAAGAATGAAATCAAAGATGTTAAAAATGACTGTTGTGTTCCTTCTCCTCTCTGTATTATTGACATTTTCATCTGTACCAAAATTTCAGTTATTTTCTTTTGAGAAAAGCTCATATCAGTATTTTAATCATTCAGATCTCATCTTGTGTGCCATTAAAGTAAGTATTAACTAAGATCTTATTTTTTAAACTCTTACTCTCTTTTTTTGGTCCATATTATTAGGTATTTTGCAATCCTACTACCGCTACAACTTCTAGGCAGTGTACTAGCTTGATTACATCATTAACCATAATCAAAAACAGTTCCCCAGAATGATTTCAGCTTAGTAGTAGGGACTGCTTCCTTTGATCCTCAGTAGCATCATTTTACGATAGGTTGCTCCTCATTTACACTACAAATGCTGGTAAAAAACTGCTATCTTTGCAAGCAATACTGGATAAAATAGAACAAAATAATAAAATAATCAGTTCAGCAATTTTTATGCCAATTGTTTTCGGCAATGAACAATCAGTCTTTTTTTTTTTTTTAACAACCAGAAAGAAAAATGTTAGATTCTCCCTCATCTCATCTCTGTATAATACTGCTTTGTATTTTCTGTTTTGTGGCATTTTTAACTCTCTCTCTCTCTCTCTGTATGAATATATTAAAAACAAGTCATTCCATATTCTGCTGATGCAAAATGAGCTTGATCACCCTTTCACTGCAGTATTTTGGATGTATCTGCAACACAACATTTTATTTTAATGTACTAATATACTTAATAAAACCATCTTATTGCTAGATAGTGTGCTTTTTACTGTTTCATTTGTAATGTTGCCACCACTGATGAGCAAGTATGAACCTACAGACTATTTGAATAATGCATGTCATTATTGGGAAAGTAATATTTCTTATGCGTTGAAAATAGGTTTTTGTGGCACTTATTTGAATGAGCACAATCTATGAGACTACAAAAATTTTATACACTGGAGATCAGACACAAGGTAAAAGATATTTGCATTGCCTGATTTAGCAATCCTTTCCTATATGCCACTGTATTTATGGAATATGCATTCGGCATTAAAAAAAATCCACAGAATATTTGCTAAGGGATGGAAAAGGAAATCCTCTGGTTTGCTGACAAACTACAATGCAGAAGAGACTTGGGAAAAGCAGAACATCTTGCACAGATGACAATTCATTTTTTCATCTACTAAGATACATGGTAATGGTCTATTTCTAATCTCAATAAGGTATGCTTGAATACCTATCTATTCAAATATAAAAAACAGCTATCTGATTCTGAGCACATATATGATGTCTGTTTACCATCTTGCACTTCAGAGATTGCTGCTCTAGGAGATCCCTTATATTCAATCAAGCTTTTAGGGACTGAAGAAAATAAAGGATAAAAGAATCTGGAAGGACACATAGAACCTGTGGACACATACCATGTTTTGCACACCCACCTGTAGGTAGAACTATTTATATGTAGATCTATTGACAACATTATTTCTGTAGAATACTCATAAGCTTGTGTATATCTCTGGATGGGATATATGAGTTCCTTTTGTGAAATTACTCCAGAAGCAAATGTGCAATTCATCAGTTAGTAACAATTCCCTACTATATAATAGTTTCTCAATTAAAAAACAATTCTCTTCAGTATAAGTTTTTTTTATTATGTATTCAAACTTTAGTGCTTTGGTATTTTCCACTTAAATACAGTCATTAATCCCTAACCACTTGACCCAGATTAGTGGGTCACTGTTGTACATGTAATAATTTAGTCCAGTTTTCCATAATATTGAAAGCCAGAGTTATGGAGGTATTTCCTAGTTTTTTTCTCCATATTTTATAAAACTTGGGTATTCATCAAATGTGGGCATAACTTAGCAGAACTCCAAACATCCAGACAGGCACTTGCTGGACTTTTCTGTATCAATTTGCTACCATGTTTGAATTGTAAAATACTGACAGACCTGGATAATCAGTAGGATAACAAGATAGATAGATAGATAGATAGATAGATAGATAGATAGATAGATAGATAGATAGATAGATAGATAGATAGATAGACACACACACACACACACACAGAATAGAGAAAAGAGCTAGATAGAAGGCCACATACTTTGCATAAAGACATCCCTAATTTAATCCATGGCATCTCCAGTTAAATGGAGCAGGTGATATGAAAAACCTCTTTGTGTGAGAGCAGAAGAAGCTAGATGGACCAAGGGCCTAACATTGCAAAAATGTGCAGCTATGTCATCAGGGAAAAGCTATTCAGTTCAGAATCCAAATACATACGCACGCATATACTTCAAATTTCAACCTCCCAAATTCCATTTAGTTATAATCAGAGATTAGGTAAAGGGAAAATAACTTTACTGGAGGAGTTACTGTCCCTAACCTGATGTCTTCAAATGTGTTGAGACTATAATCACAGAATTCCCAGCAAGATGGAAGGCAATGGTTGGAGAAGGCTAGATTATACAATACTAGTCCATAGTATTGCACAGAGAACTGTATAATACTAGACTATTGCACAGTACAGAGAAATGCTTACGGCATGGATCAAGATCTTTGACTTCCCAATATGGTAATTTGTAGTATATGATAAATTTTAGGTTATACCATGAGAAAAAGGGCAAGAGCTAGTGGCTGAACTTTGAAATGACTTTTTTTTAAGAGTTAAGGCCTAGCACAGAGATTAGATTTGCATTCCACTTTGGGTAGCAAATTGTTTTGGCTAGCAAAACCTATTCCCAGGGACAAAGACATACCTAAATAAGGTGTTAAAAGTATTTCTGTGCTAGAAATTGTTAGTGTCACTCAGTAATTTTTAAGGTGATACAAACCTGTGTTCGTTAATAACATATAGCCATGGTGATGGTTAGATGCCATTATCCAATGGAAAAGTGCTCATTGAAGATTATAGGATAAATGTGAAGATGGTAATAATTCTCTGGGCCAATTCTTGAAGTTGGCAAGATGAGCTCATACTTGGCAGAGGAGCAGACCCATCCTCTCATCTTTATTCAGGTCATAGAATCATAAAATCATAGCGCTAGAAGGGATCTGAGAGGTCATCAATCCACACTGCAGGTCCTTTGCTATTGGTGCCAGTTCTTTTACCTGCCCTGTACATGCTGCCTGTCCATCCTCTGCTTGACTGTCCTTCAATGCAGTAGTGCATGTTAGGTCCAAAAAGAAGGGTGAGCAGATGATGGTGACAAGAAGAAAGTCCTAACACTCAATGGAGGGGATTTATTGGTGGCACCCTTCCCACACTCCCCCCCCCAAAAAAAGAATCTGGAATGGACAAAGCATTTATTTCTTTTATCAAAGCCTGCAAACTAAATCATTATTAATAATCTCTACGCCTTTCCTGTAACTAGGGACAGAAACACTAATGACAAAATTGTCCTATTTTTTCCCCTTGAAAACAGAATAGTAATAATGTGTCTCTTTACAACACACAGGTTGCCAGTTCTTTCCTCAAAGTTACCTAAAATCTTCTGGTGTCCCCAAGCTCTCCCCCTTCAATAAAGATTCAGCCGTTGCCATGCCAATGACAGTCCCAGAAGTCTGTGTTCTTATTTTTCTTTTTCCACATATTCACTTGCTAAGAGCAGTGGGGGGAAAAATAGAAAATACAAATTGGAAGCTTTCTTGACAGGTGGCAAGTAATATTCATCCAAGAATCTTCTCTCCCTAAATTTGTATATCCATTGCTTCTTCACATGCATGCCAACTCTCTCCCCCTTAAATCTACCATAATCTCATGTAAATTAGCCACTATTTTCGGTAAGGCATCTCCCTGTATAGCCTGAAAGAACACTAGATACACAGAACGAACATTCTGCCTCCATCCTTCAACTTGGTAAATGCTTCTAGGGTAACAAAAATATTTTAAAATTCTCAATAATTATAAAAATGTTGCTTGCTATGGCATAATTATTTTATAAACCACACAGCATACAACTGTTACTCGTCATGGAGACCATCTTCACACTGTACCATATGGCTAATGACTTCTATTGTGCACCACACCATACTGTGTATTCTTTTCTCATCATACTGTATTGGCTACTGAATTAGTTTGCAGTTAATGTACGTGTTACCCTTTCACTGCATGTTTATTTTATGAGATTGTGGCATCTGTTTTTGGTGTTTACTCTAAAAGCGACAGAGTTCTGCTTCCAGAACTTGGATATTACCTCAATATTAATTTCCCCAGATAGGCTTAATTTTTTTTGTTGTAGTTTTTTCCTTAGGTCTACAACTTTTTGTCTAAGTTTATTGTATTATCTTCCTTCCTTTGTTTCAATCTAAATTCTCCAAAAATCCAGAAGATTTATCATTTATTCTCTGTTCAAATTCAAATATATGGACCTCCATCTACCATTTCTTTCTGAATCAATTCATTTCAGTTCTAAAGCTTTTTCCCTGCAGATAGGAACACAACTCTTTAAATTGCCCAAATATTAACTTTTTCAGCATATTCTTGATTCTAAGCATGAAGTATGCTACAATATTTCAAACCAATTTCAATATGTAGGCAGCATTGTAAAGACTATGTACCTGCCCCCATCATCTTCATGGGTCCATAAAAGGCTCTTTGCATTATTTACACACCTATTTAAAAATTCAGGAAGAAAAACATTTAAAAACTAAAACATATTATAGCTGTGCACTATTGGAGGCAATTAGAGTGTGAATAAGCCTTGTGGTTTCAACAGCTGATGTGATTCCAGAATTATCAGGAAAACAAAATAAGATTGGAAGTTATGGTCTACATGAACATTATGGTTTCTTTTTGTAGTAGAATATAATGCAATGCTTGAATGCACCAGGTTCTTTCTTTAAAACCTTCTCATCATACGGGACCCAGAAAGTATGCCTTTTCTGTGGTTGCCTCCATTCTCTGGAAAAATCTCCCCTGCCCCCCCCCCCCCCAATTCACGATAAGCCGCAACTCTGCTGGCCTAGAGGAGAGCCATGTTGACCTGGCTTTCCCCCCAGGCATTAGGGTCCAGTTGAGTGGAGTCCCCTTTTGGCTGCTTTATTATGGTGCTTTGTTGCCACTTTATCTTTTGTATTTTTATATTGTACATGTTTTAATGTTTTTTTTTCCCAGCAAATTGTCTGTTTTTGTGCTGTTCACTGCCCAGAGTCACACTGCTTGAGTTGGATAATGTTATAAATCTAGTAAATAAGTAAGTAAGTAACGTGCAATGGATTCAGATACCTGGGGAAGGGGGGAGCTCCATTACCTTAAAACTTAATCATTTTGTTCAATCATCTATGGCCTCAATCATGACAGTGGGTTTTTATCCTGTTATAGGTATTAAATTTCTTATCAACAGCAGAGTGTTTATATTATACTGCTAAATACAATATGTATATGATCTGCACTACTTTGTAAACAGTCATTGACCACAGGAAGTTCGTATACAGTTCCTGAGTTTGATTTTCTCTAACCCATTGTTTGCAATCCTGCTTTCCACCTGTCAGCATGTTAACAATCTGACAAAGTAAGTAACAGTTCACAAAAAGCTTCTGCCAGCCTTCTCAAAGCTGTGCAGTCCAAACATTTCAGAAGGACAATACATTAACATTAGTTTGTTTTTGGAGAGGTGCACAGACTATGCACAGATTCTAATCTCAGCCATTTCAAATCAGCATATCCTACTTCAAAAATGAGATATGACTTTGAATGTGATGATGGCTTAAAACAGGATGTTATACATTTGAAATAGTTCGAATTTGAAATGTTTTGCACACCCTGTGTGCATAAGATTCTGTATTGATCTTTCTGCTACCTGAAAGCAATGGAAACGCTCACTTTTTTTCACCTTATTTAACATGTTGGGTGAATGGTCTTGATCTAGTGAACTGCTTGAACACCACCCATTAGTTTTACAAAAGACATTGTAGGAGGGGATGAAAACTGCTTGAATGAATATTTTCATGTCTTGTATGAATCCACTAAGATAAATCAGGACATGAAATCAGGTCAGCTATAGATCTAAGTGCTTTATTTGAACAACATGTTAAACTATATTAATTGTAACCTTAATATTCTTTGATGTTTTGTGGCTTAAGCCAGGCCATTTAATTGGTTTATGGGGCAGTGTGCTACGCAAACCTCCAGATGGGTTAATCCAATAATATTATACTGTATTAATTGTGCAGATCATGTAATCCTACCTGTTATTGTTCACGCATCCTTCTGTCTCCAGTACAAGATGAGGGCATATGTGTGCATATGTATCACAAATTGGTTTGTAATTATATGCTTCTTTTTGTCTGCCAATAACAAAGTAATATATGAAGAGCTTCTATATGTATTTTTCTGTCATATGAGTTAGAAAGTTGCAATATTTGGGTCTGAAGTTGGCAAGGGTGCTTTGGAAACAGCATAACAACCTCGCTGCATCTGTTGGCTTTTCCTTAAAAGACCCATGCCTTTTGTGAGACTTTCCTTTAAGGATCAGCTAACAGGTACAGCAGAGCCCCAATATGACATCTGAACACCTTTAATTGCATGTATTTGTTGCACTGAGAAGGCAAAAGCCTTTCTTGTGCTTGTCTTTGGTTTTAAGATATGTCTTTTTTTTTCTTTTCATGAAAACTGTATCAGAAAATTAGGTGGCATCACCTTTAAAGAGTTTCAGAAGCACAAACGTAGGACATCCCTTAAAGAGGCTACAACTCTTTTTTTCAGACTGAAAAAGGATGTCACTCCTTAAAGATGCTGCAGAATCTTTTTTTGAGCATTTCACAGAAATCTAAAGAGTTGTGGCTACTTTAGTGGGAAGCACAGAGATGTTGTTTTTCAAGTCATACAAGGTTTGAAGCAGTTCTTCCAAATTTTTTTCAAAACACACAACCTAGGACCTTTAGTTAATCCTAAAAATTGAGGATAATTAAAAGTACTCTTAAGATGCATGCCCTGATCTCCAAATTTGTTACTATAAATGTGTTTGTGGAGTCAGTTCTTAATTATCCTGTTACAACCTTTTATTATGAAATATCCCAGGCAGGTGGCAATCAAAATGATCCAACTGTAATACCCCTTCTACAGAGGAAGCATATGAATGAAGGGCAATATGAGTGGGACAAATCATGAACATTTTATCACAAAAATCAGCATCTTACATTGTTTCACAGTTTGTATACTTTCTCCAGATTTATAGAATCATGCTATAAAAAGTGGCTCCCACATTACTATTGATACATATCAAACATATCTATAGAAATCTTTGGCTGCTATAGAATAGTAACACCATGTATTATATCTATCTCATAAATAAATAACCCATTTGCTGTGTCTTCTTTCACTGACATCAAGGTCTCTAGTCTTATAATTTTGGTTTGTGTTAGTCTAGTCCTATTCCTCATAGATATTGAAGTCTGGTATATATGTAAACAGATGTAGTAACATAAACTCAGTGAACAGATCTCATATTTCCTATATGTATTGTGTCACAATATATTTGTCCTTGAAGCTGTGGAGTGTTGCAAAAACCCTGGTAAAAGGCTGCAGGTAGGACCAAACTCCTTAACTCAAGAGAAAGAAAACTATTGTCTGAGGTTTGTGCAGCTGTCACGTTTATAAATCCAAAGCTGGTTGGCATATTGGTAGATTGACTTGACTTCTATGAACCCTTTGGATACATAGGCACTGTAGTTGAGCGGCTTTCATGTAGCAGATTTCCTTAATAAGGCACCAGTGAAGATGAAAGGAAAGAGTTTAAACCATGACTTCATCTAAGGCCAGGTCATGTTGATCTCATTTCTTTCTTTCTTTCTTTCTTTCTTTCTTTCTTTCTTTCTTTCTTTCTTTCTTTCTTTCTTTCTTTCTTTCTTCCTTCCTTCCTTCCTTCCTTCCTTCCTTCCTTCCTTCCTTCCTTCCTTCCTTTTTTTTTTTTTTTAAGGTGGCGCTATTAAAATAAAGGCAGATGACACTGCTGTCTTTGCTGGAACCCATCTGGTAAAGGTATGAGTCCTTTACTGTTAACAAGTCATTGTTAACACCTCTTTGCCAAAGTAGCAGGACTTGGAGTCTGAGCAAATAGAAAATCTTTTGAAAGTTCTTGGGGGAATTCAGTTACTCTTTAGCTGAATAAATGCACAATTTGTTTCCACTATATAGAGGCTGAAATGAGCTATATCCCAAAAACTATATCCAAACATCTGCAAGACACTTTATGGGTCAGATATTCTAGTGATGAGATTTTTTTTTTCTTTGAAACTTTGCCTACATATTGTTAACAAGGTGTTTGTATTAGGTTTTATTACCATACCACTAAGATATTTGTGTGGAGTTCAGAAGGATCCTTTGTGAATTCAGCATATAATTACTGCTGAGAAAAAATATATAGCAATACTACTGCTTCAGGGTAAATTAAACAATGCAAATGTTTCCTTTCTTTAAATTTAATTATATTGGTGTCATCTGCAAATAATTCATTATTGGAAGATAGAAAATCTAGAGTTTTAGATTATTAAGGTAACTAGATCAGTTTATCACTTCTACGCCCAATTCTCCTTCTGTTACGTTCCCTGAAAACCCTTCAGTCACCCCAGAAATGTCTTCCAAACTTCAAGAGTAGACAGAGGGAGCAGGGGAAACTTGTTGTGCTGACAGATGCCATTTCATTGGCTGACAGGCACAGTTGGATTTCACTTATTATTTCAATGTAAAGTTAAGATGCAATTTGGCCAAAGTGCTAATTAAAAGTGGGAGAAGAAAAGCTGTCTAAGAAAATATGGCTATGTCGTTTATCAACAAAACTTAGAAATAATAGCAATATTGCCAAATCATGAGAAGCATGTCAGGACAAGGAAATACTTATTATAAAAATTTGGTCTGTAGCAATATATTAATCAACATATGGTTATCATTTTCTCTATATTGGAAAGAAGACCAAATGCATGTCCAGTTCTTACAGTTAGATGCATTATTCATGGAAGACAGATTTTAAGACCGGTTCCTAGTTCTTCCAAGGGTTATATAAAACTGCTGAGAATGTGTGACCTCGGTATTAAGTGAAGACAAAAATGAAAATAAAAACAATAAAGATAAATTATTTATGTCAAAAACCTGTAGTTCTATACTATAATACATCCATCTGCAAATAGTTGCTCAAGTTCTGATATGCTGCCTCATCTTGCCAGGTGGGTGGGATGAACCTGGAATGGAAGAGCAAAGAATGCCAGGAGTGTATGCCAACAGTATATATTTCCAATTTTCACCTAAGGCATAAAGATCATGCTAGCTGCCCATCTGAAACAAGCAAGCCCCCATAATGAGCAGCAGCGATATAGGAAGAGCTGGAGGCAGATTATCACTTTAGTGTAAATGGCGAAAGTATCATTTTATGATACTTAAGAAGAAGGCAATCGTAAAGCATTCCTGTATTTTACTAAGAAAACTACACTGATAGGCAAGATAAATTGACTGATAAGATAGTGTCAGGTAGGTTCCTCACATCAGGTGGTAATCAGTATGCTATTGAGGAAGAGCTGAGGATTTTTTAGAGTACTACTGGTGTTCATGATACATCTAGATTAAAGCCTTCAGGACATCTAGTTACTAGTGTTGCCACGCAGGAAAATAAAAGAAAAAAGTTTTTAACTATATAACAGCAAAGACACGGCCAGGGGCTGACTATAGACAGATCATGGACTGCTCATGTGCATGTTCCAAATCAGACCAGAAGAACAAAGCCAACTAGTTTCTGCTATATGATCTTGAGCAGGTACCCACATTTTCAAACAGAAATCAGGAACTGCTTGGAAGTCCTGAATCTCAATAATAGAGAAACAGAGGAACTGTGAAATGAAATTAAAGAAGTTGCTAGCAATGAATGTAAAATAATTAAGTTGGGTAGCCTTATAAATAAGATAATTGATGGAACATCTACAGAAATATGGCAAACAATAGAAGAGGAATCAGTCAATATTCCAGCCAAACTATGCCAACAAATCTGGAGAATGACACAATGGCCAACAGATTGGAAGAAATCAGTCTACAAACCAAGACCAAGGAAAAGAGACTAATAGAGTGTGCAAACTATTGTAAAATATCCCTAATTTTAGATGCTAGAAGCTCCAGTGCAGATTTGAGCCCTACTTGGAAAGGGAGATGCCAGATTATACATGCTGAATAATTGAGAAAACCAAAGAATACCAACAGGAAGTAAATATGTGCTTCGTTGAAGGCCTTTGATTGTGATGACCCTGTCAAGCTGTGAAATATTGTTAGGAAAATGGAAATTCTCAGAACATCCTTGTCCTTCCTTGTCCTTATGAGAAACCTATACATAGGACAGGAAGCCACAGTCAGTCAGAATATAGTGAAACAGACTGTGTCCAGGTCAGGAAAAGAGTGAGGCACCTAAAGGCAACCCCCTTATTATTCAATCTATATGCTGCGTGTATGTATGTATGTATTGAAGGAGGCAGGATTGGCAGAAGATCAGTGTGGTTTTAAAATTAGAGGAAGAAACATCAATAATCTGTGTTATGTTGATGACGCTACTCTGATAGCTGAAAATGCAAATCATCTGTGAACTCTAATAATAAAAGTGAAGAACACAGTGAAAAAAAAAAGAACTAAGATTAAATATAAAGAAGACTTAAATTAATGGCAACAGGTGCAGCAACCAGACTTAACATTGACAGTGAAGATACTGAAGTAGTAGATAGCTTATGACTTTTAGGATTGACTATCAGTAGTAAATGAACCAGCAGTCAAGAAACATGCTGTGGGCTACCACTTGGAGCACTTGATGGGGTAGCAATGAACACTTTGGAAAAGATATTCAGATGCTGTGATGCATCTTTACTTACAAAGAACAGAATCAGGCAAAACCATGCAAACAAAATTTGTTTGTATACTGTGTCATACAAGAAAACAATCTGGGAGTAAAACATTTGTGGGAGTTAAAGTTTGCAGCAGACAGCCCAGTGATTCAGAGTGTATGGCAGCATGTACATAGGTGGGCCCTGCATTATTTTTTCTATGGTTTATTTATGAGGAGGAGGTATGTGGAAATTTTCTTTTCTTTAAAATGAGGTTAAACATTTTTAAAGTTATTCCCCAAAACAACAATATATACAGTTCCATTATAGTACATTTGCCACTAAATTTTGTTGGGGTGCTTATAATGTGTGCCTATATACACATACACAGAATCCTTATATAACTTTCTGTTACCTAAAATGGGGGTGGGAGCTCTTAGTCAAGGTCTTAGACACTTTGATTGGGATCTATGAGTCCAGGGGCATCTGCAGAGGTAGTGAAAAGAATCAGTATGGCAACCACAACTGCCTAATCAAAGATTCACACACTTTTCTAGTTGCAACACAAGTTTTTGACTGCATGAGTTGCTGTCTTCTTGACCTTTTTAAATGCTCTGTGTGAGTCCTTAACACACCTAGTGGAAATTTTATTTTATTTCTTTAAACAAATGACTCTTGTTCCTTGAGCTAGTCTGAAAGTGGTTATCAAAAGTGATTTGTAATGTATCGTGATTGGGTTTAATTAGGAAAAGACCCAAAACCTGCTGGAATTGTGCAATTCCTTAGATCAAGGCCAAACAACAAATATATACTGAAATCAGGAATGGCAAATAAAAATATAAGAGAACCAATTGTAAAATCTAATAGAATGGTAGATTGGGGAAGGTGGTTGAGAAAGTGGTGGCATCACAGCTCCAAAGGGTTCTGGAGGAAACAGATTATCTGGACCCTTTTCAGTCAGGTTTCAGGCCCGGTTACGGAATGGAAACAGCATTGGTCACACTTATGGATGATCTCTGGCGGGAGTGGGATAGTGGAAGTGTGACCATCCTTGCTCTCCTTGATCTCTCAGTGGCTTTTGATACTATCGACCACTGTATCCTTTTGGCTCAGGGAATTGGGGGTGGGTGCCACAGTTCTGTGCTGGTTCACCTCCTTTCTCCAGGGCCAATCCCAATCAGTGGTAATAGGGACCAAAGGTCCCATCCCCGGCCCCTCCTTTGTGGGGTGCTGCAGGGTTCGGTTCTCTCTCCATTCCTTTTTAACATCTACATTAAACTGCTGGGCAACATAATCTGTCATCATGGGATGAGGTATCATCAATATGCTGATGATACTCAATTATATATCTCCATCCCAGATGAGGTAAGTGATGCCGTGACTGCCCTTTCGCAGTGCCTGGAGGCTGTGAGGGTCTGGATGGGGAACAACAGGCTTCAGCTGAACCCTGGTAAGATGGAGTGGCTGTGGGTTAATGGTTCCTCTGTATCCAGGACTTTGTCATCTTTGGTGCTAGATGGGGTAGCGCTGCCCCAGACAGATCCAGAGCATTATCTGGGGATCCTCCTAGACTCATGGCTCCTGCTCGAAGAGCACGTGGCAGCCATGGCCAGGAGGGCCTTTGCACAACTTTGGGTTGTGCATCAGTTACGCCCTTTCCTGGATCGGGATGCCCTTCGAACAGTCACTCATGCCCTTGTTATCTCCCAAATAGACTACTGCAATGCGTTCTACATGGGGCTACCCTTGAAGAGTATCTGGAAGCTATAGCTAGTCCAGAATGCAGCCGCACGAGCTATTTTGGGAGCCCCAAGAAGGGCCCATGTAATGCCATTGCTCTGTGAACTGCATTGGGTGCCAGTTTGCTTCCGGGTCCAATTCAAGGTGTTCGTTATCACCTTTAAAGCCCTACATGGCATGGGACCAGGTTACCTAAGGGACCGCCTCTTCCCCATTACTTCAACCCATCCCACCTGATCACACAGAGAGGGCATGCTTTGGATCCCCTCAGTAAAAAACTCCAATTAGCGGGGTCCAAAGGTGGGCCTTCTCTGATGTAGCCCCCATTCTTTGGAATATTCTGCCCCTGGAGGTGAGATTGGCCCCCTGGCCTTCCGGACGGCTTTGAAGACCTGGCTCTGCCACTTGGCCTGGGGTGGGGTGGGGAGGGAAGACATCAAGTGTGGGGATGCCTAGACCCTTAGAGGCCTGCTGTCTTCAGCCCCAGATCCATCATCCCCTTGGACTCTCTCCTTTTGGTAGTTCGTATAAATGTTTATGTTTCGTGTGTGTGTGTGTGTGTATTGTTTTAATGGTTTGTGTGAGCCACCCAGAATGAGATGGGCGGAGATAAATCATCATCATCATCATCATCATCATCATCATTATCATCATCATCATCATCATCATCATCATCATCATCATCATCTTATGTTTCAGGAAAAAAAATCTAACAATTATACATCAGAAAAACTATTTTTTATCAAATGAGATTGGAAAAACATTGGCTAATTATTCTATTCATTATTAGGAAAGAACAAGTACCAGCATCACAAATTAATTCCAAATAAAATTATATATTTGGTGCCATTCATTTTAACCTGCCATCCGACCGTATGAAGTGAGCAGGGTGGAGAGAGGAAGCTTTAATGTTGTGAACAATCTAAACATGTTTCAGCAAAAATATCCATCTTGTCGACATATTTTTTTTTCCCACACAAAACCTTCCATGTTACAATTTCTTTAAATAGTGTCATCTATTACATGTTATATTTCCTTGCCTTTTCTCATTCCCTTCTCTTTAGTTAGTTATTAGTTTGTAATTAATAAAACTATATTAGTTAATAGTTTTGTTTCTGAAAGTCAGTCCTTACATGAAATAAAAGCCTTATTGTCTATATATCTGAAATGGCATATCAGATCTTTTAGTGGGACAGTTAAAACTGTCCATGCTAGCTATTTGGAAACACAGAAGTTACACACAGTAGAAGAACACATGGAGAAAACACTAGGAAATTAAAAAGGATAATTAAAATAAACAGTATATGCAAGCAGTTACAGCAGGAATGAGGATAGAATGAAGGGAAAAAAATAAGTGCATACTTATTCGACAATGTAAGTTAGTCTACAACCTGCAGTACAGTTTAAATTGGTGTCTATCCTTATATTTATCTTTACAATTCTTACAAATAATTATTTGCTATTAAGCTTAATGACTAATAAATTCCTTCACTGAAAATTCTCCAGAAACCTATTATTAGCAGGCATTGTAGAAGATCAGTGACAGAATTATTTCTATCCTACAACACTTGTAAGAATTAACCATAAAATTATATTATTTATTCAATTTATTTCAGGAGAACACTTAATTTTTGCTGCAGTGATACATGCACAAAGACATAGATGGGCATACTCTGTTCCAAGTCAGATTAACGTAAGACTCATCACCATAAATCACCCAGAGTCTCTGTAGTGGGATGGGCAGTGACAAATTTGAAATATAAATAAATAAAACAAATAAAAGTTATAATAAACCAGTTATTCATTTACATGGCCTCTGTCATCCACATTTCTATCCATGGTTCTCTGAAAATAAAGAATACCTGGCTTCTTAATCACTATGGTTTATCTTTACCTTCTTCTGAAGAAGGGTCCCTGCCCCCTCATTTTTCCAATCTAGGCTATAACCTTGTGATTTCCTAAGATCTCCCATTCAAGTACTAACTCAAGTCTTCCATCCTATTTAGGGTAACTTTTAAAAAATCAGTCAAGATCAGCTTGGAGCTGTTATTGTATAGACTTTGAATCAAATAAACCTTGACTCAAGTAAAACCTTGTAAAACTATCTGTGCAATAATTCTTTGGGTTTGTGTCCATCAAGTAGCAGCTCTTCATGCCACAGGATCATCTACTTTATAATGAAGAGTTTTTCAAAATCAGTTTACAGAATGACATGGGATTTAACTGTTTGAACAAAAACAGGTTCGGCATCTCATTGAGCAAATCCAGTCTCTTTGCTTTGATACATGAAAGTTATAGAGTATGGCTCATGTTAAGGAAGGTGTAGTGAATGGGTGGGCAAGCTTCAACCCCGCATTCACTATTAGATACATCTGAGCTTCAACCCACATCCACTCATCTCAGACATGGGCTGATTTGCCTTTTCTGCTTCCCTCAATGAAAGGAGGGACACTAGTATTTTGGGAAGCAGGATGTGATGGTGTCACCCTCAGTCCATCCCTAGCCCGCTGGGAAGGTGACGTCTATCTGAGTTTTTTTACTCTGCATTAAGAGCAATGTTTCCCTCTTTCACTGGCACCAGCTATGCTTCATTATATCTTATGCAAATTCCTCCATTCCCATTGGCTGGTATGTACTCTATTGAGCTTGTCCTCCCCCAATCCCTGATCTCTGGCTTTTACAGCTATTTTGTACTAAGATGCTAGACTGCCTGCCATAAGGGCTTGACTTAGCTTTTATGTATGTATGTATGTATGTATGTTGTTTGTATGTAGACAAGTTCAGCAGATACTGAATTCTAGATTTCTTTCTTTCTTTCTTTCTTTTAACTGGGTAAAGCTGACAAGAGTTCTGCCAAGTTTTCCCTTCTAGTCCAAGGGACAGGAAGAACTGAGAAAATATCTCAGACAAGATTCTCCCTAGTTCTCACAAACATAAAAGAAGGGAGGGGGAGTGCATTCAGACTTGCAAGATTCTGTTACCATAACCTTATAATAAAAATAGTATTGGCCTGCATAGTTTCCTAGTCTGGTCTACTGTGAAAGTCTGAGATAAATAAAGCTGCTGTGTTGCTGTACACAATACCTTCTTACATGAAAATTCTAATTTTAAATGTGGATTGCCTCTTCTCAGTCTGTCAGATCTCTTTATTTCTTAGATTTATATACCACCTATTTTTCAGGGATTTCCATGGCCAAGAGTGAACCTGAACTTTGGTCTCCTGGTACCAGCTCAATACCTAAATCCCTATACTACACTGGTTAATTTGTATATGAGATTCATCCAGTATATATGGAATGTTCTAATGGTGTCTCACAAAAGTATATAATTACTTGTATGATACAAGAACTTTTAAAAGAAAGAAAATTCTTGCCAAGAACAAGAAGCTTTTAAACACAATCCTTCATGTGGTTAGCTCAGTGGGATATCATTTGAAGCAGGATGTGAATAACTGAAGAAGTGCCTTCAAAGAGTAACAAAAAGAGTCCTTCCATATCGTTAAATCAAATATTCAGAATACCAAAGGAGATTCCTTAATCACTTATAATGACACTGATCATGCACGGACCTAAAGAGAGGAGAAAAATTTAAAAGTGTCTTACATTGCTTTCATAGACCCACAAGAAGCTCATGGGCAAAACTGTTGGAATGGACGGCTATAATAAATTTAAATAAATAAATAAATAAATAAATAAATAAATAAATAGCTACCATATCAAGACTTTTTTCATAACGGATTCTTATCTGGAATATACTTTTTCCCCTTGTCTGTTCTGACATTAAAGACTTTAAAATAATTTCCTGCAGCTCTATTGCAATACATTGAAAGATCTATTTTGCCAAGACTAAAACCAAGGAAGCCCTTGGACCGTGGCCAAGCAGACTTCCATTCTTCAGAAAAGATTTGTGGCACACATGGCAGTGAGGTGGCGAAAGAAGAATAAACCTGTTCTGCTGCATTTGGATAAATGGAGACAGAGAAGAAAGAAATGTGCAAATGAAATCAGTACACCTAGTCCTATGAGTTAAAATCTACATTTTCCATTCACTCTTGTTTTGCCTGTTGTACCAAATCTAAATTTCAGGAGAGCTGATTTCTATTAATGAAGCATATCATATTGCTGCGGGATGCCTCTGTTGCCACAATATATGAAAGATGCATATCATGATTCAATATCTATATCTTCATTCCCAAACCCCGCTGCAATGTACTGAAGAATATGCTTTTAAAGGCTAGTTCAGAAGTGCCCACATCTGTTTATGCTTTCCACTGAAAGTCCACAAGACTTTTATGTACACTTCTGCCTACTGGGCTTTCTGCTCCCAAAGTCAAATGGGAAGCTGAGCTGCAGGTGGGGAGGGGGGAATCCTGCATGGCTGATTAATACCATCGGTTCAATCTACTGCAGTTCCTAACAGCCTTCAAAGAAAGGAATGGGGTTAGTATTTGTGTGGTGCTTGGCAAATTTAACCCTATTTTTTTCCCTGGAGGACTATCTGTGCAAGAGATTTCCTTTTAAAAATATATAATGTCAAAGTGAAACATTGAATATTAGAGATGAGGAATTTGCAAAAATGTAGAGGCCTGGGGCCTACATACCAGCTGGTCTTGATGCTTTTGTGAAAGACTGCAGATGTATACATCCCTCCCATGTATGTTCTCTTTTACTTATTGTAAATTTTGTCTCTTTCCCACCAACAAAATTAAAGTAGACACATATCTGAATAATTTAGAAACTGAAACCCCCAAAAATGTCACTCTTTTTTTGCACAAACCTATAAACTGGATCTCCATTTTGTCTGATGAATCTATTGAAGTTGACACCTTCCTCAAAGATCTGAAAGATGGACCCCCATGATACATTGAAGTTCAAAGCCTGAGAGGCCTGCCAATCAAATGTCCTGAATTCTTGGTTGCATGGTGACAATGCATAATGGAATGACATCCATCAGCTTTTTATTTCCTCATTGCCCAACTAGGAAAGTGGAGCTAGATATAAGAATGGGAATAGCAGAGTACAAATTTTTTCTTCTGATATAGATAATGTGTTGTGACAATAACTGCCTGCAAGCAGTTTGGATCTTCCTTCTCCATTTGAGTCATGCTTTAAATGTTTCTTTTATAATTTAACCATTTTGCTAGCATTAGCAAATCCATTCTGTCTATCAGTGGTTTACAAAAGATAAGCATTATTTATAAATAGCCTGTGATTTGAAGAAGACAAATTCCAGGAATTTCTCCTTTACTTCAAATTTTACTAATATAAATGAGACAAATGGCTTAACACAGTGCCAGAATCTGTCTTTCTATTTCTCCCTGTCCTTCCCAAATTTCTTTCCCTATAACATAGACCTTTTTCTATATTTTGTTCTCATTACGCATCTTTCCCTTACTCTCCAGCCTTTCAGATTAAAAATGCCCCAGCAGAGCAGTTCCCTCTGTTGTAAATATATAGCATACATGACTTAATGGTGCAATTGCTCATGTGCAGGATTAGAGGTGAGAGAATAGGTCTTGGCATACTCTCTTGGTAGCTAGGCAACAGTGCTGTCTGTTCCTCCTCTCCTTTCCCCATTCTAACTTCTATTGAAGCAGCTACCGGTTATTATTTGGCTGTTGCTTATCTATTGGTAATGTGTCTCATTCTGATTGTTCTCAGATATTGGAGAATTATTTCATTGCATCAAGCTAACCTTATACATTAAAATGTTGAAATTTGTATCTCTTTATACAATAGGATTTAAGTGAATCATGGGAAGCCAGGGAGGCTACAGACCACCACAGAGCTAATTATATAATGAAAACCAGAGAGTCCTTTCAGCTAATGTAAATGCAAGAATCTTGCACCTCACCCAAGAGAATGTCACCAACGTATTGGGGGAAAAAATCAAAAGCAATTTGAAGAACAGTGACTAAAAGCTGTGCAGAAGATATTTTTGGCATTGTGCTAACTTAAAAAATTACGTCCATAGTTTAATTCATAGGCATTTCCAGTTGAGGCAAAGTGGGTTATGTTAATTGTTAGGATGCAACTATAGGGACTTCTGGGGAAGAAATGGCAAACTGAAGATGGCTAAAAGCAGACCCGACGACCTCAGCAAAATGAAGAGCCAGCGAGTAGAACGGCTTTGTAATTTCTCTCTGGACAAGAAGAGGACTTGTCACCTACAAGTGCTCCAGACAGTTGTTCCTCATGAGGAGACCTCAGGACAGCAGTCTCCAGTTGGCTTAGAGCTCTGGGAGGTGAGGGAATAAAAATCTTGCTGAAATCGTGGTCAGCGCCTTTAAGGACACTGGGTTCACATACTTCCTTTTCTAATCACTTTCAGAAATTGCTTAGTAACTGCTTTTTAGCTATTAGAATTGACAGGTTTTACAGCACTGGGTGAGTTTCCTTCAATCCTTAGCAAAAGAAGTTTTAAATACAAGTTTAAGGACTTAATTTTTTTTCTTTTGAAATAAAGAACAAAACAGTGATCAGAACTTTGATTTTGGAAAGTTACAAATGGACTAAGGGTCCAGATGGATTTGAAATAAGATTTTGGAATTAATTTTAAGAATCCTTCCCATGGGAAAATGCTTTTGTTTTGAATTCTCTTTACCCAAAAAAAAAAAAGGGGGATAGGATGAGACTTTGAAGGTTGGGCACTAGAGGGAACCAGAAGGAACTAAAGATTACAATTAAAGGAGAAGAATACTTAAATTGGATATATTGAAGGATATTTCTGAACAATGGACCCAGAAGTTAACTTTAAGAATGTCTGCCTTTATAGATAGACTGTGTTTAAAAGATATTATGAAAGCAGAACAAGTTTTACCTGACAAGATTGAGTCTGATCTGAAAGTGGATTTTAAAATGACAAGCTACAAGAATGATATGGAAAAAGGTGCTACACTGGACATACAAAAGAAACCAGCTGACGTCTTAATAATTAAAAAGGATGTGCAAATAACAAACCAAGGGAGTGACCTGGATAATTTTCATATATTGGGTTTACAAAAAAGGCTTGTTAAAGCTTTGAAGAATGTTGTGAGACGGGACAGAGAAAAAATAAAAAGAGATAAAGTTTTAGGACATTATTTGAAGGGACTAAAGATCAAGATTCTTAAAAGTAAAAGGAAGGAATATAAAGTTGGTTTATTTGATCAAGGTTAAAATAGATATGTTGTTATCTCTGGTAACCTTTAATGGACTTTTGCTGATCATGACTGAAATGATGGGGTTTTAAGGATTTGTTTATAAAAAAGAGATGGGATATGGGAAGAAGAGATCATTTGTTGTATTTTAAGAGAAGGTGATAAGTTATTACAATTGTTTACACTTATGATGAAGGGGGAAATCATATATAGTTTCTTTTCTTTTTCTTTACTGTATTCTTATTTTTTCTTTCTTTTCTATTTTTCTTTCTATCTTTTTCTTTTCCACACTTTCTATTTTTTCTTTTTATTATTTTATCTTTTTCATTTGTATTAGTTTTTATCTTTTTAATTGTAATTTGTAATAAAAAGTACTATATATATAAAAAAGGATGCAAGTATGAAAGGCCAGAGTTTGTGAGTGGCCCCACTATGGCTTGCATTGGACGCTGATGGTTTAACTGATTGTTAACTGAATGTTTTACAAACAGTTTGCTGAATGAAAAAGAACCCCAATTACTCTGCCTTATCCCTTAGGTTCAAACTTTATAGAATATGTAAGAGCTACTATGTATTAAGCAGTAGCCTTTGACTCTCACATCCTTTTTAATTCCTGGTTCTGAGAAACTACTAAGATAGAACTGACTTAACTTGATTGTTCACTATTTCATGATGACATTTTGGTATTCAGCCATACGACTTTCTGTTGCTCCTCTTTTCAGAGTCTGGCAACGTTTTTGAAAAAGGAAAGGAAAAAGTACCTAAGGGCTAGTTTCCCAGCAGGTGCTGGAGCAAGCAAGTTTTGTGTTGTGCTCCTTTGGGAGGCCTATATGGATCAGAGGATCACTGCCCTTTGGATGACCTGTAGTTAAATTCTGGAAGGCATGCTCAGTTTCTTTCATAAACATAGATTATATGACATATGTGTAAGTATGAATAAGGAATGATTTATCTAGGTTGGTTCTCCCCCTGACCCTAGTACAGTAAGTGCAGCTTGCCTATGGAGCTGATTGAAAATGTCGTGAGCACATTCTTGCCTAACAGATACTTATATAAGCATTTTTATTTAAACATCAAATGTCAATGGCTTCACTTTTAACTTCACCCAAACATATTGATTTGAACTGGTGGAGGGGGGCAGGGAAGGGGGGATGAATCTTACAGGCAGATTTATTTATTCATTTAGACTTATATGGCTGCCTATCTTATACAATAATTCTAGCTGGCTCAAAACAAAATCAATAAAACAACAATGTAAAAACACTTCATACCCTTTCCACCAGGGTACATGATAACCCATACTCCATACTCACTGGCTCATCTCCATTCTATCCCAGTACTTGGGGGAAGAGCAAGGTCCTTGTGACCTTCTGGAAGGCTAAAAGGATTTCAGGTGGGAGACTATTGCAAAAAATTCCAATATTGCAGATACAAGAAGGCACACTTCTGAGGTCCCAACCAGATGCCAGAATTTGAAGGAAACTACTTGCAAACAATCTGTACCAGGAGGGGCTTTAAAGGTGATAATCCACACCTTCAGTTGCATTTGGAAAGCAACTGAAAGCCAGTGCAGCTTGCACAACAGATGTGTAACATGGGCAAAACATGAGGCATACAGTACTAGATGTTTCTCTGCATTCTGGACCAGTTGTAGCTTCCAGGTGGTCTTCAAGGGCAGCCCCATATAAAGCATGTTGTAGTAATCCAAATGGAATGTGACTGAGGCATGAGTTAATGTGAGCCAGGCTTCCAGCTCTTGGAATTTGGACAATTGATGCACAAAATGAATTTATGCAAAAATTCCCCTGGCCACGGCTGCCACCTGCTTCTCAAGCAGGAGCCACAATATTCAGAAGGACCCACAAATTGTGCACCAGCTCTGTCCAGGAGAGTGCCACTCCATCCAGAGTCAAATATGTCACCTCTCTGGACCCCAGGAGGCCAAAAACCCACAGCCATGCTATTTTGCTAGGGTTGAGTCACAGCCTGTTTCTCCCTATCCAGGCCCATACACTCTCCAGGCATTGGACAAGCATCTGAACAGCATCACATGTCCTGCATGAGATGGAGATATAACTGAATATCATCTGCATATTGATGATATTCTACCCCATGCCACTGAATGATCTCACCAGTGGCTTCATTTAGAAGTTAAATAGGAGAGGTGAGAGACCCAGGTCTTGTGGCACCCCATATAAAAATCGCCTAGGGCTGGGCCTCTATCACTTTACCAACACTGACTGATAGCAGCCACAAAAGAAAGAGAACTACTGCAAAACAGTGCCCTCCCCAAACTCCAGAACCAGTCCAGAAGGATACCATGGTTGATAGTATTGAAGGCTGCTATAGAAAATAAGTAAGATGACCTTGATGGAGATATGCAGGAACCATTGCCTAGGCGAAAGGGGATGAAGCATTTTTTAAGTCCAGAATGAGGTAACCCTTGGAAGAAGCTCAGGCAGATTCCTCCTTAATTCACTGAACTATAAGAAGGAAAAGGAGGTACAGTACAATCATTTGCAAACATTCTCTCATTATAGCCAATCTCAATAAAAGTAATTTTAGTCCTCTTGTGGAGTTGATTTCTTGGTCTGGCCTACCTAGTGGGCCTGACGTCTGCTGAAAGATCCAGGAAGGTGAGGATGGACAGGCCACCCTCATTCCAAGCTCTCCATAGATCATCCACAAGTGCAACTAATGCTGTCGTGGTACTGTTCATAGAGGAGAAGGAGAAGGAGTCGGAGGGGAGGAGATCAAACAATTACAGCTACCAAGGTCCTGAGTAGGAAAAAGCCCTACTTGGTAGGTTTTGAATATCAATCACTAGCTTCAAGATATAAGTTGAAATCTTATGATATAAACTCACATATAAGCCCATCCATGGATAAGGTGACTCCCAATTTTTTAACCAAAATACCGTGAAAAATGCACCACCTGCGGATAAGCTGACCCTTGAAATTTTCATGTTTTTTTCACAATTGGCTTATCTGCATTTCTCACGGTATTTGGTTAAAAATTCAAGGGTCGGCTTATCTGTGGATGGGCTTATATGTGAGTATATCTGGGATATGCAGGTACTTTTAAAAAAGTATTACTGTATATACTTGCAGATAAGCCTATTTGCAGATAAGCCAAACCCAATTTTTGGAGTGTATTTTGGTGCTCAAAATTCTCAGCTCATCCACCAGTATATATGGTAAATAGCACAGGATGACCAAATCATTTTGAAATAATATAATAGAATCATATTCAAATTCCATAGTACATATTCTTTCAAAGTAAACCAAATTACACATCTGGTCTAGCTTTACCATATTTATCTATAACTTTCAGTTATTCACTCCATTTTCCCTGCAAATGCAACTTTTTTGGTCTTAATTTTAATTAAAATTAAAATTAATTTAATTAATTTTCCGATCTATACTCCTTGTATCATACAATATATCAATTGCTGCAAATCATTTGGGTTCTCAGACAACAATGTGGCATAATCTGCATACAAAGGTACACACACATTCATGTCCCCAATCAACACATCTCTAATGACACCACAATTATTCTTGCCTTATTCTCTGCTTAATGACAACCTATTCATTAAACTTTTCATTCATTTCCATGTATCTGTCTTACTGCAACCAACCTTCAACTCTGTCATTTCAAAACATTCCATAAATGAAGCCTATTCACTTTACCATATACTTTCTCCAAATCAAAAACATACAATAATTTTTCTCATATTCATTCATTTCTCACTGAAGAGCAAAACTTTCATCTTCATATTCTCTGTCCAGCATAAAGCTGCACTGCACTTCCCGGATTTTGCTCATTTATATGTCTCATAGCTTTTTGACAAGAACTCTGTGAAACACTGTCTCAGGCACAAGTTAATGAACTAATCTATGTATTGTCGAAGGCTAATGAACTAATCCCTTTTAGATGGTAATCAATCCCAATTCAACACTCATACTTACATTGTTACTCTTGGAGTAGCTTGCCCAAAGTGAAGGTGAGGCAAGATAGAGAAGATGGTTTGATGGACAAGCTGTCTCATGGTTGCAGATGGGTTCTTTTCTGTTAGGCTGATCAGCTCCCAAATATGAAGAATCCAGATGTATATTTTATATCTTCTGGTCTTGAAAAATATCAATGCATCCCAGTTTGTTGACAAGATGTAGTCATTAAGGTTTTGTATTACCACCAGAAAGACCCAGATGCAAGGCCATCCTCAACCATAGAAGCTTGCTGGGTAACTTTGGGTTGGTGTCTCTCAAGTCAACCTCCTTCACAGAGTTGTTATTGTAAGGAAAAATGGGGCACTATTTACCCCATGTTGAACTTCTGATTGAAAAGCCCAATATAAATCTAACAAATAAATAAATAGATTCCTGCAATCTAAATTTGGATTGGTTCTCTTTGCTGACCTATGAGTTGATCAACAGATTATCTAGAACCAATTATTAATGTTAATAGATCTTTAAGAATACTATCCTTTGTGTATGAGAAAGCTTTGATACATCTAAGTTAGAAAACTTACTACCTTCTTCACTGTCCTTACCCATTGCAGGTAGCAGCCATTTCACAGCCTAACAAGACTCTGACAGGTCAGAACAGTCCACTTACTACTATACCAGGTCAAAACGCCCTAAATAAGACTGTAAATTCTCATCAGTGCTGCAAGGGGCCATGGAGTTACAGCATCCAAGGTTTCAGTAAGTAGCTCATATCCAAGGCCAGTATTCAAAGTCTTGAGAAACAAGAGGTAGTGAAGTCCAGTCCAGAGGTCAAGGAATCACATAAGCAGGCAAGAGATTCTTGGCACCAAGGTGAGGCCATCATGAAATTTTTTCCAGAAAGGAATCTGAAAAACTCCTCATCACTTTCCACCCAAGTATAGCTAAGGTTATTCACCCTTGATTTTGCTAGGATCACTTTTGAAAACTTCCCCTGTTACTCCTTCACAACAACTTTGCTCCTATTGAAGCCAAGCATAAAACTCATACAGATTTTAGTGAAGCACGATCATCAAAAACACTAGACTAATAGTTAAAATACAAGAAGTTGAACATTTCAAACAAGCCTATACAGCAGAACAAGTATGCTAACAAGATTGAAATAATGGCCAATTAAGCCATTTTCCTGATAATAATTGCATGAGGAATTTAGAAGTCCATGGTGAGTGATCATTATGAAAATAAGGAATCTGTTTGGATTATCAATTGCAATGTTACAAATTAAAAATCATATTAGATATTAGGGTTGCGCACATCCTTCGAAAGAAGTATTTGCCATTCAGAGCAGCACATACAAAGAACTTCTGTTTGAATCCTGAAGCATCAACATTTTTCCAGGATGATATTCCTGCTTCATAACCTGCTCTTAAAAGTCTCTCATGCACAGGAACGTTACTTCTCACATGCTGCCATGCACTTCTTCCAAAGAATTTGGACAGGCCTTTTAATACTATAATTGAAAGCCTGATGCAAAAGTAGTTCATTCTTCCTTTTGTAGACTCCTTTTAATATGACACAAATGCAGATTTAAAGATGTCTTTATCTAGGAATGAATTCCCACCCTGCTTATTAAGACTGACACACTGGCAAGTATGTTTTGGATGAAAGCCTTAAAAGCAAAGAAAACATTTGTTTGGAGGTTTTTAATTCAACTCTAGTGTTTTTAAGGTTGCATGGTGACAGAATGAGATAGTTTCACTTCAGATCAGGCCACATGCAAATTATTTGTATCTGCTATTCTGGATCATTATTAGAAAACCTCAGCTATTTTCTAATAAACTTAAAATTATAATATATAATTTAAAATTAATAATCCAGACTTTGAAACAATGTTGTCATTATCAGTTATTACCTTAAAAATAATAGTTGCCACAAACTGGACGTTGAGGGAGAGACAGAATTTAGTTTGAGGGCTACATTCAAGTTTCTACCTCCTAAGCAACCTAGGTGGGTAACATCAGGGAGGTGGACTTCAAGGAAGTTAAGTCCTGCCCCTGGGAGGAAGCTAGATTCATCATCCAAAGAATCATGCCAAAAATGGAACAAATGATTTCTGCCTCCTTCTGCACGAGAAGACACAATCTGTGCAGGAATAGACAGGGAGACATCTCTTGTCTTGAATAGTGCATAACCTTGTTCTGCATAGAATGATTTTCTCTGTGAAAGATCTGTGTGCCAAAGGTAGAGTCCACAGGTCTACCAGCAACTTTTTTCTAACCCCCAGAGTTTATTGGGGGTGGGAGGATTTAAAGAGAAAATGTGCAGAGACTTAGGACATTAATTTTGCTTCATAAAAACCTCCACTTGCCCCAAACTAGGGCCACTTTAAATCCTGCTCCCAACCATTTTGGGAGGCTGGTCACTGAAATGGCATCCAAAGCCTGTGCTACTCTCAAGTCAACGAACTTGCACATTCTGATATAAGAAAACATAAAGAGTGAAGGTTCCCTGCAATATTGCTCATCAGAGGTAGATGTTCTTGGTTGCCAGAGGCCACACAAAAGAATTGTGGGGAGCAGAAAGGTTGCAATATGTAGGATGGGTGGAGCTGTGTCTCAAAAGTTAAGGCTATGCACACTTTAAAAATGATTATCAGAAATGTGGGCAAGACCAACTGCTGCTGTTTCCTATATTGTAAGGGGTTTCCTTTAAAAAAAAATCCGTGTTACCATTACAGTTTTGTTTTTAAAAGGCAGAAATAGTGCCATCAGTTGTTGGTAGCAGGGGATTCCAGCAAAGTATTTAAAAAGAAGTTTGATAACCACATGAAGCTGTGGGGCTTCGGGTTGTCCATCTCTGTTCTTCACAAGAAAAAGTGACTATACTGTGACTACCCCACATCTTTTGCTAAGTGGCAGGATACAGGGCAGACAAGCAAAGCAAATTTGCAGTTGCAGTTTCTTCATTTAACCTAGACCATCTTGTTCCTTTCCTCAACTATGAATACCTTCTACTTTCCTGAGGGTTAAACAAAGTAATAATAACTGAGGAGTGGGACTGAATATTAAGTATGACATAATTTCACAGATGTTTCCAGACAGGTTTTAGGGCAGGGTAAAAAGTGAAATCAGCATGGTGTTGCCATTTGATTTAGGCATAACCTAATTTCTGGTTTAAGAATCTTTACTAGAAACACAAAGAAGTCAATAGACATCAGATTGGTTTCTGTTTCTGGTAATATGAATTCTGCAGTTATACTGATTTCAGTTTTGATATGATTTAAAATAATAATTATGACGTTCATTTTCAGAATTGGCCCTACTTCCTTAAGCAAACAACTCTGATATTTAATAATTCCACCGTGCTATTTTCATTGAAGTATTCACTGAGAAGAACTAAACTGTATATACCCCTGCCTGAGAGGAAATAGAATGTATCCTTTTCTGCTTTGAACACAGATTCTAATTTATATTCTCTCTTAAGCCTATATGAGGTGGCTTGAATTTGTCTCAACAAGCTCTTTCAAGTCTTCAGTCAAGATGAGGAGGCAGCATGATTCTCTTCAAGAAGACACTTTGCATTGCACTATCCACGTACAAAAGTATGTTTTGGCTATCAGAACTGCCAGACAAGATTTTGGAACAGCTCAAGTCAAAGCACCATGGCTAGTTACTTCAGGGCAGATGGCTTCAGAAAGCAGTTTCAAAGGGCTGCTTCGCAGAACTTTTGTCAAAGTGAAGCACCCCTTTGAAGCTTTTCATAGCCCTACTCTGCAAGAGCTTGTTCTTTATAACTTTATGGTTTGGAATGATGCTTCTGAGCATTCATTAAGCATCCCTGTTTTTCTGTCTTCTCCTAATTAATAGCATGTGTGTGTACTTGTGTGTGCACGTGTAAAAAAAGAGTTATAGTACCATGGTGTCAAAAATGTAGATCTGCTAGTGGAAATTATTTGGTGACATTTGGGCTCATTAAAAAAAAAAAAAAACCACTGTGCCTGAAACTGAAAACAAATGAAAGAAATGATCAACATTCAAAAATGAAGATGAATGCTAATTAAAAGCAGGCCTGACTACAGCCAAAAAGATTTAGTGATCATTACCTTTCATCAAGGAGTCTTGAAAGGTATAGCTGTATAAGAAAGAAAGACTACAATTTCCTTATAATTATAAATAACTGGAGTTACAAAGATTCTTTGAGGATATATAGTATGGCATTTAAATTTATAATAGCCTGAATATGCCCATTTTGAAAGCCATCTTAGCAGTTATGTGGTGCCCTAGATTGATGTCAACAAGTCCTTCAACATTTCAAATTATTTATAAGTCTGAGCAAAAATACCCAGAGATTACAGATATCTACATATGTATCTACATATAGTATTTCAGTCTCTTACCTTAGAGTGACATTTCCACCTAAAATGAATATTAGTCATTTATGAATGGTACAAATAATGATATAAATATAAAGAAAAGCTCCTTAGGAGCAAAGTCATTTAAAGATTGATTGCACTGTAATCATCTTAAATTCTTCAGACATACTGGAGTTTTGTTTGTTAAAAGGTTTCATGTCACTATTTTGTTTATTAAAGTAAAATCTATCAGTGTTGATTTTTTTTTATTGCTGTGATATTGCAAGATGAGCTGAGCCATTTTTTAAAATCATTTTAAGGTAGGTGCCCATATTTTAGCAAATGTCACACTATATCATCATTTTGGCACCTTTTTCTCATGCAGAAACAGGCCATGAAAAGCTTGGCAACACTATGGAAATGTTTTACTATTGCTGTCTTGCAGATTTTTTAAAAAAAACTTTCAGATTGTCTTACAACCAGGTATTTCTTAGTAGTCTTCCATCCAAGTATAACCAGGTCCCAGTCTGTTTAGTTTTGTCTTTTTTATAACTGCTAGTTTAACTTATGTAATTTTCTCTTACTAAACAGAGCAAGTTCCTGAGAAAACAGAACTTTACTAACACTGTTCTAAGCCATATGTCTTTTCACTGAGTTTACAACAGATGTATTAGATTGATAATAAAGCTATCATTTCATTAGATGTCCACATAATCCTGCTGTCTCATTTCATAATTCATTTTCTGTAAAAGTATGCACATTAGGCCAAGTAACCCACAGGAAATTAGAACAGCAATTGCTTTTTTACATTAGTTATTCAGAACAAGTAGGAAGAATAGAAGAGCATATCACTTTGTATTAGATAGGTCATGTGGGAGACCAACTGTTCTAATATGGAGTCTAATAATAGCAAATCTTTTAGTTACTTCTAGGGTATCATTATTAAAATGTCAACAATTTTAATCATGGTTGTCTTTAGCAAATACCATAAATATTAAATTACGTGATTAATACATCAGAGTTTATTACCTTATGTCAGATGGAGTGGGTGTGTAATAAATCAATCCTTAGTGTTGGAAATAGTTGGAAGTAAATGTCATTCCAAACCACTGTAGTTATTCTTTTGAATGTATTTTTTAACAGCAATATGATCCTCAGAATTTCACCATACTGTTGTATTATGTGCTAATAAAAAGGTATCTGAGCTGAAAATTAGCTATTGTGGTAATAATACAATAAATACTTGAGGGCATATCTGCATGATACTTGGTATTAACTACTGATTTCAGAAGCAGTCCAACCAATGTTCAACCTTTCACTTGGAATGGAGGCATCTATATATAGAAAGGACAAAAGGAACTGGTTATAGAATTGGGTATACACACAGACACACACACACACACTCCAATTTTTCCCTAGTATCACAATGTTAAGTACCAAGGAATGGAATGGGAATGAGGCAGGACATCACACATTGCTTCCATATCTAAGCCAGTTTACAGCATCAGCCGTGGTAGGAGGTAGTGATCAGAAAGTTGTTGTGTCTTTATTTTGACAAGGATTTGTGGGTTCCTCTTCTTCTTCTGGAACTAAATGGGAGTGGGGGGGATTAAGGCTGAGGTCCAAATTCAGGGACTGTTGAGGGAATAAGACAACTGTGGATTTAGAATCCAGGTAAATGCATCTGAGTTGCTTCTTTTGGCTCCTTTGTCAGGGAAATGTCTCTGTAAAATTTAATGGGAATTCCAGCAGATCTGGAATTGGGGGCTTTTCTGAAAGACAGGCAGTACTTTTACACTATGCTATTCTCCTCCAGTTGGTATTTCAGAGTGATTAAATAATCTTTCCATTATTTCTATTATTTATCTTTCTTAAAGTAAATTATAACAGTAAATTCAGTAAAGCCACTACAAAACCCTGGAACAATAGAAGAAGGGGGAAAAAGTCAAAAATATAGAGAGTCATAAAAAATAATTTAACCACACCAGTTGAAACCACTAGAAAAACCATCTACCTATCACTGATTAGAGAAACTGGACTAATTTCCCATTCACAATAGGAAAAGGTTTGGGCACCACAGAATAAATAGAGTGGAAGGTATGTCATGCACCAGTACTACCTCCACTGTCAATGAGAAATTACCCAAATCGTTGCTAAGTTTTTGGAGGAAGTGTTCAAAAGGAAATGTAACCAAACTGTTTTGAGTATTTTTTTTTTTTTTGCTGTTATCCTTATGATATGCTAATTCCTTGTATTTTAATGTTTGTAATGCCAATAAAGGTTTGAACTGAATTGAATTGAATTGAATTGAATTGAATTGAATTGAATTGAATTGAATTGAATTGAATTGAATTGAATTGAATTGAGAAACTGGTACTGATGTCCCTACCAAAATGCCAAGGCTCCTGGGATGATTTTCTATGTTATTCTTATGGGAGGTTCTAGGATATGGAGAAGCAACATGAGACCTAGGGCTGCATACTTCATTCATTCATTCATTCATTCATTCATTCATTCATTCATTCATTCATTCATAGAGGTGCTGAAGCCCCTAGCAACCACAACTGTAAAAAATCAGCAACCCAGCTTGCGGCCATTTTGCGGTAAGCTACATACAAACACTTTAATTTAAACCTTACAATTGGTTTAACATATGAAAATGAAAACAAAATCACCTTCAAACCCCCTTTAAAAAAACCACACATGTATTATATTGTTCTGCATACTTTACAGCCTGCCCTTACCAAAAAGATTGGGTGCTGTGCTTCGCCACCCAAAAGTGCTCTTGAGTAATGGAATCATGATCTTTGCATGTTAGACCTGCAAATACTTTGCTGTGTGGTTTTTAGGTTCTTTATCAGGTACATGCTATAAAAATAGGGGGGTTGGAATAAGCAAGGTTATTCAACAATTAGACCAGAAGTTTCAGTCACAAAATCTGCAATTTTCCATATTCAGGTGGAGTTTATAGACTATATAAAGTGGGCAGGTTTCTGTTTCAAAAAAAAATTTAGTATCATCCAACTATAGCTTTTAATTCTTTCCTCCCAAAGACCAACATTTCTAGGAATGCTTATCACTACAGCCAACCTGTGCAATTTTTTTTTTACCAATTTTCATTCAATTTGTTGAAAGAGAATTTGCTTTTAAAATTTCTTTCAATAAGATGATAACATCTGTGAAATTCATATGGTGTGATATTCCTTTATCAAGTGTTTTCTTCCCTTACAAGCAGATTTCACAGGGAAGAAAATGTTTAAGAAATTGCAAGGCAAATTCATACACAACATTACTTTTTATGTCTTTCTAGACATCTCCCCAACCAAGGAAACAGTGTTCTAGGAGTCTCTGTGATGTCACTGGGCCTGCTAGAGTGGTCGCCATTTCCTTAAGAGGTCCCTAGAGAAAACAGGGAAACAATTCTTCCCTGGTCCAAGAAGCCCCTTTTTCAAGTATATCTGCCAAGAGGAAGTAGAAGGTTGACTCAGGGAACTCCATCATGACAGAAGATCTATTATCTCCTGGGAAAGAAACCTGGAAGATTCAGAACAAACAAGGCTTTTTAACTCGTCAGTATAAATGGGACAAAAAGAAGAATGAAGAAGTTGCTGTTGCTTCTTTAATTTTTCCTATCAAGGAGAAATAGGTTCTAGATCTTCTGATATGGAAAAGATGATGTTGAAAAAGCTGCCAAAAAGGGGCTCTTCTTTTTTTGGGCAGCTAATGATATACTGTTGGTCTACAAAAAAGGTAAAAAGTAATTTAGCAGTGTTGGCCTATGAGGAAAAAAAATCCCAAAACCTTGGTTGATGACACGATCAGAACACTGATTTTCTAGACAGGATTCAGGGCAGAGAGAAGAAAATAAATGGAAGCCTCAAATAAAAAAAGGGTAAGAGAAACAAAGTGAGAAGCAGGAGTTGCATATGGGAGTATCACAGCTGTGAAGTAAAGGAGACAAGAAAAAATGGTGATAGTAGGGTACATGAGCATTTGATCACAAGCCCCAACAAGCCTAACCACTTTCCAGTGTAGAGCTTCTTTCTCTCAATTTTAGGCAATTTTATCTATCTCCTGAAAGACAATGCTCACATGATTTTAACCAGTCAAAGACTGCATTCACAGAACATTGTAGGCTTATTATTACTCATATAAGTATTATCCCTGGTTTGCTTCTTTGTTTGCTTGTTTTGTGGTGTAGTGTACTCTTTAAAGCCAGCCCATTCAGTTTGCTAACAATTCCATGTAGTGTGTGAACATAAAGAACAGGTTTCTTTGTTATCTACATTAAGTATGATATACAAAGTCAACCAATAAATAGTTTAGGGGAGCAAATCTCCTCTGCCCCACTTCTGATTATCTTAGCATTGGAATAAAACTGCACTGAATCAAAGCTGTGAATGTATGGCTGAATAGTGACACAATATCAGTTCTAAGTTTTTACTAATAAAATAGATAGCAAAATATTTTTCAGGGATGATTTTATTCTTTGTTTCTTTGTAGGGAATCAGGTGAAGCCATGCCATCCTGATCTCACTGATTTCCTGTATACGTCTTATAAATAGTATTTAGTTCTAAAATGTTAACAAGCACATTTGTGGCCTAAATTATTTAACCACATATAATAGCTCCATACTGCGTTTTTTGCTAGGGTTCTCTCAGAATCCTTACCATTTATCATATGTTGTCTGTCTTTTTTTCTACTCAGAAGCACAGCATGAAAAAACTTCATTTCACATTGAAACATCACTATATGAAATAGTGTGATGAAATGAGTCACAGAAGGAGAGTTTGTGTTATACTCTAGTAAACAGTTGGTCTACGGGAATAATAGTATTTTATGCTGTGACTGATATATCAATTGTGAATCCTAAAATATGAATGATCTGAAAGCAGGAGTTTCACTTACATTGGACTGTGTGTATATAAAAAATTACATGTAGTGTGGAAAATCCTGTTGAGAATGTATAATCCAGTCTGGATCTATGAATTGAGGCACTGCTACAGTGGATTTGGAAAATTTCTACCCAATTTTGCTATTGTTGATAAACAGAAAACAAAACAAACAAAAACTTGGGGTACTCCTAACATTTTCACATGCATATAAGCATAAGGCACAAGTGATTTTTATTATGAACATAATATCTTTAAATAAAACTTATTTCCTAATATTTCATCACAATCTTCTGTGCAAGAAAAATAAAATTCCAAACAAAATATATAGGATATAGGTTCATATTCCTAACTATAAATATATGCATTTCTGATGGTTTCAGTTTGGTCAGTAAAGGCTTATGGAGAGTGGAGAAATGATGACCATTTCTAAATCAACTTTAGAATAAATGGATGTCCATTTACCTTAATTGCTTCATTAATTTAGAAAGCAATCCAGTAATCTCTGTTCCAAGAGCCATATGGTATGGTGGCGTTTCCCATCCACAGTCCTCTAAAGCCAACTTTTTTCAAGATCAGGACTCCCAACATAGCTTTTCCAGTTCCTGCTGCAACCTTAGCCCTCTTCCAGAATTGCAAAATTGCAACAAAACTTCGAATCTGGTATTTGGAGGCTCAGGTTTGGCATGATTTAAGTATGTGTTCAAGGAGTCTGTAACTACTGATGATTTTGAGATTAATGGTGGGAGACATTGTGACATTGATATGGCTGTGTTTTCTAGTTTTAAATGTTTTAATATATGATGATTTGTATGTCTTATTACTGTTTGGGCATTTGCTCTTTTAAGGTATACTTCAAACTGTTTGTTTGTTTTCTATAGCCATCCATCTCAATCAAGTCACTCTGGGCGTAGCTTGGAAGTGGTCAGGTGGCCATATATTTGGCTACAGAAACAATTATTTTTCTTTCAAATATATATTATTATTTGCATACAATTTACATAACTTCCACAAAAGGCATAAGAAGGAGACTGTGATATCCTCATTAACAAACATGTGAAACAACACACACTCAATGCAAGACTGAATTTCTTGATTATGGCAAGTTCATTGTTCCCAATTATGGAATTTAAAAAGTAGCAGTGCTGGTTTCAGCGTTGGAAGATTCAGTCTTTGCCAATCTTGCCTGCAGATTGGAGTGCCGCAACATGGAAAGTCCTGTCCTGGACCACATTTAATGCACCTACCAGTTGAGGGATGCTGAGAAGGACCACCTTGTAGGACTTAATATCTTGGCAAATACATCGTGGGATGGTCTGAACTATTCATACTATATACAAGTAATGCAAAAGTATGTAGAGCTATTATAGGAAAAAATTGAGTGAATGTTCCTCCATATTGCATAAAAGGATCTATAATAGAAAACTGCATTTCACACAGTATTGCCCAGCAGTGGGTGACCTGTAGCCTAAGGCACATGCAGTGCTCAGATTAATTTCATATACTGTAGTTCTCAACTTTATTTCAAAAGCCCTCTGCAAGAGTTCATTCAGGCCTTTGGTAAGAACGATTTGTCCTTCTCTCCAGGTTGCAGTTTGAGAGGGGGTAGGAGGAAAGAGAGAGGAAATAAGAGGAGGATTTCAGAAAGGGGGGGGGAAGGAGCCAATGAGAAGATGCCCCCTTGGGCTCTTGCCCCACCCACTGCCTGGTTCTCTTTAGGAACGCAACCTTTGACAGAAAAAAATATTTCCTCTATTTAAATATTAATGCACTTAAATCCAAAAATTGTTGTCCTTATGGATTCAAGAGTCCTTCATTTGAAATTACTTCTTTATTTAGTCAACCAGGCATTTGCATATATGGATTTGTTTGTTTGTTTGTTTGTTTGTTCCTTCAAGTCAGTGTTGACTCCTGGGAACTGCCTGGACTAGGCCCTGCAGTTTTCATGGCAAGGTATTTCAGAAGTGGTTTGCCATTGCCTCCTTCCTAGGGCTGAGAGAGAGAACTGGCCCAAGGTCACCCAGCTGGCTACATGCCTAAGGGGGAGCTAGAACTTGTGGCCTCCTGGATTCTAGCCTTAACCACTACAGCAAACTGGCTCTCATATAGATTATATTACATGCCCAGAACTGGTTCTTCCATCACATTACCTCCTGAGGAAGCTTCCAAGAACTCTAGAGTCTGCCAGTGCCTTATACTGCTGCCTAATGAGTATGTAATTCATCAAAGAATGTTATCCTAACCTTGCAAGTAGATCTACACTGTTCTTAATGTAGCCCATTGTACAATAGAGTTCTTTGTCCATACAGACTTGAGAATAAATGCAATTTATTTGAAAATAATGAGCAAGAAGGATATTTCTCAAGTTTCTTTGGTGTTACAATCCTACAACTATACAATATTCCCTGTGTTCACACAGTGAAAAACATTTGTTGCTGAGCATCAACTGTGAAGCATTTAAGAAGAAAATAATGTTAAATAAAATGGGCATTTTCTGAACCACCTGCTGCCAGCTGTGACCACCTTGCTAAAAGCTCACATCAGAAATAAGATCCTGATTTGATAAGAAGTTGGCCTGTAACGTTTCTGTGCTCTGCTTCATTATGGAGAGAGGGGGAGTGAGAGGGATATATGATCATTATTTTCTATGTCATCCTATCTATATTATATAACTTAGAATTAATATATAGGATTCTTTTAATATCATCCCCATGATATAAAATGGTTTTAACTTTTGGATTTTCAGGGAATGAGATGAATTGAACCAAAAGCTTCAGTCAGGAAGACTGAACACATGACAGGAACACATTTTACCTAAATATTAAATGTTTACATTCCTATAAACTGGTATATTAACATAGACAATATGTTCCCTACCTAACTGCAGAACTACAGGACATGCCTTCTTTTTCAGCACTCTAGCTGCTTACAGTAGATTTTTAAAGCTACTGTATTTTAATAAAACTGATGGTATTTTTTTCCGTGTGGGTATTGCTGTATTTTTCCACAGAGAGTCATACTGAGAAATATGTAAGTTAAATAGCTGTCCGTTTGTTTGTTTTAAAAAGCAAATTGACATGATGAAATGGAGGACTGTGCGAGGCACTTTGTTCTACAACTGTCTTGAGTAGATTTTGAAAGTGTTTGAGAGTTGTACATTGTAGGAGGCAATGGCTTCCTCTCTTCATTCTACTATTCCATTAGCAGGACGGATTAATTGAATACTGTACTTGAGTATCTACAGTATAACATGTGTGGCATGCCTTTCTTGCTATAAATTAAGACTGTAAGAATTTTTTTTAACACATGATCTGTTCATGCATTGAAGTATTCCAGTTAGTAAACACAATAGCAAATCATTACTTTCTCTCTTTTTTAACCATGTACTCCCTTTATAACTAAGTGAAGGGGGGGAGGACGAACCAAAACAGGAAAAACAAAGCCAGTTTGGTCTAGTGGTTAAGGCCCCAGGCTAGAAACCAGGAGACTGTGAGTTCTAGTCCCACCTTAGGCATGAAAGCCGGCTGGCTGACTTTGGGCCAGTCCATTTCTCAGCCCAACTCACCTCACAGGGTTGTTTTTGTGGGGAAAAGAGAAGGAGGAAGGAGTACTAGGTATGTTTGCTGCCTTGAGTTATTTATACAAATAATAGAGACAGGATAAAAAAAAATCTAAAAAAACAACAAAAAATGGAAAAGAAATACTTATACATAAAGTAAGCCTCACACTAGAGTGAAGGTTGAAGTGAAAATATAATAATTATAAAAAAAGTTTAATTTTTTTTTAAAAGCAAACAAAAAAGAGAAAAGATAAGGCATTATAGGAAAAAGCATTCTAGTATCCCCCCTTTTTTTTCTCCTTTTTTCCTCATTAATAATTGCTACTTAAATATTTTTATAGATTATTGCTCATTTCAATTTGGATTGTTTTAATTATTTTTTAAACCGTTTCTCTTTTTCTTCAAAAACCATATTATAAGTGTCTTAGCTTGCCTCGCTATGTAATATATTGTATATAAGAGGACCATTCCATTCCTGCTTGACCAAATCATGACTTTCATGGGTGGATCATAGTTAAGCAGAACATCCATATTATTGTATCACTTGAAATTGATACTTCACCTCAAATGACAAATATTTTAGTGCTGTCAGCTCCCACATTCAATATAAATGAGTTAATATCTTCAGTTATTCTACGTTTACTAGACATAACAACACACTAAAGCCAAGTTAAAAAAGTTAAATAAATGGAGCTTAAAAACCCAATGAAATGTATGCACGCTTCAGTTTTTTTGCTTCTTTATATGAATTAAGTTATCTAACACAATTAGACTAATTTAGAGCTCTCAGAAACTAGAGAGGACAAAGAAAGTTTATAGTTCCTTAACAGTATTTTAAATCCCTACAAATTATATCATCTTATAACTACTATTACCCTCTTTATACTTCAAGGAACAATGCAAACATTTTGCATCATTACAAATTATCAGATATTTCTAATAAATATTCATTACAACATTTCAGAATTTTTGTCCCAAATTTCAGAATTTTTGTCCCAAAACTTTATGGGAAGGCTTCCAAACATACTATATACTGGGTTACCAATGACAATATCATGATTACTATTGGTGGTCTTCTCTTCAGGTATTTGTCATAGGTCTTTGCCACAGGTGCATCTTTTGTCAATTCCCTTATTTATTAAGAGGAAAAAGTATTTCATTTCACCTGCTCTGAGTTTATTATTGATTAATCTCATATGCATATACAGAAGGGAAGGGTTAATTTTATCTACTTTCTTCCAGCCATCTATATTTTTATATTCCTGTGCTGTATTCCTTTCTTCCTTCATAATCTCTTTTTCTAAATCAAAAATACTTTAGATCTTCTTAGTAAAGTGCTCCAGCCACATAGGATTCTTTTACAAACCAAATGAAGGCTACAAATCAATCTAGCATACTGTGGGGAGCATCAGCAACTCTCTTCATATTTTTGGTCTAATGAATTATTATTTTGAAGATGATGTTGCACTCGAACTGGAGTAAATTATTTCTGCTCTGTAGGCTACATCAGTTATCAGTTTGGAGTCCACACATGCAAGGTCCATGCACCCTCACATCCTACACTTGTTTGTTTCCCTTCTTGGTATCTCTAGGAAAGTTGATGAGAAGAAGAAGAAAAGTTCCTTATGACTCAGTGCTAATAACTAACTTCCCCAGAAATTGCCCAAGACCCATTAGTTAATTACATTAATCTGCTAGCCAGATTGGAAAAATGAAAAGGGCTACCAGGAATTCAATTTTTGCACTCCAAGGTAGGTGAAAAGCAGAATGAATCCCAGTAGTCTCAGTGATGAGACAAAAATCTAGGTCACATGAATCCAACCTTCCTACGCAATGGGAAGTATTAACCTATTAGTAGATGCCACCATTATCCCAAACCAAAAAGAATCTTGATAGTGAGTGTCCTTCCAACATGATAAATCTTGTGCAGCAATTTTTATTACAGAAGACACAATATTTGTTCTGGTCCTGCATCTGTATATAGACAAAATATAAATGACAAAAATCAACCCAGATGGGAGCAGTCCCAAAATGCTTAAATGCAATGTATATTGATACTAAAAATTAAGCTAGAATTACATGTAGTAATCTTTTTAGATATTTTTTGAGAATTAATGTCTGATACTATGTAAAGCTAGGTCATATCAGTTTCATTGTTCATCAGGAATGCTTTCAAGAACTGAAATTTAGAAACAAATCATGGACTTTACCTTTGAGTCATGGATCCATATGAACTAGCACATGGTTACCATTCACCATAAAAATTCACTTATTTAATGGTGCAAACTGAGAACACAGCCATTCCTAATAGCTTTGCCTCATCCCTCACCCCACATATTTATGCACAGCTTCTTTTACACAGTGCAAACATGCAGAAAAGAGGCTTTCATAATACAGGAGAATGCATAAAGACCATCTAAAAGAATGACGCTGGAATTTTGCATTTCATATACAGTTGAATGTACAACTGCCCCTTGTGACATTCATGTTATATGTATAAATTATTTGAACAATAATGGGTAGAGCTAGCAGGCACAGTTCTGTCCCTTAGTTTTCATGTTCAGATTATAATTTTAGTAATACCTAAGAGTCAGTATGATGTAGTGATTAAGATGTCAAAGAGATCCAGGTTTAAGGTACCTTAGCCAAGAAACTCACTGGGTCTTTGGGCCAGTCACTATTTCCCAGTCCAATCTATCTCACAAGATTGTTCTTTCTTACTGGGAAAAATTTGAATAGGAAGTATTATGCTCCAGGAAGAGAGATGGGTATTATTATTATTAACAGTAGTACTGATACTAGTAGTATTCAGAGTAGAGCTAAAGGCAGCTGACATAAATGAACCAGGAAACCTTTCTTAGTTGTTAAGCCTAATAATGAAACTGGGTAGACAAGGCCATTCTAGAACCGGGGTACTTCACTCATGAGGCAGCTGTATAGAAAGACAAAGGTTATGGTTCTAGCCCTGGCAATCTCTGACACAGGGCAAATGCATAAACACAGTGTGCTTGAGCCCACAGATCTCATTTTTAAATCCAGTCCAACCCAAAAGAAACTTATCTAAATGAAACGTGTTCTCCAGAAGTTAGTAAAACTTCAAACAGCAAAACTTGCATACATATTTAAATGGTAATTCAGTATTTCCTTCCTCAGGCATACCTCACCATGTGTGAAATGTATTCCATCACAATAATATTTTCAATAAAATTTCAGGAAAATGATATGATAACAAGACCATGATATTTTAAATTGAATGAATTTCAAGATAGTTAAGAATTAGGCCCCCGGAGGAATGC